>NW_025335268.1:121582202-121693636 GCF_004798865.1 Varanus komodoensis
AGGGGTACTGGTTGACTGCAGGCTAAACATGAGTCAGCAGTGTGATGCGGTGGTCAAGAGGGCAAACGCCACCCTTGGTTGCATAGCCAGAAGTGTGGCTTGTAGATCGAGAGAGGTATTACTACCACTCTATATGACTCTGGTGCACCCACAACTGGAGTATTGTGTTCAGTTTTGGGCCCCTCATTACAGAAAGGATATAGCCAGGTTGGAGTCAGTGCAGCGTAGGGCCACAAGGTTGGTGGCCAGTTTGCAGGGGATGGGGTATGAGGAAAGACTGAGGGAACTGGGTCTCTTCAGCCTGGAGAAGGGAGACTCAGAGGGGATATGTTGGCGACATACAGGTATGTGAGGGGATGTCACATGGAGATCGGTAGAGATTTGTTCTCCCCTGCAGAGGAAGGCAGAACGCGCTCCAACAGAGCAAAGCTCAGGGAACCAAGGTTCCATTTAGATACCAGGAAGCACTTCCTGACAGTTAGGACCCCGAGGGTGTGGAATGGGCTTCCACGAGAGGTCGTTAAGGCCCCATCAGTGAGGGTGTTCAAAGATAGGCTGGACATGCACATGGTGGGCTTGTTGTGAGCGGGGCCGGCAGGAGCCAGGGGTCAGACTAGATGGCCCAGGAGACCCCTTCTGACTCACTCTGTTTCTATGTTTGTATGTTGGGACTGGATATTGGGGAGGCCAGGAGTAAGGATGCAGTATATGGCAGTGGTGACTCAGCCTGTCCTCCTCATTAGCAGGCACAAAAGACTTAGGCAGCCAAAATCAGCCATCAAAGTAATTTGCAGGGCAGGAAAAATGCAAAGGCAACCGTTGCTTCCATGCTTTTTCTATTTTGGATATACCTACGATCCTCAGATTCAGAAAGTTATGGGCAGCCGTTCTGGATCATGTTGCAAAGTGCCTTTTTATGTTTTTCAAGAGACCTTTGAGTATTTATAGTATTTCTTGCTGCTTGTTGCAGTTATGGGTGTTTAAAATGTTGTTTTATTAATGCTTACATTTTGTATTTTATTTACAAATGACTTGGCAATCTATTATGGAGGGAAGTGTATCAAATAATATTAACTCTGGAAATAACACACACTTTTAAAGTGTGGACCATCATAACCAGGACTGGAAAGTATTTGAATAATACAGTTTGTAAACTGACTGGCAGAACATGTTTGGATCATCTTTTTGGGAAGTCACTCATGGAGCCAGTTGTGTGCACAAGTACTGCTGATCTTTCTGGCTTTTCCTCCCTCCCCATCCCAGATGTCAAGCAAACTTACTGAGCCTGTTCATTGGTGTTCAGTATTCATTCATTTAGTTATTCATCCAGTTCATTGTTATTCAAGCTTCCCTGAAATGGGCATAGACGGTACATAGCCAGCTTTCTAGGCCTGATAATTTCTGATTTTAATAGTGCATATTGATAGTGCTAAATTGACAATTTCATCCTGTCAGTTTGTCAATCTGACTGTCCACCTTGCAACCTTGCATTTTTCTTGCAGATACTGGATATGGAACAATTTATACTTCTGATGATCAAGGCATCATATATTCTAAATCTCTAGAAAGGCATCTCTATACCACCACTGGAGGAGAGACAGACTTCACTAATGTGACCTCCTTGCGAGGCATCTATATCACTAGTGTGCTCTCAGAAGGTGAGTACTCAACTCTTGGCATAACACAGTGGCCACAAAGGGATAAGTGAGTGGCTGGAGAGAAATAAGATTCTGCTAAGAAGGTAGTTGAAACATAACTCTTCAGTGGAATGAAATGGAGGTATCTCTGGGTGTTAGAATTAATTGACATTTATATAACATGTAGGCTTCTTAGAATGAGCTTATTTGAATCTGTTTTTTCTCATAAGTATTTAGAATGAGGGAAGTATTTCTGTTGCCTTCACAGTGTCTCTAAGACACATTCACTTGTCCTGCAGTGCAGGTCCCAAATTTTGTTTTGATTGAACTCATAGAACAATCATCAGGATCTGTTCCTGTGGTTACAAGTGTTCATGCTGCATCCTTTGGAGCTATTTGGTCTTAGCCACAGGTTAGCTCATTTCATACTGCTGGAGTAAAGTGAAAAGGCCAAACAGACGCATACCCAGATGTGGGGCTGGCATTTCCACTCTTCCTATACTTGGGAATCACAAGTGACTTGTCAAAGCAGAAAATGGCACACCTACACAGGAATGACTCCCATTTCATGCTGGAAGAGTTGTCCCTGAGAGAAGGGATTACTATATGATGTTGTATCTTAAGTCATGTAAACTGGGAAGATCGGGCTGTCATTGCTTCCGCCCTCCTTTGCTGTGCAGGCAGGTGAATGGCTATTGCAGGCTTAGCTCCAGACACAAGAAGTGCATATTCATACAGTGTGTAAAGTCTCTGGGAGAAGTCTTGTGTGTCCATAGTCCCTGGGCTTAAACCATCTCTTTTGTGGAACCGTATATTTTCATTATTTGATTACTTTCAAATGCTTATGTAATTTCCTAAAATTTGGCCATGTGATTAAGTGTGCACCTTCCTAAATGGTTTGTGTGAGCACCTGGAAAGATCGAATCTGTTGCCTATGAAAATGGTAAAGTATTATTAGTATTTGTATTATTAATTTTATTTCTATACCTCCTTCTAGCCAAAGCTCTCTGGGCAATACACAATTTCTCAAAAATACAAAAATAGAAATGAAATAAAAATACAAATACAACAAGAACACAATATACAATTAGGGTATAAGTTCTTGACTTTAAATTGCTCAGTAGGATGTTCTTTATACTGTGACTTGAAAACTGTGCTTTATACTGTGGCATATTTCTCATTTAATTTGAGGAGTGTAACATTGCTCTTTGGCATTGAAAATGTCTTAGTTGGTTCTGTAAGCATTAAGATTGCTTCTGCAAGATGACATGTCACCCTGAATGCTTGAAACATCTTCTGGAAACAAAACAAAAAGACAGTTTTTTAATTTTGGAAGATATGTTATATGGAGTGTATTGCACAAAAGAAAAGATTTACTACTTTTTCTCCTTTTAATTAGATAATTTCATTCGGTCGGTAATTACCTTTGATCAAGGAGGGGAATGGGTACGCTTGAGAAAACCTGAAAATGCTGAGTGTGAGTCAACAGCTAAAAATAAGGAGAAGGTTTGTCTTTTTTTCAGTACTAGCATAAATTTTATGTAAGCTGTCCCGAGGCTATGCAATGGGATGGCATACAAAAATTCTAAATAAATAAATAAAATGCAGGAACTAAAGATTTATTGTTCTAGGCTATTTGTATGAAAGTATGTTTTACTGATTTTGAGGTTTCCTAGTAAATGTGTTTAAGGTTAGAATTAATGTTTAGGGCATGGTAGTATTTATTTATTTATTTGGAATTTTTGTATGCTGTCCCATTCACATAAGCCTCGGGACGGCTTCCAACATATAAATGTCTATACAAATACATACATATAAATCTGGAAACGTCCTGGCGCAATAATTTAAAACCAATAAATAAAATCAGCAAGTATTAAAATATCGTTTAAATAAAAAGATCTTTGCCTGGTGCCGAAAAACAAATAACGACTGCCCCAGGTGGACCTCTCTGGGGAGCGCATTCCATAAGTGGGGCACCACTGCAGAGAAAACCCTCCTCGGGGTACTCACCCTCCTAATATCTTTCACAAAGGGTTCCCGGAGAAGGGCCTCTGCCACCGATCTCAAGGGGTGGGAGGGCAAATATGGACGCAGGTGTTCCTTTAGATATCCAGGTCCCAAGCCGTTAAGGGCTTTATAGGTATAACCAGCACCTTGAATTGGGCCCGGGCTTCAATGAGGAGCCAGTACAGGGCAACTTATAGATTGATGTTGGATGCCAAGTTTTAAAAATTGCATTAAACTTATTCAAGTTCCTGTGGGCTTTGGAATTGCTCATTGGGAAACTAGATTTTGTAATAATGTCACTTCACCCTGCATAGCAGGGTAGTTCATAGAAGTTACAATAAAGATAAATCAGAGTATTTTGCAAGTTCCTGAATACACTGTTTATACTGAGTTGGACCTAATCTGTTCAAAAGACAGAAAGCCATTCACAATTCAGCTTCTTAAAAGAAGTGAACACTTGAGGGAATGGGCTTATGTATGGAGGGAGCTGCCTTGGGGCATACGGATTTTCTATTCTGAAGTGCTGCCTTGACCAATGAGGTTTTGAGGCTTAGGATCATTCTTCCATGGCTTTGCATCATTAGAGATCCTCCTCATTGGCTGATTTGTTGTCACTCGAGCATGCTGGCTACCACTGCTTTTAATGAGACTAAGTCTGCTATACTCCTGTCCTGAATGTGTCACCTTTTCTTATTTGCATTGTCTTATATTTACAGTGCAGCCTTCACATCCATGCATCCTACAGCATTTCTCAGAAAGTGAATGTACCAATGGGGCCTTTGTCTGAACCTAACGCTGTTGGAATTGTCATTGCTCATGGTAAGGAATTAAACTTTATACACATATAATGTGAAGTGATATAATGAGCAAGTACAGAAGCTTTCCTTGCAATCTTCCACTGACTTGATTGCGGGGGATGGGGGGATTGTCCTGTTTCTTAAAGGTGGATGCACTTTGGAAGGAATACATGTGCTTAGACCGTCATCAGAAAACTGCAATGTGCCTGCTTCTATGATCTTGGTCATTATGTTGCAGGAAGTGTGGGGGACACCATTTCAATAGTAAACCCAGATGTTTACATTTCGGATGATGGTGGCTACACCTGGGCACGAATGCTCAAAGGACCTCATCACTATGCCATCTTGGATTCTGGGGGCATCATCGTGGCTGTGGAGCAAACCCATCATCCTATCAATATGATTAAGTATGCAGAAGCTCATTTTTGCTTATTTTTGTATGGTGGGGAGGATATGAGAATTTCTGTTTCCTGAAAGGCACATCACCAGCTTTCACACTTCTAGTTCCCCGTAGGTCCCTCTTGTTCCAGATAAAGAGAGAAACTGGCTTGGTCTGAGTTTAGAATATGTGAAACATAGGGATGTTTTCAGGCAAGGCTTTTATCTTGCAGTCATCTTTCTTCATTGACAGAGTTTCACAAGGAGATCAGACTTTGTCTTTGATGTGTTGACCTTGATTGCTTTTTTTCTTTCTACAAAAAAAAAAAAAAAAAAATCTGTTCAGGAGGAAAAGTTGGAATAGCTGTGGAATGATTGGTAGCACTAAGAGTGTTCCAGCTTTTCCATGAAGTTATCGGTTTTAACAAAATATTCAGAAGTCCACTTTCTCTTCCTATGTGCCATGCTCTAGTCCAGAATAAACTGGGTTCCATTTGAGGCAAATGTTTCTGGAACTCTAGCTAGGAAGAAAACAGCTGGAAGAAGAGGGATTACATTTGCTTGTTTTGCTGCTATGGCATTCACCTTCTTCTGGTATTGCTTTACAGAGATGAAGTAGACCCAGTGTTTCTATCCACATGAAGTGACCCCTAGGCATGTAGTCTGACCTAGCATTCCCTTGACCTGTCTTGCATCCTTAGTTGTTTCAGGCAGCTGCTGAAGGCTTCACGAGGCTTTCTGGTAACTTTAAAGGACCCACAGTGATAATTCCTGATGATTATCTCTTTTAGGTTCTCAACAGATGAAGGACAGTGTTGGCATAGTTATGTTTTCAGTAAGGACCCTATTACTTTTACTGGCCTGGCATCAGAACCAGGAGCAAAATCAATGAACGTTAGTATCTGGGGATTTACAGAGAGCTTTCTGTCCCGCCAGTGGGTCTCATATACTATTGACTTCAATGATCTCCTCAAAAGGGACTGTGAGTAATCTTTCTTTTCTGGTAACAAAGAGAAATGTCTGCAGACTGCTTCCGTTCAAATTGACTTGACTGTATTTCTAAAATAGAATAGTATGATACAATAGTAACATATTGTACAACGGGGAGAACTGAATTGGGCTGGTCCTCCACTCCTCCCACCTGCCAGATGACATTGGGAGGCATGGGCACACGCTTGACATCATGGAGTGTCAAATGGAGCACTGGCCAGTGCTTTGTGCTTAACCCAAACCATGTTCTACCTAATGAAGGAAAGTGTAGCAAGGGCATAATGACTCCAACCAAAGCTGTTGCTGAAGCACTGCAATAGCATCTTCATCTAGGACTGCTTTACCACTGTTGCATACTCTCCAGTTCAGAAGGCATGGCATAAGGGAAGCAATCCAATCATTGATCAGAGATAAAAGGGATTATCGAAGATTAGTTTCTGTCCTCCTCCCTAATCTTCCAAGGGCCTTGTGGAGGGGGCAGAGAAGGGAATCTCCTAGTTATCTCAGATCAGTGTTTGAAGATAATAGGGATTCCCATCACAAGCCCCTAGTAGACTCCTGAGGGTGAGACTTGGGCATGGGGTGTGGCCTGTGGGAAGAGCCAAAGATTTTGCAGGCCAGATGGGAAGCATTCATGGACTGGGTTAGTCCTGTGGGCCACATTTTCCTGTGGGCCCACTGGATTAGTCCTGCAGGTTATTTTTTGAGTTGCATAAGAAACTACCTTGGTTGTTCCAGCCGCAATCAGATGGACATACATAACTTCTAAAATACTTAAATTTTTCATGAAAAAAAGAAGCAGCAGCCAGATAATTTTTCCAAGTTGAAGTAACGATTCAGAAAAGTTGTCCAATCTCCAGTACTCTTTTGCATCCTAAAAAGCCATTCTTTCCAGCCCATACCCTATAAAATGTACTCCCTTTTCCCTCCAGTCAGCAGCAGAGGAGAGGGAAGGATTTTTTCTTTTCCTTCCTGCTCTTTGTTGTTCTGACCTTGTGGGTAACATTAGGTTGTTGTTGCTGTTGTTGTTATACTGCATTTATATCCCACCCTTAACCTCTGTGAGGAACCCAGGGCAGCTTACACAGCTCCATTTTATCCTCATAACAACAATCATGTGAGGTAACCTGAGAGTGAGTGACTGAGTCAGAGTCTTGCCCAGTGATCTTCATGGCTGAGTGGGGACTAGAACCTGGGTCTCCCAGATCCCAAGTCCAACACTCTAACTATCAGGCTATACAGAACAATGATGTGTGAAGCACCACAGATTATGTATTTCACACAAGGGAAGAACTGCAAGGTAATTTTGGGTTCCAGGGAGGGCTCCATCTTGTGGGTGGATAAGTTTCCAGAAGAGCCTCAAAGGGGCCACCTGTTTTTAATAGCTTTTGACTGTCTCAGGAACCTCAGGTCATTATTCCCTTCTTAGGTGAGGAGAAGGATTATACAAAGTGGTTGGCTCACTCCAGTGATGCCAGTAATCCTGCAGATGGCTGCATACTAGGCTACAAGGAGGAATACCTACGACTTCGCAAGTCATCTGTCTGTCAGAATGGCCGTGACTACATAGTGACCAAGCAACCATCCGTTTGCATTTGCACATTAGATGACTTCCTTTGGTATGTTTGGGGAGTTCTTCCCACCTTTCTTCTCCATAGCAGCATTTTCAGCCTTCTGAAATGGCCTGCAGAGTGACCATAGCCATTTCCTTTTGAGCTTCCTTGAAATATTAAAGGGACGCTTTTGTGGCAGGTGCAACTGCAGTATGTGGCTCTATATACGTGAGTGAAGTATTTTATGAGAGTAGTCAAGTAATGTAAGTATTGGTCATCTAACTACAGTGGAATGAGAGGTTTCCCAGTAGAAATCCCTAATTTTGCACTCCAAATTTGATAGTTTAACTTTAAATCAACAAGGTACATGATGTCAGTCTTTTCCCTTTGGCAAACAAGTATGAAAGATTTTGTATTGGCAGATCTTCCACTGCAACTGATGTTCCATTGTGGGCATGCATGTCCGTGTGTGAACATCTGTACTATTTATCTGGGACCGAAGTGGCAACAATCCCCTGCTCTAGATTAAGTCACACAGAGTTGCATTCTTTCTCTGGGTTTAGAATAATTTTGGCAGGATTAGCCAGGGCCTGGGATGAAGGGAGAAAGACAGGATTGGGACCATAAATTCACAAAAGTACCTCAGGGACTGGGCTCCTAGAAAAGTACAAGAAACTACATTGTGGAATGGAGCAAAGGCTCCATACATAGTTTTCAAAAACTATGACCAAGACTGACCAAGACTTCCTGTACTGTAGTGCCTTTAATACAGGGGTAGACAACTTGTGTTTTGGCCTTCAATTCATTAACCCTAGCCAGTTTAGCCAATAGTGAGCAATGAAGAAGGTGTAAGCCAGAATATCTGGTTAGCCACAAGTTGCCTGCTTTTGTGATATTCAGGCCTTTCTCTGTATTGACTTTTTCTTGGAGAAGAGTATGGCTTAAGTGCTTGTAAGCTCTTAGATTTTGCTTATATCGACTATTTCTTTCCCAATTTTAAAGGCCCTCAAGAATAGTTGAGAGATATTTAGCTTCTAGCAGTGCAATCTTAGATGTGTCTATTCACACAGCAGTTTCTTTGAGTTGAATGGGGCATAATTCCAAGTAAATGGGTATAGAATTGCAGCCTAAAGAAAATAAATTGTAAAGTGAAAGAAGAAAATGGGGTAGGGGTGAAATGTAAGAAATCAGGTTGTAGTGTAGACATTAAGAAGCAAGACTATTTCCTTGGCAATCTGTTACAATGCAGGTGGTACCAAATACAAGCCCATGGCTCTGGCACGACCACTGTCCAAACTAGAAAATGTATTGCACTTCAAGGTTTTTTGAGTGTTAGTAAAGTGGAAAACAATGGACACACGCTTTCTCAAAGAACTGGCTTGGCTGCAGCTAATTCTCTTTATCTGTTTTTAGCTTCTTTCAGCCTCTTGGGTGCAGTGATAATAAATGTGAATTGATGCTCATGCCCTTTCTGAATTTAATGCCTCTTTTCCTCCTCTTCCACATTATCCTGCAGTGATTTTGGCTACTTCCGTCCAGAAAACCAGTCTGAATGTGTGGAGCAGCCAGAGCTGAAGGGTCACGACTTGGAGTTCTGTCTGTATGGGAAGCGAGAGCGGTTAAAGACAAAAGGGTAATTTTCTTGTAAGATTCTAGTCCATTGGCATTTGTATAAGTCTTGATATTCTAAGTTAGCCACAAAATACTGTTGGTATAAGATCTGCATATATTCCCCAGTCTCCTTCTCTTATTTCAGAAAAATAAATGCATATAAGAGTAAGCTATGTGTATTTATTTTTATAAAGTATATGTTGGCTTTTGGGAAAAGGATTATTTGCCAGTAAGCCATGGTTCTCTGTTAAATAATCTTCTTGTATCTGGAGAAGTAAAAAAAAAAACTTCAAGGAAACCTTCCCTCATATCTTACTGTTGTTACCATCACAGGTGTAAGCCCAGTGGAATAAGAAGTCTGGAGGTCTGTCACAGATTTAAGATAATTCATACAAGACATTTTGTGGAGCAGAGAAGCACTGCTGAAATATTTTGCGAGCCATAAATGTGAATATATTAAGTGTCTTTGAGCCTGAATGTTCTACTTTTTCCTTGGTCCCACTATAGTGCTATAGGCCCTGTATAAATACCCCTCTGGAATAATCCTAGTTTATTGGAGATGTTTGAAATCTCTGAGCTGATGAGAGGTTAGCCAGCCTGGCAACAATGAAGCCATTTTCTCTCATGATGGAGCATGAAGCAGCTAATCTGTGCTGGCTTGGAAAACAGTTGTTTGTGAAAGGAGCTTCCCAATAGCCTACTGAGACTTTTGTTGAATTCCAGATACCGAAAGATTCCTGGAGACAAATGCCTCGGTGGGGAGAATCCCAACCGTGAAGAGACTGATCTGAAAAAAAAATGTACAAGCAACTACTTGAGCCCAAGTCAGTTGGTAGGTTACAAAAATGAACAAATTTAGCCACTGTAATTGCAAGAACAATGCTGCACACTAATGATTAATGTTTAAGAAGTCAGTTTTTAAAAATTCTCTGCTAGTATTAACCTCAGCTATGTGCAGGCAGTGAGACGAATGAGCATTCCAAACTGGCTGCTGAAGATGTGATTAGCATTCTGAGCTAGGAAATCAGTGGCAGAGGCCTTTCCCTTTTCCACAATATGCAGTTTCATTCTGCCTCCCCAGATCTTTGCAGGGCGGTGTTCTCTGCTGCATTATGTCCAGGACCTAAAGGTTTCAAGAACCTGAAATAGGCTATGCAGGTCATTGTAGAAAGGGTTTAGTAACCGCAATGGTCCCGCCCTCTAATAATATGTCATATCAACTTAATCAATTCTTTCTCCTTTCTTTCTGCAGTCTGCCTCCTCAAACTCCACTCCAGTCATCCTGGCTGTAATAGGCTTGATGCTCATCACTGCTGTGGCTGGAGTAGTCATCATTAAGAAATATGTTTGTGGGGGAAGGTGAGACTTGTGGAGTGGGGCGGCACCTTCCGTTATGCAGGGCTGTAAAAGAATAGACTGTATACGCATTGCCCCTTTGTTACGCAGATGCTGCAGTAGTAGAGTTTGACTGAAATGTGCTGGTAGCAAAAGCATACTTCTATTTCCAGGAGAAGAAAAAATCTAGCCACAGTTCGCTGCAAGAGCATTTTGGCCTCCACAAGTTCCACATCTTTACCCATCTCATCTTGCTGAAACCCAGTGGTCTTAGAACAGATGAAAGTGCTTAATATATGATGGGATTGTCATGCACATTTTGACTGGGCTTATTTTAGTAGGTTCCATTACAACAATGCCTTGGTTCTCATTCTGGGTTCTGGAGTGGTAAACTGCCTGCCTCCTAAATATATCTAACATTGCCATGCTATCTGGGCAAAGAGAAGCATGTGGCAGCTACACGAGGTTTGTGAGATGGTCATGAGGGCCCATAAGTCACCCCATGGATTAGCCCCACCATGGGAAAGGAATCTTAGATGCTCCAGCGCTGGGGAAGGATGTGCATGCAGCCTGTAAATAACGAGAAAAGTAAAAAAAAATAAAGGGCTCTTCAAGAGCTTTGGTACTGTTGTGGGGGATTGTTCTCTGGTTTGTTGGAAGTAGTGGCCTCTGTAAACTCTTGCTGTGCGTTGCATAAGCTGAATTTTCATAGCAAATTGCAATAGGCTGTAAAGGCTCTGTGAGTAGTAATCCTCTTCCACTCTGAAGGATCATAGAATTGCAGATAACATGATAGCCCTCTTACTAAAGAATCCTGTTTCCTGCCAGGAAAGTATTACTTACCCTCTTCAGCAGCTGCAGCTATTGGTTCACAAGCTGAACAGGTTAAGCGTTGGTGGTGAGGTATTACATTGCAACACCACCATTTAAAAAGGGGGTTGATGAGTTGGGCAAATGGTACAGCTCTTTCCTGTTCCTGCATTACACCTTACTGGGAAGGAATTGCATAATTTACTCAATCCACATGGTTCCTTTTTGCAGTCTTGCCAGTATAGGATGGTATAATTAGAGTACCTAAATGTAGCTTCTGTGTCACAGTGGTAATAAAGAAATGAACCCTAAAGCTAGTTTAGGGAAAGAAGACCTCCTGGGAAGTGAAATTGGATGCTGGTTTGAGTGGAACTTTCCGAACAAGTCTTGCTTCTTTGTGATTCAAGTAGAACAAGTTTAGAATGTTTTTGTTTCTGCGAGAATATATTGATTGCCAGAACTCTAGTTCTTGTGTTCTAGGATGCACCTGCCTAAGCTGTGTGGCAGACCTATGATCCTAGAACACAAATCCCTGCCTAGTCAGTTGAGTGGTGAGGGTGTCAAACCCTTCCCAAATTTCTTCTCTTCATTCCTACTCCCTCTAAAATGCACTCTACCCAATTGTTCTTCCAGTTGAGCTTTGATATTGGAGCTAAATTCTATTTGGAGAAAATCAACTAGAGAAAGTGCTCTCTGGTCTGGTAGGAAGAGAAAAGGAAATTGTAAGCAGGAGGAAAATTCTGCAGCAACTCCCAATTACCACCTCTGCACTTTAAATTTCCTGCTCTTTATTTGTCAGGTTGTTTCAAATACAAGATTATTCCTCTATCGTGCTAAGAACCTCTAGATGCAAACTGATGAGCACTTATCTAGATTAACGCTTAGATTCAATTGCATCAGCTCAGTGAATGCCTTCACTTCCATGCTTTGCTTTTTAAAATGATTTGGGTTTTTTTAAATCATTTCTACCTTTATCTGGCATCTCTCTAAAAGGCTATAGCCTTTATCTTCACCTCTTTGTAGCTGCTTTGATCAGAGGTACAGTTGTCACAGGTAAAATTATTCCATTTGTGTTTATTATGCTGCTAGGTTTCTGGTTCACCGATATTCCGTCCTACAGCAGCATGCGGAAGCCAATGGCTTTGAAGGACTTGAAACACCAGAGGCCAGTAAAACTGGTTACCATGATGATTCTGATGAGGCAAGTGATTCTGACCAATGAGTGTGTATCGTTCTAGCAGTTTCTGTCAACTTAGACTGAAAAATGTGGATTTCCAATGTGTGATTTTTGACCTATGCCTGTTTGAAAATACCATGTTTCAGTGTGTTTTAACAGAATGCTTGGTTTACATCTGTTAGTCAAGAGAAAACTTGAGAAGAATCCTAATCCTGAAAACTAACAAGAGTTTTTTTTCTTCTTCTGCTCAGGATCTCCTGGAGTAATGATATTACAGATCTTGCTAGAACTGGATACATATGAGTTTGAATGCTGCTACAAAAAGGCGTGAATGCCGACAGTCCATTTTTCTCTCATCTTTGATGCCTTTTCCATGTCCAAGGGAATTCTGTGTTCCTCTTTCTTCAATAAAATTGTCTAAAACCAGCAAGACTGCAAGAACTGTGTTGCAGGGAGTAAGGGTAGGAGAGAAGACATTGCAGCTCTGCATGAGGAAGAAGGAAACGCTTCTTTTAAAATGTAACATTATTTTAATAAGATTTCTTTCCTGATCTTAAAAGAGAACTAAATAGAAATGTGAAAGCAACATTTCACTCCATATTAGCATTACTAGGTACAGAATATTATGCTGCTGGAAGAATGGCCCAAATTCCTAGGTAGGGGACGTGTTTGACTCAACACTGTGATGATACTGCTTTGACGCTCCTGCAGTGTGACCAGCACTTTTCCTAGCAAGCAGAGCATTATGATGCTGGAGCAGGAACTGGAGGAACTAACCAGCATCCCAAAGGGTTTTGTACTGAAATGGGGTTGCTTTTTGTTCTAACTAAAGTGTAATCAACTGGCTGGATGTGTGTTGTGCAAAGCAGAGATTATTCCAAGTCTCAAAGCAACTCTAAACTAAACTGTGAAATCAGCATGTATGCTGCCATAAATCTTATTTTTAGAAGGAAAGCAAAATCATCTGAGTGGGGAAGATGATTATTGTATAAATGGTAGGACTAAACATTACAGATCTTTTAAAAATAAGACTTGTTTAGAATGTTATGACCTCTTGAAGTAATAGAAATTAGGTGCTTTAGATCGGTTTCTTGAAGGAAAGCTTCATTACTTCACAGGCAGCACCATGATGTTGTTCAGTGTTTGTTTTTTGCTATGCATCTGTTTTCTTGAAAGCAATAGATCAATGGTTGGAGCCCCTGCTCCACTATGTGCATTTATCAGTTCCCTCAGTTATACTCTCCAGATGGAGTCATACTCTGTTTTCCAATGACACTTAGTTCACAGAATTGTGAAGTGAATTTTCACCAAGTGATTTAGAAATATATTGAACTCTATAGCTTAAAAGGAGATCTGCTAGGATGTGAATTGGCAATAGAAGCATCCTAATCTGATAACTGTTGCTGCAGGAATAGAAGGCTTCTTCCTGAGCAGAAGCCACAGAACAACAACATATTCAACCATTTGTGGCATAGCTGGCGTTTGATTTTCACTGCCAGTGGGGTGCATTCCTATGCCTATTCAGAAGGAGAAAAGTCCTACACGTTCTTGGATTCCCCAACTGGGGAACAGTGGGGCTTTTTTCTTTCCAAATGTGCATCGAATTGCACTCTAAAGGACTGAAGTGTTTGAAGAGGCAAGAGTGAACTGAATGACTCTCCGAATATTCATTTGTTTAGTGCTTCATAGAATTTTAGCTACCCAAATAAGCGATTTTCACAGGCACAAATGTGAAATACACTTTGAGTGACTGGTGGTATTACTACCCTTTCATTGAGGACCGCATTCACTAAAAGGTGTGGTTTTAAGTGTAATTTGGGACAAGTCCTCTTATAATAAGCATTGACGAATAAGCTCTGCTTCTTTTAGAATTGGACTTGGCCAACTAAGCTACTTTTGATCAAGAGCATGATCATGTCTGAACACCTGCCACCTCATCCCTACAAACCCCACCTTCAGTGGAAGCACCTGCAGCTTGCCTCACTCTGCTTCCCTTCTCCCAAGCTTATGTGACAGTGGAGCAGTGCAAGCAGGAAGTTCTCTGTGGGGGCTTTGGTAAGAGGCCATCCTCCCTTCCTGGTCCCTAGCATACTGCCATTGCATCCATTCTGGGTCCTGGGATCTGCAGAATGTTTTCCAAGGGAAGTGGTGCTTGGGATCAGGAGGTGCCAGAGTTGGAAATACAAAGTAGTGCATTGTAAACTGAATGACAATTGCTTCATAATGGAGGGAGTGGGTAGGATTGAACTTTCTTTGTAATGCAGGTGAACATCACAAAATGGGATGCTAATCCAAGTTTTGTCAACATCAGTAAATTCTGTTCTGATTTAACATCCTTCTCCTGCTGGCAAAAGTCCAGGGTTAGGGTTCTGGTTTGGTGAACTTGTTGACACTTGTCATCATTCACCGTGTCATGAAGCCAACATGTGAAGAAAAGAGTGAGCTTAATCTGTTTGAGGTTAGGCTGTCCCTGTGGACTTGTATCAAATCAATTTGTTAGATATGCAGAGGTTGTTGGGTACTTCCAAGTAGTTAAGATCATGCTGGTAAAGTCAACTTTTGCCTCCTTTTTCTTTGGAAGTAATAAAATGAAAGTAAGATACTTGGAAGCAAGATCCTGACCTGAGCTTTCTTTCTTTCACTTATTTTAGCTTTATTGTACTTTTGGATAAGGCCTTTATTTCAACCCTTGTACCCCTGCATAATATGAATACATCCCAAATGTACATTTATCCAGTATACATTTTTTGTTGTCTCTTGTTAAAGGGAGGTACTCCAGCAAATGATTGGAAGGAATGTCGATCCTCAGAAGAGGTTTGTTCTATTAAAAAGGATTTTCACTGATTATTTATCACTTTTAGGGCAGTATGGAAGCACACCTTACATGTAAATAAAAGCACACTGCACATGTTTACGGTGAATTAATGTTTGCTTAAATTCATGGTAACCAAACCTTGAATTAAAGGGAGCTAAATAATCCTGTGTCCCACAAAGATATTTCACAACTGTTGTTCTTTCTTTGAACTTTTTTGTGTGATGCACTCTGGTATGAAACCAAGTGCAAATTGCTCTATTGTGCATGCGATTCTTGAACGTCCATGTACTGGGCTGGGAATGTAGGAGAACCTGTATTTATGAAACAGATGAAGATCTCATCCACTGTGATGTGAACCTAATAGTCTGTCTACTGGCTCTTCGCATTACATGTCCAACTGGCCATATGTATTAAAGCATTTTTTCAAGGCAGGTGGGAGAAGAATATCATTAGGTACTCTCAAGGAGACCTGTGTCTTGTTAACTGCCCACTTTCTATTGTCCCCTCTTAAGCAAGCGACCTTGAAGTACATTGGCTGATGCAGTGACACTAATCCAAGTAACCTGAAACTTACCCAATAAACAAACCGGGTCTGGTGGCCAACACACACATGGGGCCCTAGGCAACAGTAGCTTTCCCTTCCATAGTATTGAATACATAGATCACATTACATCTGTTTCACTGCTGCCCAAGCAACAAAGCAGCCATAGAGATGTTGCCATTGCATGTGCTTTGAAGCATTATTGTCTTCCTGACTTGTCAAACCAGAATGGAAAAAGACTCCATACCGTGTGCATAATTGCTGTAGAATAAGAAAAAGCCATAGCTGATATACTTCTGTACATAGAATTTCTTAAGATGTACTGTCTGAGGCAAGCTGCAGAAGAAAAAGGAAGGAACTATATATAGAGTTTGTAAATAAGCCTGGCTATATTATAAATTTGTACTGGTATTTTTCTGTATATTTGCAATATTGAGGTTAGAAATAAAAACAAAAATGGGCTTTTATTGAACATTTTATGTTGTCTACCTTTACTCTTGTGAGCATGAAACCTCTGATAGGACAGTGTTTCTCAGTTTATGATTTGCAGAGCAGAACACAAGGATAAAGATAAACATGGCCTCATTTAGGATGCCATGCTGTGCCTATTTGGACAGAAAAAGGCCTACAGCTCCCTAGATGCCTGAGCCAGCATGGCAGGCCCACATGCTAGGATTGTAGGCCATTTTCTGCCTAAATAGGCATAGCATTGTGTGTGAAGTGACTTTTTTCAGGCCTGTTGCTTGATGCACTGGGTAAAGATAAGGAATAGCCTAACTGCATTTACCTGTAATTTTTAGTTCAGGCTTTTATTTCCATGGGCATTGAAGGGGAAGTATGAGGTGGCAGAAACAGATTTGTCTGCCATCTTACATTTTGATGTTCCTTTGCTCTGTGCTAGAGTCATGTTTTCCCTGTGAACAGGCTGTGGAACTGTCCCTGTATTGCAGTTGTTCAGTTCCTTATCTTTGCTTCATGAACGAGATTTCATTAAGGCCTGTGAAATGGGGAAAAACTTTCTATTCAGCTGTTTCGAGCAAAAACAATTCACAAGGAAGGACCAGTAAGGTTTGCTGGAGACTTCCAGCCTTTCTACATGAGGTAAAAATACGTAAGTTATTGAGCTCACGATGCCACATGGGTTGCAGATGGTTTACACAACCTCAACCATCTGTGCATTTCCACTGTACCATAAAGCCACCCAATGGTTGTGTAATGAAACACAAGGGCAGTGAAAGGAGCACCCAGAGAAGAAAAGTATTAAAGGAACCAATTTAATTCCACAAAGAATTTGGAAGCAGAAGCCTCAGTAAAGTGGTAGTTTAAAAGTCTCATGTAAAAAAAGCTGTAGGTAATGACTGATGTAATCCACGCCCCACATGGTTTATATTACCAAGCAATAGCTAGTCACTGTCTGAATAACTCCATGAATGAACTCTTGAGAGGTCTACAGTGGTGTACTGAAGAGGGAAAGCAGAGGAGCACAGGGATGATGATATCTGGCAGCAGAGTAATTTACAGACAATTGACACCAGTCCTGCTCTGGCAACGAATGAACTGATAACAAGGCTTTTAAGTTTTTTAGTGCTTGCCACAGATTCCCACAGGAAGCTAGACTGAGGAAAATAAGCAAATGGATGCTTCTTATCTGAAATTCCTGCTACACTCTAAGATGAACTTGGACAAGTTCCACAGGCCAGTTTTCCTTCAGGAACGTACCAGGAGGTGCATTGCATTGTTATGATGGGAAAACCATACACCCATTTCCCTTTAAAATAAGACATAGTGCTTGTGTCAAAACAAAATGGCACTCCTTGGACACTCCTGAGAGAAAATCAGCTTCAAATCCAAAAACATGCTCTGCATGTGCCTATTTTAAGGAGAAATTGGCATACTCTTACCTGGCACTCCAGCACCAAATTTTGGTGGAAACTCAAGTAGCAGGGCTCTGGGGCTGCCCAACCCTGTCCTGGGAGCCTAAGCAGCAGCACTTTATGAGATTCCATTTCTAGTAAAACGTTGGAAGTTGAAATTCAAAGCTGAGTTCACATGATCCTAGGGAAAGAAGCCACAGTAGTTTCTTTTTTCCACCTCATGCTGCGCAATTTCCCTCCTTACCCGCACAGCATGCAGCTTTCTGTGTCATTTACACTCAGCAAGTTGTGCGCTAGAGTGGAGGAGACATTGAAACCACGCCAGAAACCTGCAACAAGACATGGATTCTGGGTTGGTTTCAAGGCCACCCCTGCTGCACATCTTGCTGGGTTCAGACAACAAGGGTAATTTTGGCTTCAGTGCACATAAGGCACCTGCCATGTTAAAGCAGGTCTGGAACTGGCCTGAGCTTGGAGGTGAGACCACCTGAGAGCTGCATGTAGCCACCTTGAGTGGGAGAAAGGTGAGATATAATAAACACATACAGAATTAACACCCAGTGCATTCAGGAATGGAAAAAACAACTGTGCCTTCTCTTTCTATTAGTCATGCAAACTTGGTCAATGTATTTAAAAAGCTGGACCTCAGTAGTTAGAAGCAAGTGCTACTAAATTCAGTAAAGTGCTACTAAATTCATCTTTTCCCAAGGAGAAGATAGGATAGCATTCACTGGTGTTGGTGTAATGAAGTTTACCGCCCCCTCCAGCCCCCTGAAAATGCTCCACTGGAGACATGCCACGTGGGGTGAACTGTGGGGGAGGAGGGATCCTCAGAAATGGAATGGAGTGACTTTCCATGAGCAGAGTCCTTCCTCTTACTCAAGTCAGCTTTTGGGTGGCCCTGTGTGCTGTGTACATACTACATACTTTGTAGTATGTTTTTATTTAAATAAAAAATTTCAACCTAAAAAAAAAAAAAAAAAATTTCAACCTATGTGCTGTGAAATTAATTGCAAGTTTTGCTTGCAATTATTTTATATCCTGCCTTTTTTCCTTTCAAGGAACTCAAGGTGGCTCACATAATTCTCCTCCTCTTCCTGTCTTAGCCTCACATCAATAACCCTATGAGTACATTAGGCTGGGAGTTTGTGTCTGCCCCAAAGTCCCCCAGTCAGTTTCATGGCTGAGCAAGGAGTAAGAAGCCAGATCTCTGAAGTGCCAGTCCATACTCTGAACCGCTACATCACACTGGCTCTCAGATCTGCAAACAAATGTATCTGTCATTTTTGTTTGAGATGTCTGTGTTGTATAACAACATTTTTGCTTCTGAGCTTGAGTATGAGATTGGCAACATACTCTCTTTAGGAGCATGGAGATGAGGTCTCTTATGCGCAGTTCTTTTACTGCAAATACATTAGTGCTTCTACACTGAAACCCAAGAAACGCATCTGGCAGTTCCTGTGACAGTGCTACTTAGAATCCAACTTCTAGAATATTGTAAGGATGACTGCCAATCAATAACAGGCAAAAGTTTCATTCCAAGTTAGCTTGGAACATTCATGAGGCCCCAGAAAAGACTTGTATCTTTCCTCAGGGTGTCTTTTTCACATCTAGCACAGACAATGTTGAACTACTGGGATCAGAAGCTAATGAACTCATCCAAAATAAGCACCATGAAGGCATAAGGTATCTGTCTATTGTCCAGACACTAACCTGGAGTTGCACTATCCTTGCAGTTGATATGCTAAGAATGTGCTGGTACAATGAGTCTTGGTGCTGAAGGAAACATTAAGTGGTAAAGTGGAATGTAGAAATACGTAGCACTGTTTCTCCACTGAGGACTGAAAAAACTAGAGAAAAAAAGTTGCACTATCTGAAGACAAAATATCTTGGGATAGTACAGAACTCCTGAGCACTTTCCCTGCTAGTCCAGGTTTCTAGATGTTTGTGTAACAATAGACAGGGGTAGACCTTATGCATTCCTGGGATTCCTTCGAAGAAAGGCAAGATATAAATGGAATTAAAGAATGGACAGGGGAGATTTCAGCCCCTCAACAGCTGCCACTTCTCCCTTTCAAATTATGAGCTCCTCCAGGCAGGGCTTTTTATTGTGTGCTTGTCATTCCTCACTTACAGTTGTCTAAAGGCACATTTGGTGATGTCAGCAGTGGACCCTCCAATTTAACTGCTGTTTTAAAAGAACACTTTCTGGGAGGATTTTGGATGGTGCAATATCTGGTATTTCAGAGCATTGCAAAAGGAAGCTCAAGTCCTTGACAGTGTGGTCACCTTATTCCTCTATACCAGGGGCCTCAAACTCAACTTACCTGGGGGCCGCTGGAAGTAGAGTCTGGGTGAGGCTGGGCTGCATCAAGTGGTGGTGGTGGGCCGCTCATCCTGCGTCGCTCCCAGAGGCCGGCCCGGGCGCCCCCGGCGCTTTGAAGGCCGCAGGGCCTCTCCCCTGTGCCCTGCCCATCCCGGCAATTGGCCCGCGGGCCGCGAGTTTGAGACCCCTGCTCTATACTGCAGTGCCATCTAGAGATTATGTGACAGAAAGTATTGAAAGGCAGGAACAGAGAACAACTTCTTGATCTTCATTCAACCATGAAATCTGAAGTCTAACAGTGAGTCAAAGAGCCTCATCCAGAAAACCTCTATGTCTCCCTTAGGTTTTCTGCTTCCATTCTTAGGATCAAGCCACACGCCCACCCCACTTTTGGTTCTAGCATGTTACATTACTGTTGTCCGTGCCTCACTTCCTTATCTCTGGTTGTTTTTTCCTACTGGTGGTGTATTTGCAAAACATGTTTTCACATATTCTTCCTGAAATGGCAGTGTTTGAATCTTTGACCTCTCTTTTACCCTCCCAAAGAGAGTGAATGACACAAGTTTGCATACTTGATTGGGAAAGGTTGGCATAACAAGTTTACGCTTGCGTATCACATGCAGTGGGCACAGGGGAGAAGCAAATGGAGGTGAGCCATGAAGACACTGGAGAGAGAGAGAGAGTTTTGTTAGCATCTGTGTAGTGGTACAAACAAGCTGGGTCATATTGAGAACTGTACCTAGGGGGGAAATGTCTGTGCTTGGTCTACTAAAAGGCTTCTCTACATGAATCTTAACCCACCACTTTACTGAGGCTTCTGCTTCTAGATCCTTTGGGGGATTAAGATGGACTCCTTTACATGTTGGTTTGCTTGCTTGCTTACTAGCCTATTTCTTTCTCTGTGTTTCTATATGTTCTGTTACCCAACAATGAAGTAGAACAAGGCATGGTGGAGTTTCAAAAACACATGAGCATCTGTGGTTCATTCCACCATTTTCATATAATCCTACACTCTCCTTGCTCTTAAAAAATGTCATGGAAATGCTTGGGAAAATGTAGCTCAGTGGCAGAACACATGTCTGGCATTTAGAAGGTCTCTGGTTGAATCTCAGAGCTCTCAAAGAAGAGTTGAGAAAGACATCGGTCTAAAATCCTGGAAAGCTGTCAATGTAGACAATATCCTAGGAGGTACACCAGCCTCCTCCTTATTCTAAGGCAGCTTCTTAGGTCCACACATGTTTCTTTAGGGAGTGGTGTCAAGACCTTGAGGCCCATCACAAGCATTTCCACAACTGTAGCTGTCGGAGGTAATGTTCCAGCAGGTCTTCCTCGCTTCCACTGGGCTTCAGAGATGCCTCACAAGGACTGCTTGTATGGAAGGAAAGGCAGTAGATCTTCGGAGCTTTGAAGACCAGTGAAATGCACATCAACTTCAGTTGAGAGCAGGAGTTTGGGGAGAGGTTTCTCTAACAGGAATTGGAGGCGTCTATGGAAGAGAGTTGCTGTCACCCACAGATCTAGATAACTGGGTCGCCTGTGTCACTGGAGCTTGTCAACATATACCTGAGAGATAATGGGGTATAGCACTGTTTACTTCACAAAAAATTTCTCATTAACAAATGTGAAAACATCACTATGTAGTGGCTTTTGCTCTGTCTTTGCACACATGCACTTGTGTGCATGCACATCCCCCCTCCCCCATGTCTTCTTGTTGCTCAGGAAATAAATACCACAAATAATTAGTGTGCAGGCTAACATGATATGTATTGCATATGCTGCCCTGTGTTCCTTGTAGGAAAGGTAGGAAACAAATTTAATAGCTGTATAATTACAGCACTCAAAGCACAAGTGATTTGTATCAAATGGAATGAGGGTTTGCCATTTTTTTAAAATTCAGTGTTAGGTTCTTTCTGTTCAGCCAGCCAATGAGCTCCTCATTATTGCATGGACCTGGCTTTTGATAATCCAGCTTCTAAGAAGAGGAAGCACTAATCCAGCTTCTAAGAAGAGTATCTGGAACCAATGCAATAGAAATTATTTGTCTACAACTGCAGGTTTAAAACTGTAAATATGAACATTTCCTTAGCAAAGGATATTAGCTATACTGATTTTCTGTATTTTGAGTAGCATTGCCTTTGACAGAATGGTACTGGGATAAATCTCTTGGTTAAGATATATCCTGAAAAGCTAGTGAATTTAAAGACCAAAAAAATCAGGTAAGTAGAAAGCTGGTAACATATGTATCACCGAGGTCATCATATTTTAAAAAGAGGCTTAGAAAAATTTGAAGGTAAGTTGTTAGATATTTAATAAAGGCTTCAGTTGTACACCAATTTATCTGGGTGTATTCATAACATTAGGACAAGAGGGACTTGGCTAAAGTTGCACACCAGACTTAGGATGAATTACAGGTAAAGCTTCCTATATCTAGAAATATTGAAACCACATTAAAAAAAACAAAACAAAAAATAAACCTTGCCAAGCCTCCTCTTCCCCAATTCACATTGCAAACTACGTTGGATGTGATTTAGCTCACCGTTATGCTGATACGCATTTCTGACCCAAGCAAACCAGAGACTGACTTCTCAAACACCAGGATCAAGCAATAATGCGGAGCTCATTGGCTGGCTGCACAAGAAGGACCTAATGTTGAACAAACAATTCTTAGCAAACCCATGTTCCACCTGATACAAATGGCTTGAACTGTAATTATGCAATTATTGTATTTGTTTCCTACTCTTTCTACTACGAACACAGGTCAGCATAATACAATGGACACCATTAGACCACCTTGCTCTGAAGAGTAACATGACATTTTCATATGCCCACAGAGAAGTGTGTGCCCCAACTCTTTCCTGGATGTCGTTGAATAAAAGGAGTACCTGGCTAGGCAGTCAAGGGGATCTCTGCTAAGCAGAAACTCCCAAGCCTGAGCCCTTTTGCTGATCTGCCCTGGTAATGGTGTCTGATCCTTAAGAAAAATGGTTCATGCCTTCAGCAGAAGTAAAAGGAAGCACTCCATCTCCGGTGGAAGACGAATTTCTGCTGAGCAGTGAGAAGAGAGGCGATCCTCTTTGATGGAGCTAGTTGCTGTTTTGCTCAGGTGGAAAAATGCTGATGGGCAGTTGCAGCAGAAGCAGGAGCATCCGCGCCACTCTGTGTGCACGTGTGTGAGTGCACACCTGGGCACACTCACTCTCTTTTTAAAATGAAGCATGCTACTCCGTCTGCAGAGATTCTGAGAAGGGACAAAGACGGGTCATAAGGAAACGGCTTTGGACCACCATGGCATGGCCTCCCCTTCTCTTCCCCATGTTCTAAGTGGGTACCCCATCCAGACAACAGCAGCAAGGTATGGTCCTTTGTCAGCAGGGCATCATTGATGGGCATCTTCATGTTAAAGCAGTGAGTCGAGACTGATGGAACTAGTTCTTCTAATCCAGGCATAGCAGCTTTCTGCTGAAAGCTTTCTGCTTAAAGCCAAAGGGCAGGGATAATCACACAAAGGGGTTCAGAGCAGGTGTGGTGTTGTCCAGACTTGGCTGCCTCCTGTGTGCAACCCAGCATGCCCTTCCAATGTGGGAAGCAACGCAGACTGTAGAAAGTGATGCTCTATGTGAGTTGCACAGTGTGCTGTTTGTGACAGGGAAATTATTTTCTATGGCAACTTTGTTGGTTTTTAAATCCTCGGAGTGGCAGGCTAGAGTTCAGCTTGTGACTCTTTGGAAGTTTGATAATGCAAGAGGGGATCTTTGAACAGGAGCCAGCTTAGACTAGCTTTTCCAGTCTCATAGTCCTTTGGGTGCTTCTGACTAAACTTCCATAGACACTGACCACTGGCTATGCTGGTTGCTACCCTGGCCACCCAAAGAGCATCTTGCTAATGGATGGGTGGCTTTAAACAAATTTAATAAATAAATACATGGGAGCTTTATGCCAAAACATCTGTGGAGGTGTGTGTGTGTGTGTGTGTGTGTGTGTGTGTGTGGAGACTTAGTTGGAAGGCTACCTTACTAAAGCACTAACTACACAAATAACTTAGGTACACTAGAATCCCAAGATCTACTTTTTTATATCCTACAATGTGAACCAAAAATCAAGCCGGAGGGAAGAATGTCTAGTTGCATGTTTGACACTTGACTTTCCTACATGAGCTGTCGGTTCTAGTGCTCTTGTGACCCCTCACTCAGGGAATTTTGCAGGACCCTTCATGATGCCATCCTCTTCCAGAGCCTCCTGTGTGTTTTCAACATTTGCAGCAGGTTGCTTTGAGGGGGAGAAAAGTCTGGCATTGAACTTTAAACTGCAACATTCTGGAACAAAAGCGTCTGAGAAGTCACAAGCCACCCCACCATTTTGTGGTTGTGAGCTGGAATGTCTAGAAAGGCAGAGAAATACAAACACCTGCAAGGATGGGGGAGTCCATGTAGAGGACACAGTTTTCTTCCTAGCATGAAAATGGCAGAAGATGCCTTGGTAAAGCTGTGGGTTAAACCCATTTTGAGGAGCTCTGCAAAGCTTAAATCTATTCTGTACAAACTGCCTTACTAGCTGCAGATGAAACAAATGACTCCTAATCCACAAACAACAGGCAACATGATGTTGAACTGAACTGAATTTTTGGAAAAGATCCTCTGGACCGATTCTCACATAAAGTGTTGCTGTAGAAGATTACTCTCTGGAGAAAAATGTTAAAAAATCTATGCATATTTTGCTGGAAAAGGTAAAGAAACACACACAGATCAGCCACTATACCCAAATGTCTGCTTATGCTTCTTTCCTGCAGAACCAATATGCTTGTTATGGTCTAAGGCAGCAACGTTTCTGTGACTTCCTTGTTGGTGCCTTTCCATGTAAGAAAAAGTCTTCAGATTGGATCCAGCATTGCATGGGGCTTCTCCATCCTCCCCTCCCTCTGCAGCCTCCCAGATCTGCTCCAGAGCATCTGTGGAGAGTGTGCATTTGAGGGGGTGTGCGCGTGCAAGGGGGGGCAGTATGGAGGCTGCAGTGGTGTTGAGGGATCCATTCTGCCAGTAATTTCCCCATTGGATACAATGTGCTAATTTTATTATCCCAAATGCAGCTGTCCTGAGTACCACTGATGCCATCTTTATGTTTCCAGGGAACAGAAGAAGGCCCAACTCTTGGTTGGTTCTATTGCAAGGACTAAATCAAAGGCTGCTGCTCTATGGCCTCCAGTTTCAGTGTGGGGAATCACACCAGCTCTAATCTGAGTGATCATTTCTACTTCTACAGCAAGAATGTGTTTGCTGTCTGCAGTATCCTCCTCTTGCTCCTGGGCATGCCAGGAAACATCTTGCTGCTCTTGGTTCTAATCCGAGGTCTCTGGAGAAAAAGTGGCGGCCACATTGCACGCCTGACTGAGCCCCTGTTCATCAGCATTGTGGCTCTCGACCTCCTGTTCTTCCTCTCCAATATCCCTGTGTTGTTTGCCAGCGCCATTTTTAAGGAGGGAAAGATGAGCCACCTGTTGTGTGTCATCAACCACAGCCTGAACCTGTGGATCTCCTTTGCTGACTTCTATAGCATGGTGGCCGTCTCCCTGCTTCGCTATGCTGCCGTCATCCACCCCATGTGTGTGATGCCTGTTTCTCCCAAGCAAATGGCTCTGCTTTGTGTGTTCATCTGGGTGCTTTGCCTCTTATTATCCATCCCACTTTGGATTCACTATGAGACCATTCATGCGAAGGGGGAAGCAGCCTGCGTGAACCAGACGGTGGGTAAGGAGATGAACCTTTACCTACAGCTCCTGGGAGGGGTGGGATTTCTGCCCCCATTGCTGCTGATGATTTTCTGCTACTCAAGGATCATCTCCACCTTAAGGGCTAGGAGGGCACTCTCAATACACACGGCCTCCAGCTTGCAAGTGAACTGGCGAGCTACAGTGATGGCTTTGGTCACCATGGCAGCACTTGTGGCCATGTGGCTTCCCTACTGGCTGGTGATCTTCTTTATCAGTTATGAGGAGTTCTTAACCACAGCCTCCAAGTACCTGGCTTATCATCTCATCTCCCTCCTGGCCTTTGCCCGTCGCTGCATTAATCCCATCATCTGCTTCTGTCTCTCCTACCAGTTCCAAGCTAGGCTGAGGAACCTTTTTCAGGGGCTGCAGAATGGAAAGCACCAACTTGGTGCTATATACAAGGGCGAGATAGAAGTGCTGGGTAGCATATGAAGAGCTCTGTGTTTCTCTAGGTCTTGCCAAGCATGTGAGGCTACAGTAGTGTTCAAAGCAAGCAGACCCTCACCCACTAAAGCCTTATGTAAATACAGAATGCACACCTCAAGAATAACCCTAGGCAAAGAACCTGAACTTTCTTCAGCCGTGAATTTCCATCAGGTTAAAATGTTGGAATTATCTGCTTTCTTCCTGTGAAAGAGATGGTTCTCCTAGAAGTCCTTATGTGTGTGGTAAGCAATGAGACTTCATGTTAATCCTTGCTAAGGTGCCTTATTCCCAAGAAGTTTCATGGAGCCATTTCTTTCTAATTGCATTGGCTGGTATTCCATTCTACCAGTGACTTAGTTTAATCACATGTTGGATATATTTGCTTAGGGCGAATCTTTCCAGATAGGCTGCTTTTCTGCCTGGATGACCAAGTGATGCTTTGCTCTGGTTATCTCAGACTTGTTTGTGTGCCATTAATTGGACACTGATTCATTCCCAAGGAATATTACATGTTTGTTCACTTCAAATATAACAGCAGCAACAACAGAAAGGAGTCACTTGAGGGACCATTAATTGGGCTGAAGCTTCAGGACTGGGAATTAAGAGTCCCTGGATTAGCATCTAATATTCCAGTTGAGAAATCTATTGCCTTGCAAAATGGGCTAATAAGGTCTCAGTGAGAAACAGTGGTGTAGTTCTTCCCCTCCAAAGAAATCCATTTGGAATCTTATGATCAACACTCAAATTTCAGATCTGCATTGCCAAGACAGAAAACAGCTTCTGGAACAAGTTTCAACCTCCAGGCCTCAACCTGGATGTCTGAACTCTTCCCCAAACTTCACTCCATTTCTCGATTACCAAACAGGAGGACATGCATCAATGAAACAGAGGACAAGAGAGAGTCTGTTTTCATGGGTCACATATGCCTTAAGTCTTTTGAAATTGGGTGCCTACCAGTTTTAATAAATAAGAGAATTGATCACAGCATTTATTCTTGCCTTGACTTCATGTGATTCCTTCCTACTGGCTAGGCTGACCCGATGAATCGCCTGCTTCACGGAGTTGAAAGAGAGGACCCGGGGACTAAGGTTGTTATTGGGATGCTCGAAGCATGTGATCATCCGGGGAGAGAAGCCTGCAGAGGTACACAGGATCTGGGACAACGCAGGGCTGCCTTGGGATCATGGGCAGTTCAGAGCAAAAGAGAGCCAGCGGGAGATGGCAAGGCACCTGTGCCTTGGCCAGGCAGGGGAAAGGCGGGCTTCTCTCAGCAGGATGTTCTCAGTGCCTTGGTAAGGAGGGAGCCCACTGAGAACATCTTGCTGAAGGGCCTCTGGAGCAGGAGCTGCCACTTGTGTGTGTGCATGCACAACGCTATCAAGCAATCGGCGACAAACTTACTTAACCCGTCTCTTGTGCTCGCTGCTCGTACATTTTCTGTCTGAATGACAGGCAGAGACGGTGAGACCATGCATGTGGGGTGTGCTGCCTGTTCGTTTGTTTTCCCCTGAAGACTCAAACATGAAGCCTGTAGGACTTCCCAGGCGCCGCTGCCTGCCTGCCTGCCCTTCGCAGGGCACCCAGGAGGGCACGGCAGGCCACCGCTCCACCTCCAGCTCTTGTCATGGCTTCGGGCTCGGAGAGGGCAGGTGGGTGGGGCACGCCCCCAACAGGGAGCAGCTCCAAGAGTACCGCTGGGCCCGTCTGCAGGTGCCTGGTGCTGCCTGCCCCAGCGGGACCCTTTGCGCACCATGCACACGCCTACAGGGAGTGAGCGGAGAGGGGGCAGATGGCTTTTTTCGGAAAAGAAAAGCTGTTTGGGAGGGGGGGCTCCTGGGGAACAAGTCATTTCCCGGCCCTCGCGTGTGTGTGGGCTGAGGGAGACGAGAGGAATGTGAAGCCTTGCTCCCCTGGACTGGGTGAGCTCGCACTCTTTGCTGTTCTAGAGCGGCAGTGCTGATTGCTGCTGGGCCTGAAACACAGTGGGTCTTTGAGTCGGGTTTTTGAGGACCCATCCCTGGGAAACACACTTTAAGCATGTGCCAGGAACTGCTTATCATTCTTTGCCCAGACTGGCCTGACCTCCAGGGCCCATCATCGTCATCACCTTCCCAGTCCTCTTCGTCGTCATCACCATCACAAGTCATCTGTCTCTTGCATTTAAGCAAGCTGAACTCGTACCACCCACATCCTGATCTGAAAAAGCCCACTAAGAAAAATGAGCAGCTGTTAGAAGTTGAAATGTAGCCTCCTTTAACCAGATGCACTGAGCTGCAACTCTCATCATCTCCATTCTGGTTGAGGATGATGGTAATTGTTGTTCAAGACATCATGGAGGGGAGGGGTCCAGGTTGGAGAAGGTAGTTGAATCCACTCCAACAAGCAAGATGTCGGTGAGGCTGCCACCCACCCAGCCATATCCATTAGTTGTGCAACATTCATGACCAAAGCCAGGCTCAGCTGATGTTTATCCATTTAGGTCAAGGTGCTCATTGAAATGCGATCAGCAGGAACACAATTTTCCTCACCATTCCTAGATGCTGCCCTCCAGTGGTGTGGCAAAACCAGGGCTTGCAGGAAGGCTACTTCTGGCATGTTTGAAACGAACGAGGATGCCACTGTCCTCTCTCCCCTGCACTGCCACCCAGAATTCCCTCTTCCCTCTGAGCTGAGCTGCAACGAGTACGGGCTGTGAGGGAGGGAAATCAATTTTCCCAGTGGTTGCATATCAATTCCAGCTGCAACTGTTTCAGGGTGTCTTGAAGAGGCAATCAAGACTCATTTGTTTTCGAAAGGCCTGTTCGTGCTGCAGGTGAAAATTGCTAGAATGGGTTTGTATATATATGGATCAGGACAGAAATCTGAAATTCAGGAATTACCTTGGGGGCATGACTATGGAGACTCTCATGATGAGCAGCTGCCCTTCAGATCTGACCACCACTCTATTGCTGCTGCCCAACAAGAGATGTGGCAGATGTGAGCCCACTCAGGCCTGCTGCTCTTGGCAATGTCACTTAGGCAGAGCTAGAGAGAATTTTAAGCAATGGGAAGTCAAAGCCCTGCTCTGAGGCGAACTGAAGGAAAGCCAAATTGTGTAATCAAAGCAAAGCAAGCACATTATGGCTACAAACTCATACCAATGGACTTAAAAGCAGTTGCACTGAGCTCAATGGGACTTCCTTCTGAATAGACGTGCATTAGGCTGCACTCTGCTGCTGACATCTTAGCTCTGGAAATTAATCTAAGTGCCCCCATCCAGCTTCTTGGCTTTCTTCCGGAGCTGCCTATATACTGAATCAGGTTTTATTTAAGTTCAGAAGCTACCCTGTCTGTCTGTCTCTATCTTTTCAAGTACATTTTTGTAGCTTTAAGGGTTAGCAACATGTTGGAAGAAAAAGAAATAACAGAAATCTGATAATCAAAATTTTGTATTTTGGACCCAGTACCAAATGCTATGCTTGCATCATGTGATACCGGTAGAATGTATTATTCATGTGTTTATCACATTTCTGTCCTACTTTTCTCCATAGTCTCCAGTACAAACCCAGTAAAACCAGTCAACAAAGAAGATACAGTTGCTGTTACCAGAGCACATCTTATACAGTTGTGTCCATTGGTAGGAACAGGCAGCAATCATTTTAGCCTTCTGTTCATGCGTCTCTCCTGGAAAAAAAAAAGCGTGCCAGTGGGGTGCCCTCTCTTTGGAGAAAAAGAAATTTTGTTGAAAAGGTCTGTGGCCTCTAGATGGCACCGTTGCATTTGAGAAACGAGCAGCTGACTTAATAATGAGAGGATATGCGAGGAATCCGCTGGGGAGGCGAAAATCTAAAAGATTTCCGCAATCGTCCCTGTCGAGAACCTGGTTGGCACTTTCTGTGTCGGCATTGATTGATTGCAAAGTGTGCCCAGCTCACAGGCTGCAATTTGTGGATTTTTTAAAAACACTAATCAAATTTTCTATAATATGGACATAAAAATCATGTTGCTCCAGTTTGTCTTGTGTGGAATCAGCTGATTTGCAAAAATCTAACTTACCCAAATTACAAGGGTTTTTTGTGGAGGGTTTTTTTTCAGATCAGTTAATTCTGCACAAATTATGCTATAGCTGTGTAGATTTTTTGGGAACTTATTCACACAAATCTCATTAGCAGTTTTAAAAAGTGTGCATAATACAGTCTTAGGGATAGAAGTCTGTGAAAATCCCCCCAAGTCAGCCTGTTTTTGATCTTTGAATCAAAAGGGGACAGGAAATCTGTCAAACTCAGAAGAGCTGGATCTCCCTGTTTCGGTATATTAACCCTAACCTGCAGCTTAACTACAACTTTAGCACCTGGTATACTCCATTTACATTCAGCAACATTCATTCAAGGGATTCTTGGTGACCTTTTTTCTTGCTTGCCTAGTTAAGGGTAGTTCCAGGTCCACAGGTGTGCATAGAGTTGCAGGTTTTCCTAGCCTTAAGCCATACCTGAAGCTGAACACTGAGACAACCTGCACAAAGGAGCTCTTGATAGCTACTCACTCATTCTGCCCAGTTGAAGTCATTTCCACTCCTTTAGGTCATGCTTAGGGACCAGGTTTTCCTAATTCTAACCCTAACCTGGAGCTGAAATCCAATGAAAACACACAGGTATAATCTTTAGATATTCAAACAGGATGTTCTTGTTGCTCACTTGGACAGGTTTACTCCAGCCTGAACATACCTGTTTGGGGTTCAGATTGCGCAGGTGCCAATTTGTGCTAACAACTGAGGCAGCTTTCATACTTTTCCTTTTAGAATGGACTGAAACTTGCCCATTCTTTTGAACCTATTACTGCATTCGCTGTTTTGTACAAATCACCAAAGAGCAAATTGCAAATTTATGCAAACTGGTTGATTCTTCATGCATCATGCTAGAACCATGTGGTTTGGGGGCATTTATTTGCGCAAATTGCTTTAGCAGGTTAAGAATCTGCACAAATCATTGTCTGTCTTGGAAACAGAACTCTGTAAGCCCCCAGCCTGCAACCCCCCAGCCCACATCCAGATGGATTGGAAGGAATCCATCAAGCTTAAATGGGACAGATTTCCATTTTGCTACATCCCCGGATGAATCAGTTATAAAAATGCAAATAGGAAGCTAGAGCACAAAGCAGTACTTTTAACCCTAGATTAATGTTATTTTATTGTGCTTCTCTCCAGTGTCTTTTCATATTTTTCCTTTTTGATATGGACACAGGCTGCTGGTATTTAAAAATATTAGCTCCGATCCATGTGATCCTTCCTCTTAGTGCAACCCCCCCAGTGGTTTTCTCAATGCTCATAATCACTGAGGGAATCTAATAAAATATAATACAAACCAATTTCTCCAGCAAGATAGATGATTCTGATACAACCCCTGCTGTGTGACATCAATAATAAATCTGAATGCCATTGAGTGAAGACAAACGCTGAACTGGGACATTAAAAAAACAAAAAGCCAACAAGCCCCAAACTGCGGGAGTTTGCTTGCTGTAAGCTGGCAACAACGTGATTGACTGGCTTCTGCACCGCTTTCTCTCTCACTTTGGAAGGAATAGAAGACTGGCACAAACGCATGGCATATGCCAGGGTTGCTCTTGTGCCACTCTAGAACAAACAAACCTGACCGCAGACCCGTGATGATACCCGCCTGGGATCATTTACTACTGACTGTAGAAAGGGCGGAACCAAACCAATCGTCTCTCGATACGGGAAGCTGGCTGGGTTGGCTGTGTTCCTCCAGGGTCTTCCGCAGACTGAACCATGGCTCCGGTTCCCCCTTTTATTACAGCTTGAGGGCTGTTGGACAAGACACCCTCAATGGGCCCCCTTCCTCAGTGGATTTACCTGTTCGCTGCCACGGTCATCAGCCGTTATTTCTCCTCATCCTCCTTCCTCTGTGCTCCTCATCGCTGCTACTGTCCACTTGCTTAACAGGTAGAAAGTCCATGAAGAAGTAGCCAACGGCACCCACTCTCCTCATCACCACTATGATCTGGTACAGAGTGAGAAGCAGGTGCTCATGCAGGCGGCAACCATGAAGAGCAGGGGTAAATTCTGGAGGCTTTTGCCAGCGTGCCCTTGCCAGGGAGTGGGCACTCAGCAGGTGCTTTTCACACCCGCTTTTTCCCGGACTGCATGAGTCCTCGGGCATCTGTTCATCATTCAGCCCATGCACACCACAGCGGAGCATCTCACAGACTGAGGTCATGTAACCCCACCTTCATGCCAGGAAGAATGCCTGGTGTCACTGCCTGGTGGATTCCTGTAGGGAGTTTCCTGACCGTGCGGCTGCTGTTTGCTACTGGTCCTGCTTTCATGCTTGGCATCACCCACAGGGTCCTCAGCTAGGCTACCTGGTGTTTGATTCTGTCCCTGTTGCTTAGCTGTAACGCTGCCCAGGCAACAGATGAAGGACAAGGCCTGAAAAAGGAACCCCATCCTAGCCTATTCTATGATAATGACTCACCTAACTGCAGACCCTTGTGATATTGTGGTTTGTGCAGAGAAGTCTAAGGCCTGCTCAAAGTATTTTCACATTTAATTTTCCCACTAGTAGTTCCAAACAGAGATGCAGATGTTTTGGGGGGTTATGGGACACTCAGCAAATCAGTACAATATATGCAACTTGCAATTCTTCATGTACTTAGTCACCTTCTATACCCCTCTAACAAAGAATTTCAACAAGGTCTACTATTATTTTTCTTGGTAACATTATTATTGTGAATATTGCTTCAAAAACAAAGCATTTCACAATTTTGTGATTAAGACCTCAATCCTATGAACATTTATTTGGGAGCACACCATGCTGAAGTAAGTGGGCTTGGTTTCATAATTAAAATATTTTAATCTGGATTTAAAATAGTTCTGCTTACTGTGATAAGTGTTAGGTCTGCCTATCCAGCATCGGCTAATAACTGACCTATGAATTAAATCATTCAACTGCCTTTTCTACCTTCCATGCACTTCAAGAAGAGTCTGTTCCCAGATCACTGCAGCCCACTAAGAATTAATTTAGCATCAAGGAGTTGCTGTCTATGCTTGTCATCAGTATGGATCTTCAACCTCCACTGGCTGTGTGTGGTTCTTTGTGTGAACCCTGCTGGGGAGGGTTATGCCAGGACCAAATAATTCTGGCATAACCCTAGCACAGACCATGGCTTGGGTGAGGGTTGTTTATCCCCACATAGCCACCTCCACCTGAATTTACACATAATAAATTACATAATAAATTTACACATAATAAACTCCTGTGTTTCATTGAATATTCATCTTGGCAACTGGCATGCACAGAAGCTGTTTGCACTGAATTAGCCCTAGGCAGTTGTTTTGGTATGCAAGGTAGAACACTCAGTATTTTCTTCTATTGCACAATGCACATTTCTGAGTTCCCTACATTTTGGAGAAGGTGGGTTCCTTAAATGGATTGGCATTATGCAGAATCTAACCAGATGCGGGGGGGGGGGGGGCAGGGGCAGATCAGAAGGCCCACTTCAGGTATGAAGTTTCCCCTGTAGTCCATTGGAATGGAACCAATTAAAGCACTGTGGTCTTTTGCAAAGATCACACTTGGAAGAATACAATGTTAGATGTAATGTTAGGCTGACATTTTGCTGTAATTGGAAGCAACCCCTGATCTTTCTGAATGCTGACTAAATAAATGATGAAAGATGTGAAACGCTAAGTCCCCATTAGTATGTGATTAGGAATCCCCAGCTCTCCATTAGAAGAAGTGTATTTTTTTAAAATAATGCTGAGCGAAAGACTTTTGTTTTCTTATACGTTAGTTGATTTAGCTGAGTTGCTTCATGGCGCTTCCCCCTGGCTTCCTATGCCTTCTTGTGTGGTCTTGCAGCCTTATTTCACACCCGTGCCTTTTGCACAGCCCAACATCTCTCCTCCCCACAGCAGTTGTGTGCGTGTTTCCAACAGAATGAATTAGCATTTTGCAAAGCCAGAACAGAAAAAGAAAGGGAGGAATTTAATGCTCAACAAGGAAGAGTGGGAAATGAATGCATTACTTTGTCAGTAGCCACAGTCCTTTTGAATGTTAATTATACATTAGCCTGCAAGAATTCAACAGTGTCCATTGTTCCAGACATACCACCCTAATCACAAAAACCACCCATGATTTTAAAGTTGATGGCAAAAGATCCCCAATCATTTACTTTAAGTGTAAGAAGCAACTGGCATGTGATATTAGAACCCATCATGTAACCAGGTCCAGAATATAGCCTAGGCTGCAATCCTGAAAACCACATTGAAAGAGAAAGCACAATATTTTAACAGTATCCATAATGTTTCTAAAAATTTTCTTCCATGATCTGCTTCCTTTCCTGCACAGGTGTAAATGCTCAGGATGCTACTCTGTTCTGAAAGTGTCTTTTCTGGATTGCCTTTCCAATTTTAGGGCTCCTGATAATGGCAATAAATCATTCATGTTGCAAGATAAAAGCTCACACACCGCTTTAATAAAAGGAATCATTTATTTCATTTTAAGGCAATCCAATAAAAACCATATTACATCAGACATTCGATGCAGAATACAGTAGCACAAAAGAGATAAAAGTCATTGCCATGCAAATTAAAAAAGAAGTTGTGAATAGGGAGAGAAACTGGGGTAGGCAAGAACATGCTGGTTGACTCTAAGAAACATTAGAAGCTAGAAGACCTTTTGATCTGGGCCGTTGACTGTTTGCACACAGTCAGGGCCTCACATGAGGTTGCCCGATGTAATTCTACAACAGATTGTGGGTTATGCGAGGCTTGTTTAACCCCCACACAACCATCCTTAGCTGTGTTCACACACGTGCCCTCATATGAGGTTGCCTGGAGAATTCCTGTTGTTTCCGCCTTGACCACCACCACCGCCACCTGAGAGCTAGTCTGCGGGCCTGGGATTCAGCAGGTATATCCAACATGACGTCTGATCTTACATGCATAGAACATTCTTTATACCTGTATTTCATCTGCTCACAGCACCCATCCACAGCAGGGCACCATATTTGCATGATGTAAGCCATCTTGTTCTTCCATGCATGGAACTGGAAGCAGGACTGCATTGGCATGTTCACCCAACACATACACTTGTACACACAAGATGCAGCACAAAAAAAACCACAGGTACACAGCACCTCCCAGTTGCACTTGTAATGATGTAACAATGCACAAAGAAATGGGTTAGAGTTTCATATGGGGAAAAACTGCTGGGTACCTCTGCTCCTTCAGAGCTGGGCAGCTGCGCTATTTAGGCTTCCCTTGGTCTCCTCTACAGCATCTCTTGGCTTTGAACAGTGTTTGAGTGGGGGAACAATGTCTGAATACTGTTCTGACTAAGAAAAGAGGCAGAGAAGTAAGGAAGAGACTTCCTCTCTTCCTTGGGGAGTTTGGAAAACCGTGCATGCCTTTTGCGATTTTGGAATATAATCCACATCCCAAAACACATGGCAAAGCTCTGTTTTTCTCATAACTAGTTCAGGATTGTTCCCTGAGTCCAGGCCATTCAGCATGTGACTTAATTTCATACAGCACTTCCCTCCTTACACTGAAAGCCTTTTGCTGAATTATACTATGCTAGTTTATTTACTTACTTTATTAAAGTTCTTGTTTACTGTTCATAAAAAGCCACAGGCTCTCTGAACCGGTTACCAAAAACAATGAGAGCAAGGTCCAACAGCCAGTTATCCTGCACTGTTAGAGAATCTGTACTGGGAAGAGAGACTGATTGTCAGCTACAATCCACTGTCAAAATGGAAGATCCTCTGAACGCCTCATGCCCCAAAGGAAAATTACCATGGAGCTCCAGAGAGCTTTATAAAACTTGTTGGCTGACTAGCTCTGTAAGATTATATGAACTAGCCCATCACCAAGACCACCTCTCTAATGTTGTGTAAAAAGCTAACTGGTAGAGCAACAGTAAGGCCACTTAGACAGGTATAACCTCAATCCAATGTAGCTAAAGTGGTGAGAAAGGGGGGACAACCTTATTACATGTCTCCTTGCAGTGCTGTGTGTACATGATGATGTCATGAAAGTAAACCATGGAGCAATCCTTGCTCCCATAGGTGTAGGCTTTCCTCTTCAGTTCCAGCCACTTGTGGTCTGGATCTTACCCCAGTTTTGCCCAAATCCTATAGAAGTAGGAGAGAGAGCCACCTGGAGAAAATGATGCTGCTCATTACACAGCATACAGCACCCTAATCCAGGCTTGCAGGATTCCATTGGCATCCCTGCTTACAGTAGATTTCTTCCTCTTGCTTTAGAGAGAAATGAATTTCCAACAAAGAAGACTGTTTGGCAAAGCATGGGCCAGGCCTGCCAAGAACCAGCTGCCCAAAGTCTTGACCTATCTTGTTCAGCTTAGAATTTGGAAAGCTCAGCTCCTTCTTCCCATACAGACCTGGGAAGAAAAGGGGAGCTGGATGAAGTCAGAGAACATCTAGTGTGAGGATCCTACACGTGAGTCAAGATTTTTTCTAACCAACTCTAGATAAACTCATTCTAGAAGAAGAATTTGGAAACTGCTTGGCAATTGCCCAGAATGCTTCCCTACCACCTCGGAAGTATACTGTGTGAGGTAACTCATGGGCTATGTCTAAAAGCTTCTTTCCTTTCACTGACCATCAGTCTGTTGCCACCTCTATCCTTTATCATTGTCCTAGGGCTTAAGCCGTAGATGTTGGAAGCTGCTGAAGGATCATCACACAAGAGCTGCAGTAATGATCATTTTGAGGGGATCAGTGCTCTTGTAGGAGGGGTTGGGTATATGTGAGAGAGCGGAATGCACAGCTAGTGTGGTTGGCTAATGATAGCAGAAAATTTGGGGTCAGGAGAGTTGGGAACAATATGGGTAATGTTTGTATGCTGGTGATGGGAGGCACCCTTTTTGGGTAAGGCAGAATGTGAAAAGCTTGCTTGTTTTGAATTTCTAGTGTTAGAAAGGGTGGGATCAAAAGATCTGCTGGGATGAGAATACTGTGCACTTGTAAAGTGAGGCAGCAATGGGATGGGGCAGGGGCATAAATTGAGACAAACCGCCCTGCAGAGGAATGTTTGGAAGGAGGGGACCACTTACAGGATTGCTGAGACTCCATGCTTGATTGCTTTAAGAGCAGGGGTGGGGATGTGGCCCTCCAGGTGTCACTGGACTACAACTCCTATCATCCCTGATCACTGGCCATGCCAGCTGGCACTTATGGGAGTTGGAAGTCCAATCGCATCTGGACAGCCACAGGTGACCTATCCTTGCTTTAATGCTGTATGGAAGGTTTCTAACTGAACCCAGGTGGGAGTTTTTATGTCAAGTGACTTAGAAAACTGCAACAGAGAAACTGTGGAAGGAGTTACAGTCATGAATCCTATTTCTGCTTAACCCTGGGAATCAAATTTTCCATATCCATATATTTGAAACATAAACATCAAGACTATCTTGTCTGACTGGTTGTTTGGATGATGCTATTACTCTGATGAGCAGAACTGTATTTATTTATATAAACATTTGTAAACTATCCATCAGCCTAGATGGCTCCCTGGATGGTTTACAGCATACCAGCATACCAACTGTAGGACGTACATCCTTTATTTTCTTCTTCCATGTTCAAAACATGTTTCAGGAATGCCCTGCCCAGAATTGCCAGGTTTCACAGTTGCTGAAAATCAGGAAAGGGACTTAAGAGAGGCAAGCAAGCAAGCAAACAAATGGTCCCAGCCTGCACAAATATTTGCCAAAGTAGATTTACGAAGAATAAGGAAGATTAAGCAACTGAGGAGCAGGATGCAATACAAGGAACAGCAACAACACCAGCAGCATCAGAAACAACGTCACGCGGTCACTTGGCCACAATATATTCAGCCCGCCAGGTCCATCGATAAGCAGAGCCATTGCAAAGCAAGTGGGAAAGGAAAGGCAGAAGGCTTGAGGCAGTGGGTAGACTATGTTTGGGCTGGAAAACCCACAAGTCATTCAGCAACTCCCGATGCAGGGGCACATTGGGGAGATGAACGATGCTCGGAAGATTTGGGGAAATTGTTTCTCCATCACACAGATCATGTGCAAAAAGTACGACATAAGCTTCATTATGACAAACTGGCCTCCTTTCACCTTGGTGACCTCCCCAAAGAGGAAATAAGGAAACTTGCCAGTGACTGGTTTGTCCTTTTAAAAGATAAAAACCACAATTTTCCCAGGTTGCTGTACCCTGAGGCTGGTTTGTCCTACCAGTTACATATATTGGCATGTGCCAGGAGTAGAGCAGAAACCAGTGCCCAAATGGACCTTTGGGGGAAAGAGCGTACTGTGGATTTTTCTTTTAGTGGCTTGATATCTGCCGCCAGAAAATTGACATGAGAGTGACTTGCACGCAGGCACCTGTCTCCAGGGCTCCTTCTCTCTCCTGGTCTTCAGATTTCTGTCTGGAGGGTGTGGCCCGTGGAGGTGTAGGGAGGTGGTGCTGGGTTGGGTTTGATGCCTCGTCCCTTCATGTAGGAGATGAACTGTTCTGGGATTTCAGCAAGGACATCCTTAGCCAGCCGTGCCATACTCAAGACGTGGTTTCCGGTGCGGTCAATGTAATCTCGGAAGGGGACAAACTGGGAAAAATAAGCAATACATCAGACAAATCAGGCTGGGACTTAAACTGGATGGAGATAGAGGTGAATTTCCCCACAATAGCCCCCCCCAGCCCTCTGGGAATATTACACAGCAAGTCAGGAGACCCTGTTGAATGGGGTGGAGGTGGGTGGGAAGAAGGACAGAGGACCTTCTGTGAGAAGGTGTCTTTTGTGCTGCCTTTCACAGAAGGCAGCTTCTGGATCCAACCCATTAAAAGCAGGAAAGCAGATTATTTAAAAGCCAACATGTTTTCTTGTGTAATCTTTGCTTCAGGTGAACTGGACCACAGAATATTTTAAGAAGATCATGAGTGGCAAGCTCTGGCCATTCACCAAGCAGAGATCATGCCCAAACTTCCACAGCCTAAGTACTTCTATAAAGGCTCAAGTTTGGTAGAGTAGAACCTATATGCCTCATATGAGGTAGCATCCTATGTCACCCTATACAGGCTCAAGTTTGGTAGAGTATTTGCCAATTCTAAGAACCTATATGCCCTATATGAGGTAGCACCCAGTGCTTAGTCTATTTGGATTGACAGCAGCTCTCTGCTATTTTACATCACATGCTAGTGAATCCTTTCCACTGAGGATGCCAGGAATTGAACACGAGACTTTCTGAATGCAAAGCATGTAGCTGAGCACTGAGCTTCTCCCCTAATTTTCACTAGTGGAGTAGTGGCAAATCCTGAACTGTCTGTCTAGCCTTGTCATGGAGAAGAGTCCTGAATTATGTGGCTCTGTCGATTTACACCAACACACTAGTTCTAGCAGGTTTCATCTCCATCAGGAGCAGTCTCTTTGTAAAACTAATGGGTCATAATTGCCCATTCAATGCCAAACATCCCCAAATACTCTGCATTGCAACAGGCAACAATATATTGTTGCTAGGGAAATTTATTTCCCTCCCAGCTCCTATGAGGATTGCAGCTAAACTCAGAGCAGAGGGAATTCCGAGGAATGGCAGATGACCTCTGACCTCAGCATCCCTGCTAATAAGAAGTGCTGGAGCCATGTTCCCACAAGCCCCACTGTCCTTATGCCACTGGTCCCAGCCACCCACCATCACTAGCTTCAGTCTTGCTTGCTTCCCTGCACTGGTCCATATTCAAAGTGCTTTCATGTAAAGCACTGCACAGTAATTAGAGTCAAGGAACTATTTACCCAGAGCTTCGGTCGCAGAAAATGCAGTGTGGATGGTGCCAATGCTGGCCATTTTCAGCATACATGGGAAGTTTTATGGCAGCTGACCTACCCCGCAACAGAAATGCTTCAGCTCTTGCTTATTCTGCAACACAACCTGCACACCACTACTACAGGTTTGCAAGTGACAAGTAGGCAGGTGTGAAGGACAAAGAAATACCTGGACAATGTCACGTTCAGCAATCTTCCCACGAGATGAGATTCGGATGTCATCTCCATCCAGCTCCACCATAGCTTTACATAAATGAAAGTAACGGGGGTTAATCACAGAGCATGCACGAGGCCAAAGACTTGTAGCAGGCCTGCACCCTGAGTTAAGGCCTGTGTCTCTGACTTCTAAGGATGTGGGCCTTGCCGGACTTGGGTGAACTCTAGATGCCTCATCTGCCTTAATTACAAGGTAGCGCATTGGTTATCCCTTCCTGGCCCCACCTGAGTGCCTCCAGAATGGGGGACATCCTCTCGACCTGGTAAGATGGGATGACCACCCTTCTGTGTTCGTTTCCCCAGACCAACCCTTTTCGGCCTTGCTAATGCCCCATTGTCTTGGCACCCGGAGAAAGGGAGGCCCCCATCAAGGGACCGTGACTAGCCAGGCAGGGACCCATCTCAGTTACTGTCCCCTCCTTCTGTCTCCCTGCCCCTCATCATTCCCTGGCACCTCTGCAAACACTCCATGTCTCCGCTCGCTCATCTCGCATTGTATTCGTATCTCGCCAACACGCCTTGCTGTCCACTTGCTGTATACTGTGCTGCTGCAAACATGGACTCTGTATAAGCCATAAAGCCATTTCCTTTATGCCCTTGTTTGGACTGTTCAAGGAGGCTCCGCCGACCCCGTCCGTTCCAGCTGATGGGAGCCCACCTTGCAGGGGTTGCTGTGTGAGTGACTTGCTGCTAAATGCTTTAGGGAGGCTAGCTAGCTTATTTGTACTTTGTTGCAACAATAAATGCAACTTTGTTGTACTTTGTTGCTTACTTATCTCCTTGTAAGTAAACCCGGAAGCTGGCATAATCATTTCCTTGAGATCACAAGAACTTCTTGCCCCCGGCCAGGGCAATACAAGACTACAACAGACTCCAAAAGCCCATTAGTGCCATGGATGATTGGCAGATCAATTACCTGAAAAGGGTAATTTGAGTAAATGGCACAATTGTTTTCTTCCAGAGAGTTAATTTCTTCCAGAGTTAATCTCTATAGAATCACAAATTCAATTTTCTCTTTGCATATTGTAACTTGCTCCACTAATAGCCCTATCAATGCCCATTTCTTATTGTTCATGAGATGGATGGTTTAATTAATATGTTATATTTTACCTGTTAATTTCATTATGCAGACTTTCAGCAAGGGACAAATTTTTGCACTGGAGACTGTCAAATATGAGGCATGAAAAGCGCAACTGCTTAAACAAGTGTTTGAGAGAGGTTAGCTGCTACTTTGCAGTACCTTAAATTCAGCATACACAGCAGTTGGCTTTATTACACGAAGTTTCATGGATATTCGGATCTTTATTAGCAGGCATGCAAACCTATTGCTTTCTTGATTGCTTCCTCAATGATCTCTACTTCCCACCCCAATGAACTTGTGTAACTCAAATACCAAGTGAGACCTTAAAATAAATGTGAATACTCCCCCCTCTCTGTATGCATTTCTTTGTACATCTTAACTACTGTATCCTACAGAGATGAGGGGTGGGGGCAGGGATGTGTGAGGTATCCATTTGGGGAGTGGGAGGAATTCCTCAGCCCTGAGTCTGAGTTCTTGGCAAGCACCTGCATAAGGTGCAGCCACTGTTTAGGTGGGCATTTGTGGACTTCGGCTCGGCTGGTTTTGGGAGATGCTAAGAGCGATGGATTCCAAGGGGGTTCATCCCCACCCTAGTGGGCCCCCCCCGCCTTGGACGGTTTCATGGAAACCTGGAAAGGACCACACATGCATTAACTGTGACTACATATTAGGGTTGCAATGAGCCACCTAAGAATCTAGCCTTTTCTTTCCTTTGGACTTCTCCTGCTCAGCCCCCACTTAGGAAGTGAGTCAAGAGAAAGTCCATGACTAGTTTGGGCAGAAGTCTGGTTAGGCAGCTGTAAACCTTCTCCTGCAGCCCATGCAGCAGAAAGCCTGCAAGTTCCGTGCATGCAAGGGGGTGCAGCATTCACACACGGCTTGATTGATGGTGGCGGCTGTGTGAACTCTTGCCGTGCTCACCAGGAAATCAGACTCACAGCTGTGAGAAAGTGGCCTGGAGTCCAAAAAGTGGAGCCCAGGGAAACCAACAGATTCCCATCTCAAGGATGGTTTTCTCATGCATCTGCATCACAATATCAAAAATACTGTGAGCAAATTTATTTATTTTCAATTTATATCCTGCCTTTTTCCTACAAAGGGCTCAAGGCAGCTTACATCATTCTCCTCCTCCATCTTATCCCCACAACAACAACCCTGTGAGGTAGGTTGGGCTGAGAGTCTATGACTGGCCCAAAGTCACCCAGTTGGCTCCATGGCTGAGCGGGGACTAGAACCCAGATCGCCTGAGTCCCAGTCCCATGCTCTTAACCACTACACCACACTTGCTCTCAAAATGGAAAAGTTGCTAGAACAAGACCAGTAGACAATGAACTTTCTTATAAAAATGTGACTGACACTGTGCTGAGAGACTTAAGTACACACAAGTGGAAACCTAGGGCTTTTCTGCGTGAGGCTGGTAATCTAGTGCATCAGCTTTCAATTTTGACACAGAACTGAAATCCAAGCACTTATATCAGGTGTTTTCTTTCCTGCTTTTCTACTGCATAACCTCTAGGTGGCACTGTGGTATACTGGAACTGTGCAAATACACAAGTGGAAATTGTGTTTTCAGAAATAATACCCTATTTTCCTTGCTCTAAAGAACTTCATGAAAAGTGTTCATCATCATCATCATCAACTAAAGAACCCATAGATAACCACAAATATGGAGGATCATGAGCGCACAGCAAATGCCTCATGCAGAAAAGCTTTTGGTGATAACAACTTAAATGTTGGGGGCACTCTACCCAAAGAAAGCACCCTATCCAGACAACAGGTACCCCACACAAGGGAGAACAAGTAGAAATGAAGAGCTGTTGGATATCATTGTCCTTCTAAGCATGCATGCCAGTCATCTGCCTTGAGATGCCAAAGGACACTCATCAGGAGCCTCAGCCCCACAGCTACAGTCAAAGCAACTTACAGAGCCATGCAAGAGGAAGGGGCTCACAAGGGTGGGGGTCTCAAAGCAGGGTGGTCTACCTAAGGCCTCAAGGGAGGAAGGGAGCACAGAGCACTCAAACTCACACAGCCACAGGAAGGAGAATGCTTAGGAACGATGGCTAAATAGCTCTCCCACCTGGCATCATTGAAAGTCTCAAGAAGCAGAGCCAGCTAACAGAGCTATGCCACTCTATACCGAAGGGGGTGAGGTGGCCTCTTTCTGGCTGCCTGACTGTGCATGGTGTGTGGAGGAAGTGTATAAGGGGCTGGATGATATCATTTGGCTCTTCAGGCTGCATTGGCTGGTGCCTGCTCCACACGGCTAGCATGGTGCCGTTCCTGGGGCGAGACATGTGTCAGGACAAAAAGAGTGAAAGCTCTGCTACGACATGGCTGCTGAATGCCTAACACTGTAAAAACAGCTTTAGGCTCAAGGTGGGATTCCTGATCGGATCAAGAATCCGTGTTGCAAACCTTGTCCCACATGCACCTTAGATATGATGTTTGCCTGTCCTGAAAGCTCTTCCTTTTGTTTAGTGTGTCTTAGTCACCTTCTAGCCTTGTGTTCTACTCTCCTGTGCCTCTAGCAAACTGCCTACCTGATCCCCCTACATGTGTATGTAACTAACCTGTCATAAAAGCTTCTCGTACAGACTCCATCTATGTAGACCCTCTGGTGCAGGTATTTCCTGTATGTCTGAATAAACAATAAATGTTCTTTTGATTGTGCACCCCCACCAGATTATCTCTTGTCACACACCTGGTGGGTAGTGTGAATGTTGCTGTGAAACTCACCGTCTGTGTGCCTACAAGGACTGGGGCTGTTGCCATTTAGACTTGCGCAGATTTAACACATGCTTTTTGCAGCTGGTTAATCACAGGATTGTGGCCGCATTACTCTGCTGTTAGCCCTGCTGTAACAGCTGCCAACACAGCCGAACTAAAGAATCAGCTTTTGGTTAAGGCGTATGCAAGGCATAAAGTTAACACAAATCAGGGTCTTACCATCAAATTCAGCCTGTCCAACTCCCACAATGATGATGGACATGGGCAGCTTGGCAGCCTTAGGGTCAACAGGAAACAAGGGAAAATAGCAGGATTTGTGGGAGAGAAGGTTGGAATTGGGAGTGGAGATGGGGAGAAGAGAAAGAGAAAGAGCATGCATTTAAGATGGAAGGCATATCGTACATCAGGCTACAGCATAACTATTTGCACTGCAAGTATTTGAAGTAAAGAGAACAGGGTAGGGAGTGAGATCAGAGCAGCTGTTTCTTGGTGTGTGACAGAAAAATAAGAAAGCCAGGGTGAAAGTTGTCCTAATTCTAGGCTTCAGATGAAGGCTGTTGAGACCTCTTCTAGATACATAGCGTCCTTATGGTAATTCGTTTATGTAATGAATGTTATCACTTTGAATAGCACTGTTTACATGTACATTTAACAAATGCACCTCTCCACCACCCAACATGTTGATCTGATTTGCACGATCAAAATAGGCCACAATCAAGTAAGCTTATTCAGATCACCCGGGTGCTTGCTGGCTGCAGGCAGGGCATGATTTCCATATTCTCCACCCAAGCCCATCTCCTCTGAGCCCAGGCTGCATGGCTTGTTGAAGGGGGAACCGTCACTTCAATATTTCTTGGAGGGTTGTTCCCCCCTCCAACAAGGTATGCCACCCTGGTTTGGAAGACATGACAAGCTGCTCCCAAGTAGCAATTAAAGAAGTTGTGCCTGACAAGTTCCCAGCTTAAGCTGTAGTTTAACCCCACCCCCCACGACGGTTTTGATTGTCCCCTTTGATGATTTGAATTCCTTATGGAATTCACAAGAGCCGTCCTCGTGATGAGAGCAGAATTTAGACTTCCCTGTATTCCATAAGACACGCTAACAATGAAGAATGAAGAGCCCTTTGTTAATAGAAATGCCCAGCACTTGTTTGCAGTTGGCTGCACTCATGCATTGGAGTTTTGTTGGTCTATTCATACAGTTCTGATCACACAGTCTGCTTGCTCTTTTAGCACAAAAACTTTCTGAGAAAACTGTTGTGGGAGAAGTGGGTGGGACATTGGTTCACACTCCACAGCGCTACATTGATATAAATGTTATACAATGTACACCCCCTACAAGTGCAAATTAGAATCACCTGGGGGAGAGAGCAGGAAGGAGCTCATTGGCCCTTCCTCCTCCACAGTGTCCCCATCAGCTTCCCTATAGCCGTTTTTGCTCCCCGCTGTCTACAACACAGTCACCACCTTCTACCAGTGTAGGTCCCACAAGTGATTTAGACCAGGGAAGGCCAGAAGTTACATCTCAAGAAGTTTTGAATTTCAACTGCTAGAAGCCCTTGCCAGCATGGGAGATACATTTTTGTGCACCCTTGATTTAGGACTCTGATTCTAGCAGGGTTCTCCCTTGTGCAAGAGTTAAGCTGCTTCACCTTTAATGGGCCAGCCTTCCCCAACCTGGAGGCCTCCAGATACGTTAGACTGCAAGGGCCAGGCTGTCTGGGAAGTGCCTCAAGAGCACCAGGCTGGGGAAAGCTGAAATCCATTACACTCCTCTATTTGCATGGCAATAAACCTTTCTGCTTCCATTTGCTGACCCTTCTGCTCCTTTTCATTCTAAGGTGCTTTGCCATTGTGCCATTTATCACAAGGGCAAAGAAATCACAGAGAAACCTTGTTTTCCCGTCTTCCTGCATTTGTTCTTAACACTTTCTCCACCTTATTAGCCAATTATCCAGCTCCTTTCTCTTTCCCCTTCAGCTATCACTGATTATTATTATTTTTTCTTCAGTTAAACACAGAAGTGGTGGTAATCAGCACTCTTTGCCTGGGCTGATCTCTGGCCCTTCTTTAGCAGAGAAACACAGCGGCAGTTTAATAATGAGCAACTTTCATTACCACTTAAACCGAATGCACTGCAAAGGCAGTATCATAATGGCTGCACACAGTGGGTAAAAAGAGGGAAATTGCCCGAGGATGTGAGGGGGCGGACAAAACAAAGCCTGCTGAAAGTAGGAAGCTACAGCCAGCTCATCTGGTCCAACTGATGTTCAGCTGCGCCTGGGAAATCTATGTTCAAAGCCCATCTAAGACATGGACAAGAGCTGTTTTGATCAAGCCTGGTTTCCCTCACCTTTAAGTTAAAGGAGAGATAACTGTTGAAGCGGCCTCCTGGTTCAGACCTTTCCTCAGCAATCTACTCACAGCATGGCTGCTGCTATTCTCAACTATGGTTCCCCCCATGAGGTTAATAAGACTAACCCACATTATGGGCTGCATAGAGTTACTGAGATAATTATGTGAAGGACTGAGTATTCTAAATTAGTAGGAGAAATTGGTTATACAGTAGGAAGCAGCAGCAGCAGCATTTTCATACTATTAGTTGCCAAGCTTAGTTATAGACTATCTAGCTATAGTCTGTTAACTATAGTCTATAGACTAAGTATACTATCTTTTCATTAGCATAGCCTTGCATGGGCAGTGGCCCCCCAGATATTTCAGATTTCAGTTCCCATTAACCCCAGCCAGCAGGTCCAATGGCTAGAATTTCTGGGATTTGTTGTTCAAAACTTCTGGAGTGGACCAGGATTGGGAAAAACTGGGCCACACGTGACAGTTTTTGCAGCTGGGACAATACATTTTGCTATGGCTACACAAGACCAGATCAGTTTCTGTAGCTAAAACTACAGGAATTTAGCTAAAATTCCAGGAACTGAGGTTGCTACCATACTACGTGGGCCATCTGAAGCTAAAGCTTTTCATCTTGAAAGATACAGGAATACATTTTCTTGCTCTTGCAAATGCCTTCAGTTTGTGTACTACTCACATTGACAATCGCTTCTTTTGTCTGGGCCATGTCCGATATCACACCATCAGTGATGATGAGCAAAACAAAATATTGGGAGCCATCCTGCACTGCTTCAGCATACCTGAGTTAGAAAGAGGTCATGTGAACACAGGAACTAGAACACAGGAACCCTAAATTCGGAATGAAAGCTTTACATTCTATAGCCCAAAACCTGGAGTGAGTTGGCAGCCTGATGCAATACCTGCTTGCATGTTTGGGCCACGTTTAGCCTTGTAAGTTCTTCAGCAGGCAGGAGCAAAGGATTTGTTTCTCTGGCAACAGTTCATAAAACTTCCTCCTATTATCTAGTCTTGGTCATTACTAGGGTGACTGAGCAGAGCTGGCCAAGAGAAATGCACCTTCTTTCCTTCAATACAAAAACAACTTATGCTGCTATTGTCATAAAAATAAAGGAATTGTCTTATAATTTGGGGGAGGAAGCTCTGTGGCATGCCTATTCAAGCATATCCCAAGCCTATTCAAGGCTTGGGTCCGGGCTACCTGAACGAGCGCTTACGTCCGTATATGCCCGACCACCTTTTGAGATCTGCGGGAGAGTCCCTTCTCCGGGAACCCTCCATGAAAGAAATTAGGAGAGTAAATACTCGGAGGAGGGCTTTCTCTGCGGTGGCGCCCAACCTATGGAATTCACTCCCCAAAGAGGTCCGCCTGGCACCGTTGTTACTGGTTTTTCGGCGCCAGGTAAAGACCTTTTTATTTAAACATCATTTTAATTGTTAAAATATATGATCTGGCCAGGGCAACTTCTTCTTCCTTCTCTTTTCTCCTCCTATATTATTTATTTACTTATTTTATACTGATAATTTTAATTTTATAGTATTATGTTTGTAACTCAATGTATTTTTTGTATTTTTGTATTTAATGGTAATTTATTATGTGCTATTGTATTTCAATGTATTTTATTGTGTTGTAAGCCGCCCCGAGGCTTCGGCAAGGGGCGGCATAGAAATATAATAATAATAATAATAATATCATGTATATGCTTACGTATAACACCAGCTCAGTTTAAAAAAAAGGTCAACGTGAGATTTGCAAGGAGCCACCTGAATGAAAGCGGACATCAGCCCACAACAGTAGGGATTGGTTCCTCAACCCTTGCAAGCCACCAGCATGCGCAGCAAGCACCTCTTGTGCTTTGTGACGGGACCTTACACCCATGGGTCATACCTGGCTACATGGTTAACCACCGGTGCGAAGTTGGTTGGGCCATAAAGCTGGACAGTCTTCAGGCTCTGGTGATAGGCTTCAAGGATTCCTTCTATCCCACTACAGTGAGGATTGTCAGAGTTGCCATTCTGTAGCAGAGGAAGGGAGATACAGCTAGAGGGAAAGTTCCCAGGCAGAGGCTGTTTCCCCACCCACTTCCGTGCCCTCTCTGAATTCAGATGAATTGCTAGCTAAGGGTCAAACTCCATGTTAAAGCAATGTGTAGTTTAACGTTTAAGGTCATAGTGAATGAAGGACTTCCCATGGCACTACGCACAAATTAGAAAGATGCTTTTGGAGGTTTTAGTGATTTACCAGTAGCAAGTACAGACCATGTCCTTCTCTTGGAGCTCAAGGTCATGCTGATTTTACAAGGGAACAAAGAATTGCTCCTCACTCCTAGCCAGGCAAAGCATCTTGTCTGGAAGTCCCACCTTGGAAGTCCCAGCTGTTCCTCTTTGAGCAACGTCTTTGGGCATTGGAGGATCAGGCTATGGCCAAAGAAAGCAAAATGCACAATGATTTTTTTCATGTTCACTCAGAGGTAAGGCCCATTGAGTTCAATGGGACTTACTCCCTAGTAAATGTGTTTAGGATTGCATCCTAAAAAAGTCAGCAATTCCACTTCCTGCAAAGCCAAGCCTCAGGTGAATGTGTTCTGTGGCTTTTTGCTTCTCTCAAAAATGGCACCAGAAAACACTGGCCAATTGGACCAGTCTGTGTGTCACTAGTCAAATCTGAACCAAAATATTACTTGGAAGCTGCTTCTGAGAGCTGATGTGATTCAAAGGGAGGAGCCAGTACCAAGGGGAACTCGTGGGATACACGCCCATCAGGTGGGATTTTGGCTCCAAATCCAAGTGCCGGGAACATTTTGTTGCTGTCGTAGTCCTGGATGATTTCGCCAACAGCCTTCAGTGCCATAGCATAGGCATTGAGCTGGTATGGATTCATATAGTGAAGTGAAGTTGACTGAGAGGGGTTGCCTGGCAAAGAAGAGGGAGAGAAAGTTGGTTCCTTGTTTGGCTGGCAATCACATTCACAAAGTTTGAACCAAGTCAAGAAAGGGCAGTGCTTTCTCATCTGGGGCAGCCCAGTCATGGAGCGGCTTTCCCTTGGAGACTCACCTGGCACCACTGGATTATCTTTTAGCATCAGGGTAAGGCATTTTGATTCTGTCAGGTAGTTTAGTATTCTTTTTTATTTACAGGAAAGTGGGTGTACTCCAAACACTGGAAATGGCGTGTTCACTGCTATTTTTTAATTGATATTAAAGTGATGTTGTTTTTTAAATTCTTGCTAATTCTTTACATGTATGTCATATTTTAATGTGCGCTGTAAGCTTTCCTGGGATAAATATTATGAAGGGCAGAATAGAAGTGCGTGCAAGAAACATATGGCCAATTATGTGCTCTGGCTTCACCCGTGCAATATGCTGGCACTTATTTTCTTAAATCAGATACAGTTACCTTTAAGTTTAATTCTCTTCTTGAATATGCTTAGTAACACTAGCTGTTCAGTGATATTAGCTAGTATTATTAGCATGTGGAGTATAAAATCCCATTTTTACAGAGATGTGGACGAAGTAAGGTTAACTCTGTTCAACTACTGTCTCTCCATCATGTGGACACATCTTTTACATTAGTATATTCTTCACTCAAAACAAGCATTTGTCTTGCTCATAAATTATCTTTCTGGCCTACAATCCAATTTAATTATTGTAGATGTAAATGGATTGAGATATAGATTGTTCTTCAAGAGTGGTCCTTTCATGCCTAAAGCAGGTGCAGTCTAATTTTTCAAATATGGTGTCCTGGTTTTCACATAAATCTAACCCATGGTTTATTTGATCCCTGGTTTACCCATTGTTTGTTACCCTGCCCATGGTTTGTCTGGTAGATTATCAAACAAACTGTGGCTTGCTTTCTCAATCCCTGGGTTGTCTGCAGCCCTCATCCTTTGCCTGCTCTCTCCCTGTATCACAAATGCCTTTCCAGTGCTGTAGTGCTTCCATGTGGACTGGCCGGCTTTTTTAACTACTCTTGCTAGACCCAGTTTGCATGTCACAACAATCCATAGGTTGTTTAAACCATGGGTTGTCAGGAATATGAGGAAGTGCTTTTGGTGAGTTCATCACGTCCACTTTTAATTAGCAACCTATAATTGCCCACTTTCTAGATTTAAACACATTATGCTTCCTGACTTGTTGCTGGATGAGCTACTAAAATGTTGCCCACCCTACAAGATCCCATGCAAATGTACCTGAAGACAAACCCTATTGGATAAGGAGAAATGTTTGTATTTAAACACTGAAAAATTGTCTGAAGAAACCAAAACTTAATAGAAGCCCTCCATTAATATATACACATACATATAAACACAGCTTACCATTGGAAGCTGTGAAGTCAATGGCCACAGTGAAATTGATCTGTGTCCTGGAAAAAGATCACAGCACGGTCATTATTCAGGCTGGAAAATCTAGAAGCATTTTGATTAGCCCAGACCCTCTGAGAAAAGTGGCAATCCTGATGTCTAGGCTTGTTTCCAGGGTGAGGCTTTTTCTGTGCAATCACACTATCTCTTTCAAGGAATGTTACAGGGAACAGATGATATTGTCTCTCATTTGCAGTCTCCTGTGTGTTCCCACCACTCTTTTTTTCACACTGTGGAAAGTCTGATATGAAAGAAAAGCCGGAAGAGGTGCACAATGCCTTGTGATAGCTCTCAGAGCCCTTCATCTGGAAGTCCCCAGACGCTGCTTCACAAGCAGCATTTCCCCTTTCTTTTCCACCTCCCCTAGGACTCTACTGCTGTGCAAGTTCAAAGACACAGGTCTGCTCTGACATGCATAATTCCACCTCCAAGCAGAGGAAAGTGTAGAGCCAATTGGGTGACAAATTGTTCTTTGTATTTCTATTTCATCTAATCAACTGAAATCAAGCCTCCATTATTCCATGACATCTTGCATAAGGAAATAGCAGCACAACACGGTTCATTGTATACAGTGGCTGAAGCCTTCTGCAAACAACATCCAAGCCCCGCAGCTACTGAAATCACCACTAAACCCGCTCCTCTGGGTTATCGCAAGACACCATTTCTGAGCCTGGAGAACTTGCTGCTACCTCCTTCCTCCATCCCTTCTGGTTTCTGCTCTGCTTTTGCTGCTGCAATGGCGGCACCAGCATTTGCTTATCCTCAGGATTCTGAGGGGCCTTCAGACTCAGGCACTGCAAGCAAAGTGTCCGCAGAGATGCCTTGTGCCTCTGAGCAAGGTTGCAGCACAAGAGAACTCAGAGGGAGGCACTGAGCCTGGCAGGTACTTCCACTGCCGCTGCTACGCCAGGGGAAATGCAGCTGGTTGCACTAGGCAGCCCTCCAGGCAATGGACTGGGAGGGCCCATGGTCCTCCAATCTGCCACCTGAGGCAGGGATCTCATCCTGTCTCATAGGCAAACCAGCCCTGAAACCATGATTGCTTCCTTATTTTAGCATTATTCTGTGGGCTTAATTGGGCCAGCTTGATCAAGTTCTGATATCCCTTGCAGCTGGCATGAATACCAGCATTTTCAGTTCCAAGTTTTACATAGTAGATTATAACATTTGAAGCTGCTTTCTTCCTTAGATTAACCAGGATTTACTGAACTGGAAACATAAAGTCCTGTGCTGGAGCCCCTGCACCTTTGCTGGAGCTAGGAAAGAAAGCCAGTACATGTGACTTAAGTATCAGGTTGGGATGGGGGTGCATATAAAGGGGGGAATATAGACATGTACTAGTCTACCCTGAATAGGGGCCCTAAAGGGGCCTTAAAGGTCGACACCCTGATATTTTAGGAATTAAGGAGATAGAGACAAGGGCTTTGCAAGAGTAATTTATTTGCTTATTAAGAGTAAAGTATATATAAGATTTAAGGAGCCTGCTTTCCAAAGCTTTGAATAAGAGCAAGCATTTATTTGACTGATAGAAGCTTAACAATACCATAGAAGTTAGCCATCCCAGAAGTAATTGCTAACAGAGCTGTAAATTGTGCTGTGTGTGATTATGCATATGTCCAAATATGGGGAATGGAAGGAAGATAGGCATGGTTATGATCCAACTGGGGGATGTCGGGGCAGTAAGATTGCATTTCTAGGGCAGGTATGTAAAAAGAATAGCCTGCCAAACCATTTCAGAAGCCTGACAGATTCCCCCTGTAGCTTCCACTTCTGAAAAAATCTCAGTGGTTTCTTTTGCTAGTGCAAGGAAGGGAATCTCTTATCCTATCTGCTGAAAGTGGAGAAAAGAAAGTTGCCTTGCTAACTAGTGATATGGACCCTTCTTTTATCTTCCAAATTCAGGTGTGTGTACTGGTGTGTGTGCGCGCGCGCGTGCACCCACATGTCTGTTTCTGGGGTTGAAAAAGGGTTACACACCCCTATTCAAATGAGATGTGGGTAGTGGAATAAAGCGATCTTTGGGGTACAAAAAGGGTACAGATATTTGAGGGCGGAGGTGGAGGAGTTTGCGGGAACGACAGGAAGAAGTTGCAATAAGGAGGGAAGCCTGGGGAGGAGCTCGAATTAGGTTTCAGAGACAGTCTTTAGTCCCGAGTTATTGAGAGGTATTGTCTGGCAGGTTGTTTCTGAAGAGTCAGGAGAAGGGTTGCTCCTCATTGCTACTCCATGCCTCAAGCGTCAGAAGAAAAATGTGTCTAGAAAGATGTCTTCTCTTGTTAGTCAATAATACAATGTTCAAAAGGTGAAGATGGGGAAATAGATTTGAAGTACACAAACTTTCCTGGAGCCAGCAACATTTGGTTAAAAGAATGGAAAAAATTGGTCAGAACTTAGGAAATGATCAAGAAACAGTTGCAGGGGCAGACTGACTAGCTGGGCAGGCAGTGGGTAAAAGCGATGTAACTGCATGCCTTATATTTTAGTCTGAGTGGCTGAAATACAAAGCTTGGGAGCCAGTGGGTTGTTCAGGAATGAAAAAGGAGGGGGGAAAGAGAGAGACCACTAGATTTTCTTTGAAGCATACAATGAGATTTCTGGAAAGGGGAAGGAAGCGAAAAGATGTCTCCCATTTCATGGCTCTGGCTTCATGTTTAATCTCGGGATCTGAGTTTAATAACTAAAATAAATACATGGAAGATGTCCTCACTCCCCATATCTCGTATGTCCTGCTGTTAGGATATGAAGGGGTTTAAGCTGTGCCAATCAGGAACAAAACTGACTGTGAGTTTTTTCAGCTACCAGGAGATAGAGAGAGAGGAAAAATGGAATTAAGACAAGGAGATAAGACTCTTCAGAGGCGATGCTAAGGTTATTGTGCACACTGATGATATTGAACAGATGTGCCACGCTGGACCCTCTGGAACGGTGGCCCTTTCCTGGCTCTCTTTCCCCCAATCTCTCCCTCTGAGATTCAAATAGAATACTTTCACCCTCTCCAGTTCTAATACTAAATTGGGGTCTGAGTGATTGCAAACAAAGCGCACAATCAATATGAGGATCAAACATACAGCTTTTCACTGCAGCATATCAGTTTGCTGAAAGGCTCTCTTGTGATGCCTCACATTTCCTGCAATGGTCTTCAGTCCATCGCAGTGCTGAGACTTGAATGCGCTGTACACCACAGCCCGGCAACTCTTACCTCCATCAGGTGCATGCAGAAAGGTTAAGTACTGCAAAGCACACTCCGAGCTGAGGAGGCTCGCGGCTGGAGGGTGCATCCGTTTGCTCAGAACTGAGTTCACTGGGGCTTAACACCAACATGGGTCCAGCAAGGGCAGGAACCTCTGCAGTGGAAGGGCTTCACAGCCTACCTCAAGATCCCCCCAGAGACTGCCAGCTGCCCCCACATCTGCCAGTCTGCCACCAAATTGCAGCGGTGTATCACCAGCCGCTGCCAAAAAGTGACAACTTTGCCTGAAATCAAGTATACCTGGATGCCAGCCCGTAAGGTGCACGTGCTCTGTGAACCTTGTTTCCAAGTTAGGTCACTGCTTTTTGTTGCCATCATGGGTGCAATGGCAAGTCAGCAGTGACAGAGGGGGCAGCAAGGGGAGCTGTACAAGAGGCAAGCAGTCTGCATACAGTTTGCATATATCTTGATGTACAAGATCACCAACATAAAGTTCTGGTGTTTTCTGGGCATCTAAGTGTTGCAATGTCATCATAATAACCAATGAGAAATACTAAATATAAGATGTGAGTGCTAAGTGGAAGCAAACTTAATTCGTACCAGTGTCATATATCAATCATATGACATCTCTCCTTTCTCTGCCTGGGACTGCATGAAACAGGCAGGGTCCCAGTTCTGGGCCCCATCCTCGTAGATGAGAAACAGCAGTTTAGAGGACAGCCAAGGGATGGCTGAAAGAGCTGAGCTGCCTGCAGACTCTTCTCTGGCAGCCTCCTCAGAAGGGATGCCCAGCCTGTCATTTCCCACTCTCAGTCGAGATCAGTTGCTCCCAGGACAGACTCTTCCTTCAGAAGTCACGCAAGCATCCTGCTGAAAGATTTCATGTACTGGTAAGACAGGCAGAGACAAGACAGCAGGAAAGGGCTGCTCCTGCCCTGCTCCTGCTCAACTTAACAGAACCATCCCAGGGTGAGGAGGAGCCCTCCTCTGGAAAAGGGCTGCAAGCCCATGACCCTCTCTGGCAATGCGCGACTGGGACACTGTGGTTTGGAAAGAAAGGGTCAGCTGTTCTTGGCCTGAGTTTCAGGGCCGGGGTGACACAGATTCTTTGGAGGAGGAGGACGGGGACTGGGAATGGAGGCCTTCAGATGCAGAGATGGTGGAGGGGGACAAGCCTAGCTCAAGGTCGCTGTCTCCAGGTGATCAGGTAAATCCTGAGATCAGTCAGGTTGGCAAGTCCTGGGAGGGGGCTTGGAAAAACCCTTGACCCCATGGGGGGAAAGGAGCCTGGAAAAACCCTTGACCCCATGACATGGCATTGGGAGAGACAGGCCAGCCAACTAGGGGGGCTGCGTACACCTGGGGCAGGTGGCCATCTCCACTTGCAGAGGGTGGGGCCCAGAGTTACGCAAAGGGAGCAATCTTGGAAAAGCATCCAGTTTGGTTTCAACATGCCTCTCTGTGCATGCTCAGAGACTCTTTCTTTGCTGGCTATAGTTTGCTGGATGTACATTGGAAATAAAGAGTTGTTGCCAAAGAACGGCCTGTTGTTCTGAAAGCAAGAAGAGGGAAATCCTCTTGATAACTATCAACCTCTGTTTGAGATCCTTCAATTCATGTTTTCTGACTGGAAATAAAGAATAAGGATGAAGAAACAGAAACACAAGCATGTCAAAGTATTCCAGCAGACAATGCTGAAATATCCACTTACTGCCTCAACCCCTACAGGCTGTGGGCAGATTGTTTGTGGGTGTTAAGGAGCGAGTGCTCCAAAGGCAGACCAGCCTGGTCATTCTCAGCTGGCTGCTTGGACCAGCAATAGGTTGTTCAGTGACTGCTTTGCACTCCAGCTTTCCTTTCAGAAAATGGTGCTCAAGGCAGCTAAAATGGCACTCAAGGGAGCTCCTGGTGCTGTTTGCAGGCTCAGCCACTAATTAGTTCAATGATCCAGTTGATGAGAAGTGAAAGAGAGAAATCGGAGGTCCTGCTTTCTTGCCTTGAACAAGCAGAGCCCGTACAAATGGTGTCAGTCGTTCTGTGACATTCAAATTCACGGATGAGTACACCTCACATACTGGAAATACCTTGACAGGCAACAGTATTTTTCCACATTGTTGGTGTCATCTCAGAAAACAAGCCACAAATACGGTGATTTGTGGGCATACTGGCTCAGTGGGGTGCAGGTCAAGCTTCCTATTATTTGCAGCCCATTTCAGAAGGTTAAAGCATGGGAGTAGCCACCATACAGTAAAATAGCTACTCAGAGGGTTTTCTGGAAACTTAGTTTTGTCCGTGTCAGACATACAGTGTTATGAAAAATAACCCTAATCCAAAACCCAGCAAGAGATAGTGCAAAAAGACCCCAAGCCAGCTGAGCTGAGGAGTCCTGCTGAGTTGCTCACTGTACCACCACTGAGTGGGAGGGGAGATGACTCAAGGAAAGGAAAGCAACTCTCAACAAGATATTAAGCTGAAGTCTAATTAGCGTTTCTCTTAGGATTGCATTTAGAGCCTTTTTGCCCATATAATCATGCAGCATCACCCATCCAGGCTGCAATCCTATGGCTCCTGGCTCCTCGGGTGTTGGGAGAGAATATTCCATTCCTTCTCCCCATGAATGTTTGCTCTTTGATGCCCAGAGGAAGATATTGGCAGATTGGGGGCACGGCATGGATGAAATAGGGAGGTGCTAGGTATGCAGTACCCCAAACCCTCCCAGTCTGACCCATTCCCCCAAAACAGGGGAAAATTTAGATGAGCCTGAGAGCTGTTCTAAACATTTTTCTTCTATGGGGGAGGCAAGAAAAACTGAAGCAAATGGAACTGATCCATCCCTGCCTGCAGGAGCCTAGCAGGCTTAGGAAATGTCAGAGTGTTCTGACCCCAGAATGCTCCTAATGCATTACAATGGGACCACCCAGCCCATTCATTATCTGGGAGAGGAAACAGAATGCTTGCCTCCAGGAGAGGGAAAAGCCCTGCTATGCCATCTAAGGGACACACACTTGCCCAGGAACAATCAAGCTGTCTTTGTGACTGAATGAACCAAAGACATCTCTGACCTCTTCTGCTTTTTTGATCGGACCTGAATCTTGTTCTTTTAGGATTCCTTCTGACAAGTTAATAATGGGCTAACAAACCGATTGTTAAGTGCTTCGAATGGACTGGTATTGATTTTTGGACTCCTCTGTCTCTCAGTAGCAGCAAATTGATTTCTGAGTGACTCTTTTGTAAATGGACACTGTTGTGCTGTTAAACATGGGAATGCTGGGCCAGGATAGCTGGAAGGAGGGTGATGCCAAAGCACGCCTGTCCACATTAGAGGGTGAGCAGCATCACACCTCAGTGCTTAATTTCCAAATAAATTCCAGTGGATGCTTCTGCCCAGCAATGATCCTATATACTAATAGTGATCTCAGTTCTTAAGTACCCTTCTTTATGCGGCCAAACCAATGACTTATAGACAAAGGGGGAGCTATTAATCATCTTGTTTGCAGAAGCACCAAAACAATTGAAAGACCCACCTGTGCGGGAGGACACCCCCAAAAAACCTGACCTTGCTGGGTGGCTACAGGCTGGGAATGAAAAAACGTGGGTGTGGGAATGGGCTCTCTTAAAGAGGAGCACTTCAGGCTGCAACATTTTACTGGAGATCTCGCTTGAATTCCCACTCTCCAGATGTGTGAAACTGACTCAGTCAGGGTAGGAAAAAGGGCCAGAACAGATGTTCATCAGAAATATTCTCAATAGCACAACAGGGTATGTTTTGCTGTCTGAAATGGAAAACAAGAAGGCATCCTTCCTGTTCTGTTTACAGAAACCATCAAGGCTGACAGTTCATTTATTTATTATTACATTTATATCCCACCTTTTGTTTTCCTACAAGAAATCAACATATGCCTCCTGCTTCTCTTCATTTTTATCCTCACAGCAACCTTATGAGGTAGGTTAAGCTTACAGCCAGTGACTGGCCCAAAGTCGCCCAGTGAGCTTCACAAGGGGGGGAGGGTGTCTAGGTGTGGACCAGAACCCAGGTCTCCTGAGTGCCAGTCCATCTCTCTGTTTCAGCAGCAGCTCTCAGGGTTCCAGGCAGTTTTTCCAGCCATACCCGAAGATGCCAAGATGCCGGCAACCAGACCTGGGGGACTGTATGCAAACCAGGTGCTTGCCCACAAGACACTGTGGAATAAAACCCTCATTTTATACCTTCTTACATAACAGCACTGTGAATGTTAAGCCACATTTCTGTTGCATTTATATTTCACCTTTTCCTCCAAGGAGTAACATAAATGGTTCTCACTCTGTTTTATCCTCACCACAGCCCTGTAAGAAATTTTTCTGGATTTTATAATGACATGACAGATCCTAACCAGGCTGGAAAGTAATGCATAGTTATCTGTCTGAAATTTACAAATTGTGCTGCATCCTACCAGCAGATCACTTGGAAGAACACTAAACAGCACAGTGAGATTTCCCTAGGAAAATGTTCCCCTCCAGATGTCCTTATTGCAACCCCCATAATCTCCAATAAGCATAGGAAGTATAGCACATCTGGAGGGCTCCAGGTTGGGAAGGGTAGCCCTAGAGAAAATAGGTCCCTCAAACATGCCCTCCCCGCTTGAAAAAGCTGGTTTCCTTGGGACATCTTCGTCTCGAAACAGACAGAAGCCGTGCTCCTATTTCTGCTCTGAAAGAACCCAATTTGTGTCAAAATGTATTATTTCACTTTAAAAACATAAAAGCTGCATGAAGTTTTTAAAAGACAAAAAATTAAGGTGGCTTACAGCAATAGAATACCAAACAGTATAAAAGCAAAATTACAAATTCATTAAGCTGCCACCCTTGTAAAATACAGCTAATCCAAGAAGCTAACAACCCCAGCAGTCAGCAGTTGCTGAGATCAAAAGCAAAATGAAAATGACCCTAAACAGCATTGACACGTACAGAGAAGAGGACATTTTCCCTCAACTGCTTAAGTATCCAGGTATTAACAGAAATATATAGTGCATCCGAGGTAAATAGTGCAGGGACTTGCTGAATCTTAGCTGGAAGGGCATTCCACAGAGTGGAGGCCACCATTGAAAAACCCACACTAGGCTTCACTGCTGCAGCTTCGACGGCTTAGGGATCCGGAGCAAGCTCTCAGATGGTAAAAGAAGCATGCAGGATGGAAGAAGGGGACCCTTAAGTCCACAAGTCCCAAGACAGTAGGGGCTTTAAAGGTTAAAACCAGAACCTGGAAACAAACTGGCAACCACGAAGATCAAGCAAAAGGAACACCAATGGCATTTCCACCTAGTAGATTCTGAGCACGTTGCTTCACTTGACACTTGCAGCATTTTGTGCCAACTGCAATTTCCAAACGCTTCCCAAGGGCAGCCCCCTGGAATGCACATTCCAGTAATGTGATCTGGAGGTAACCTGGCTAACCACAGCGAGGTGCAGTTTCAACAGGTAGGGTCATTACGGAGGAATCAACTAAAGCGGAAAAAGGAGCTCCATGCCACTGATGTACGCGTCCCATGGAAGCACTGGGTCATCACCCACTCCCGAGCTATGGACTATGGGCTCAGTCCAGATTTGGGAGAATCCAACTGGGCTAGTAGCTGCACCACTGCCTCCCCATAGCAGCCAGTCCATCCCCCTGCAAGTGCTCCAGTTGGTAGGTGCCCTGTTACACAAGGGGGAGGGGGAACACCACCAGTCACACAACTTTGTGAGAGGAGCCCTTGGTGGAAGACAGATCCTGCATCCAGCCTTCCTGGAGCAGTGCGACCCCATCCAAGACACAATGCACTCCTAAGCCTGGGTTAGACGGTCCGTCCACCAATGGTATTTTCACCTTGTCTGCGTTAAGTTTCAATTCAAAAAAGAATTGCTTACCCTCCTTTGATGTAGTCTAGAAATGTGTGTTCCGATTCAGTGGCAAATGAGAGCAATGTCACCTCAAAAAGGAAGAAACGGGGATAATGTTATACTGGGAATCGAAAAGTATTATTGTTCGTAAAGATGGAGTGGTGGTGATTCCCAATTGCTCCTAGACCTGACTTTCAGCAGTGCTCAACTTCTCACAATCCCCAGCGGGATGCCACAGACCTCTTTTCAGAGTTTTGAAATCCTGAGTTTGCTTTGAGTTACCTTGTCCTGGAGTGAAATTTCTGGTGACCCATATAAGAACATGGAGAGAACAAGCCCAAACTGCTTACAAACAAACTGGGTAGCAATTAGAAGCCCCTTCCTCCCTTCCTTTTCACCTTCAAGTATTGATTGATTGATTGATTGACTGATTAAAAGCTTTTCTTATACCATCCTTCACTGAGTCTCAGCACAGTTTTCACTGAAAGACACCACACAAACATTGCAATACTGTTACTCACTGTTCCTGAGTTAATGTATTTCTTTTTCTTCATTTTCTTTTTTGGATTCACCACCTGAGAGAGGAAAGAAAAAGAAAAACCAGAGACAGGTGAAGGTGATGTGGAAGGCCAGGGCAGATGTCTGCAAGCCATGCAAGATGGCTGTGCAACGTGTGTAACAGTAGCAGCCAGTGCTAAAGGTATTTCTTTATATTGTGGCATTAACGTGCATGGCACTTTTCACTTTTCAGAGGGATGCAGAACAAGGAAAGGTGTGACTCTGCCTGAAGGCACTTAAAATCTACATTTCAATAGAGAGGAGAAAGTCAAGGGATTTGCAGGAAAAGTGGGCCAGGAGAAGGGATTTCAAAGACTTATAGTGATTCTTTGGTTCATCCTTGCAGCTCCTTTGTGAGTCCTGAGTTGGCTCATTATTATTCACATTGTACAAATGGAAAAGGAAGTAGACAAACATCCTGGGACTCAGGTCAGGCAGTAAATCTAAGGCTGAGCTGCGATGTGAAGCCATGTCTCTTGGGGTCTAAAGTCAGCTTTACCTTTCTAGCAACAGTTAAGAATAGTGCCATAGACACTTTCTTCTTATGGTGGGTCAAATTTAAACTATGGACTGATTGAGCTCCAGTATTGTAAATGAATGTGCTCTAGCATTAGGACATATAGCTTGATGTCCCACACCTGTTTCCATCCAGTCCGGCACTCATCTTGTACCTACTGTACCCAGTTGTCTCCTTCCTATGTGATCTAATGACCTTATTATATTTACTTTGTGTTAAGTTTTCAAGATTTGTTCACTTACTTATTGATTACATTTTTGCTGCCCATTGACCTAAGAACTCTCTGAGCAGTTCACAAAACAAACTTAAAAACAGAAAATACAATAATAGAGTGAAAACAATATAAAAACCACAACAGAATACAATAATAGCAGGGACCAAGTTAAAAGACAGCCCCAGTACAGAGGTAAGAACAATCAGGCACAGTTTTTAAAAAACTGAAAGGGTAAAACACCTGGAGAAATAAAAAAGTCTCTACCTGTGTCCCCCCCCGCTCCACAATGACACCAGGTAAACTCTCTCGGGTGCACATGGTAGGAACATTAGAGAAGGAACCAAAAATAATATTGTCAATTTCATAATACTTTCATACAATGCTATGGTGTGACCATATTTGGGATCCTTTAAAAAAAGGCTGGGAATTGGAGGCATGATCCAGAACTTCTAAAACCAGTGATAATGTGTATGGTGGACAAGACAATAGGAAAATATTGACATGACTGGGATGAAAGGAAAGGGTTTCCAGCACAGGAAATGCTGTGCTTTCCTGTGACTCATTCCAAAGCTCACCCCAAGAGCTGATCCACATGCCTGCAGAGAAAAAGAGGGAATTTCTGGCATTGGCCAGTTCCTTTTCTTTTCAGCCTTTCCTTCCATCCTTCAGCCATACCTGCATTGCTGGCTTCCCATGGTCCGGGTTCATGGGCACTTCTCAAATTTTGAGTAATGTGGACACTCTCAAAATGGCTGCTGTGGGGTGCCTGCCCATTCATAAAATGGCTGCTATGGCAGCCATAGACAGTTAGAAAACACTTGTTTCCCTGAAAGTAGACTAGTAAAAAAAATTAATAAAGCAAAATTAAAGCAAAATTAATTTGTCCAAGAAGGAGAGGTGGGGTCTGAGCATTGTAAGAACCACACTTTGAAGCATAAAAGAGCCCAAAGGGTAACAGTTCCCTTTCAGCATGGCATCCTCCCTTGTGATTCTTAAATTGGAAGAGACAGGGCATTTGGCGGGCACCAGGAGAGGTGTCTGGGGGCATACTGTGCCCAAAGACATCACACTGGAGACCCCAGGAAGCTTTTTGCATCTCTGTGTATACAATCTGAATCAAAGGTGATTTTAGGACAATTTAGCAGCTCAACAGCATTTCAAGTCTTACAATTCTTCCTCAGCAGCAGCACATTTAGTTCTTTCAGATGAAAACCAAACAGACATTAGAGTTAAAATGCCCTTTGCCAATAAATGATCTTCATTGTAACTTTGTATCTCTGTAGTCTTTTTTTAGCCTTGCTCTCCCATTTCCCTTTCTCAGACTTGGATCATGCCCAAAGTTGATGTCTGAGCAAAGCCAAAGATGGCTACCAGTTCCCAAAGATGGGAAAGATGCTGATCTCTTTCTTCCTTGTCAGATAATGCAGGGGTGCAGCGTTTTAGGTCCTGATGAGAAATCTAGCCCTGTCCGCCTCCCCAGAAGCCCACACTCTTTTCCCTGACCTCACTGTCTTTCCCCCAAGCCCCAATGATGAACTGGATGGTTTCCTGGCTTGTTTCCTCCTGGCAGTTTCTTCCTCATTCTAAAAGGCCGACTTGTCTCTTCTAAGGCTTAGTTACTGTGAATAAGTTAAAGATTTATTTAAGTTAAAGATTCATTCATTTATTTATCTTATAGATCATTTAGTAGTCCTACTGGACTACTAGGCTAGTAGTTCCCAACCTTTTCTATGCCCCACACCACTTGAAAATGTTTGATTTATGTTTGCATGCCCTACAAAAGTAGTATCACATCCAAAGATGAAGAAATCAAATTTCTAATTTTTGAACTACACATTGAACCATATACAGTACAGCAGGAGAACAAATTGAACACACAAGAATAAGCTTTTAACTCAGTGTGTAACATTCAAACATAAATTGAACAATTAGAAAAAATTTGTATACAGTAAAATCCATCCCAATTGTTGGACATAAAATTCAATGACCCCTTTGTTCCTGTTTCCCATTCATGATTTTGTCAAAACATGGAACTTTCTTGCTGACTGCAATCTGCAAGTCTTTGTGTGGATTCAGGTGGTTCCTAGATTTTGTCTTGATTGACAAAAGAGAACTGAATTCAAATGCAAACAACGGATCAATAATTTTATTACTGAGATAACTTTTGGTGAAAAATCCATGATTCACCAAATTTAGTGAATCAAAACACAGCCTTCCTCTTTGTTGCACCCCCCGAATGCCATCCCGCAACTCCTGGCGTGCGGACACCCCCGATTGGGAACCCCTGCCCTAAGTGGTTTGCATACATGCTACTGTTGTCATATGCTGCTCTTTGGTCTTCTTTCCTGCCCTTTTGCCTGCAGCTCCGCCCATCGTTGGAAAGCCGCTTCAAGAGCTTCTTTGAAGTAGCATCTGACCTTTGAGCTGGAACAGCTTTTGTACTCACAGGCTAATAAGTCAAATATTCATTTTGAATTACCTTTCATATTGAGTTGTCTTTTCACTGTATGGTAGCCTTGACCAATGCTTTTCAAAAGCATTGGAGCACAACATCCATCATCCCCAGAAACACAGCCAGTGGCCATGCTGAGCTGCAGATCATGGGAAGGCACCAGGCTGGATGAGGCTGATGTATGACATATATAGTGAGACAGAGAGACTAGTGCTTTGAGTATGATTTGAATGGGAAAAGGACTTCATTCTCCAACATTATGTGTTTGCAACCCAGTATGTCCGATTATTTCAATTCCCTTTTGCTAGCATCTCCAAAAGCCCCTTTTCCTTTCCTCATTATGCTAAACACATAGATTCTTTTTCCCTGGCAGGGAAATGACATCTACCCCTTTTTTGGAAACTCTTTTTGAAATTAGATCCATCTCTCTGTGCATTGTTGCCATTCACCATGCACCATTCTGAGAAGGTCTTGAGAATTCACCCAGAACAAAAGGCATTAATGATTTACACCAGCTATACACGAGTCGAGTCTCTTTCCCTCCTCCTTGTGCACTCACATCTTTTACCGTGGAGGGGGAAAGAAAAAGCAAAGCTCTGTGAGAGGAGATGCTGGGATCCAACTGTGTTTGAGTCTTGTTGGACTTTTTAGAAACAGGCCTAGAACTGTCACCTTGGATGATATTAAATTGGAGCCGTGCCTGACACATGCGGCATGGAAAATGTTCGGCAACAGGAGGAAACCAAGGTATGGAAGCAAAGTGATGTGTATGTCGTGTTGCTGCAGCGATTTGTTTTTCAGTTCCACATGGGCTTTGCCATCTGCTTGTGGGGCCCAATCCTCAGCCTGCAGAAAGAATGTAAAATCACCCAGCTGATGCCTGTCATCACGCACACCGACACCAAGAGCAACCTGGAAACAGAATGCTCTGCAGTTAATGGGGCTGGGGAGAGAGAGAGAACCTTACACATCTGAATTTGCTTTGCGCCATCTGAATTATACACTCACCCAAGTGTTTAGAATGGATCGGTACTGTCACCCATCATAATATTGGCCCAATCCGGTACAAAGTGGGGAACTCCTTTTGAAATACTATGCAATGATATGGCATGGAGCAAGGTGAGGGGATTTAGTCACACCTGAGGAACTAGCTACAAAACATGCACTGTTGAAACACTAATAATCTAGGAAGGAAGAGTAAATTTATTTTATTTATTTTGTTATTTAGAATATTCCTTAGCTATCTTTCTGCAATTAGTTCCCAAGCTGACATGCACTTCTTTAACAAAGTATTAAATAAGTTCTTTTAATGGATTTGGGATGTGGAAGCTTAAGTGGTAAATCAAAATCAATTATCTTGATTTATCAATTATCAATTATTATCAAATAATTAGGAATTATTTAAGTGGTAAATCAATAAGTACCTCAGTCTCTATAAGTACCTCAAAGGCTGTCACAAAGAGGAAGGTCTTCCTGCTGATGCCAGAGCGTAGGATGTGGAATAATCAGTTCAAGTTGTGACAACCCACATTCAGGCTGGACATCAGGAAAAGCTTCCTCACTGTCAGAGCAATAAAACAGTGGAACCAGCTGCCTAGAGAGGTGGTGGGCTCTCCCACACCGGAGACATTCAGAAAGAAACTGGACAGCCATCTGAGTGGGGTGGTGTAACATGGTGTTCTGCAACAGAAGGGGGGTTGGACTTGATGGCCTTCATGGCCCCTTCCAACTCTTCTTTTCTATGATTCTAAGAACGTAAGAAAGAAGTAAGAAGAGCCATGCTGGATCAGACCAATGATCCATTTGGTCAGGCATTTGGTTTACCCAGTAGTAAAGCATAGGATCCCTATAGCACAGCCTATCCTAACCTGGTGGCCCTCAGAGGCATTTGGACTGCAACTCTCAGAATTCCCATCGAGCAGGACCATTGCCTGAGAATTCTGGGTGTTGTAGTCCAAACATGTCTGGAAGACACAAGGCTGAGGAAGGCTGCTCCAGCAGGATGAGTACTTAGGAAAACCCTAGGAGCACAGCCATTGCCTTGGTGGGTCAAATCAAAAGTCCAGCATTCTGTCTCTAAGAGCAGCAACAAGTCAGATGCCTTTGGAAACTGCCAGACAGGAGTGAAGGAAATGGCCACCTTATATGGTTTACCTTTGGAGTGTGGTCCTCAGAGGTATACTGCCTCTGAACTAGGAATGCATGGATGTTGTATCTCACTCACCGATAAAGGCGGCATTTCCCAAGTGACTCTTACCAGGTTTTAAGATCTCCTGAAGAGGCCATTCTGTGATACGGCTGCCATCAAAGGCATGTTTGGTGGTGGGGTGTCCAAGGCATTTCTCCAGGGCAAGGGCAAAGTTGCACAACAGATTGTGGCTGTAATTCAAGGACATGGTATGCACTACGCCTCCATTCCTCTGCACTTTATGTGGGTGTGCTCTTTGTTGCATAGCGTCACATTTTATGACACGTAGAAGCCTACACAAAGCAGCCAAGAGCCTGGGAACTGATTAGCATGGATGTGGAAGAGTGTTATATTCAAGAAGCTACATGAATTCCAACAAAACACACACGCGCCTAAGAAAACAGAAAAACAAACCCACCAAATGCAGTAACACAGTACAAAAGTCTGAAGACTGCCAAAATGTGTATCATATGGCATCACTGCCCTCATAACATTGATTTATAACATATGACTTGTTCTAAAAAGTTTTCCTCTTGAAAACAGTGAACATTCTCTAGAAAGGTCTTCTACAACCTGGTGCTCTGCAAATTTTTGGACTACAACTCCAGGATTCCTGACCATTAGCCATTCTGGCTTGTGGCTGGTGGGAGTTGAAGTCCAAAACAAGTTGGGAAAAGGAAGTCTAGAGTCAATGATGTCTGGTGGTTTCAGTGTTAGTTGAGCGGCATATCCACTCTGGGGGTTAGTTTGATCTTTTAAGAAACCATCCATGGTGTTGTATTACAACCCCGAAATAGGTTCAGCATCATGGATACCTCCTTTAAACCTGAGGCTGAAACCTGGAAGTACCCACGGTAGGGAAGGCTGAATCCTTTGAGGGCCAATGTAAATATGTGTTATACCATTTCTTTAAATGCCTTCCTGTTCCTTTGGCATTTTGAACGGCACACAATATTATGAGATCATCATTATGTTACTTTTCAATCAGAGACAATTCTTTCAACTCTGATGTGATGTTTGTTAAAAACTATAAATCTCCCTAATAACGCTCAGTTCCTCGCTCCACTAGCTGCACCTGATATATTGGACAGAGCAAGTGACAACTTGATAAATGGCCCCTATTCATTCCCGAACTATCACGTAGTTTCTTCAAATAAATAATACAGGTGAGGTCTTAAAAGGTACAGTCTGAATAACATTGGTGTTACTTTCTCCAAGCAAAGTTGGAATTTTGAGGAAGTACAGAACAGCTTCCGGAATAAAGGGGTGGGGGATGATAGATCCAGGCACATGCAAATGGCCTTTCCTGACCACGCTCCCTATAGCAACCCTCTAGCTACATGGAAATGCTACACAGAGGATCGGGGTGGGGGTGGGGGCTTGCTTGATGCCAGAGGCTCCGTCTGTGAGCAGCACCCTTTTGTCCACAGAAGGTAGCTTCTGGATCCAACCCAAGAACTCTCAGATCCAGATAGCTGCGGAACTGCCTAGTGTTACTGCAAGCAGCCAAACAGGCAGGTCATATATCAGGAAGAAATATCTGCAGCCTGACCAAAGAGAGACATTACTGCTTAACCCTGCCCCTGAATTCTGTTCATGTACATTAGCATTTCTCAAGCTGGAACTTTCCAGGTATGCTACACAACAACTTCCATCATCCCCAGATAGGATGGGGATTTGCCATGCTGACTGGTGATGATGAGAGTTCTAGTCCAACATACCTAGAGGCTGGGAAAAGCTGACATGGAAGAGGCCTTCCAAATTGAAATGAGAGCATATCTCTGAGTTTACCTGCATGCTCCCTGCTTGTACAAATGAATCCACGCAAAGAGACATGTGCACTGCTGATCCTTCCTATCTAGACAGAGGCAATTACATTTGATGAATGCATAAGGTTACTTCATGTATTTGAGGTATCAGCTGACAAAAGAACATAACCTGTCCAGTAATTCAGCGAAAAGGAAAAACCAAAGTGAGGCACTGTAGCTCCCTCTAGCTGAGCTAAGGGAGCATGTATCCAAGGGCCCGATTCTCGCAGATACCTTCCCTTAACAGAATTAGGGGGAAAAGGGGGGAATAATAACACAGCTCAAATAAGGCAGCAATTCCATGCATGTTTGCACAGGGGAAAAACCCTACAACTGTAAGAACACTGGGAGCTGTAGGGCTTTTCTCTTGCCTAAATATCCCTCAGGTGAGTGTGCGATTCAATTACCTAAAGCAGGCAAGCACCCCAGTCCATTTTACTAATGCTAGTGCAAATGATCTGATTCAATTCTATTTTTCCCCAAGTGAGCCCTTTCCTCTGTTCTTTATCTATACCTGAAACAGGCTCAAAATAGTATTGGCGAGAATTGCACTGGTCACCCGCTGCCCCTTCACAGAAGCACCTCTGCACTATGGCAGGGTCACCAGGATTTTGTGGCACAGAAGCCTTGATAGCTGCCACTTGGTGTAACATCCTTCCAACTACCAACCATTCGCATTGGCTAATGGTTTAAGCAAGCAGAATATTATATTGCACATGATACCCAAGCACCTTTTTTTTACTGTTGGGATTAGAATCTTGCTAAACAATCTGACAAAAACAGATCTTTGCAGCCAGAAGTCTAGTCAGTTGAGAGGGTGACGATTTTCAAGGGCCACTTTCTGATGATAGCCTGCAATGGAAGCAGATGGTGCCAGCAAATTGTAGAGTGGTCCAGTGGCCCACAGCCTGCCTTGGCAAGCCCACTGGCTTATACCAAGCATCCCTCCTTTCCCCCTTCATTCTTGATGGAACTCTGATTTCAAAGACAGCTGCAGAGGTTTCTCAGAGGGTGGACCTCTTTCTCCCTGGCCTCAGAAAAGGAGTTCTGACAAGTCCTGCAATTCTGGAACTCTCTCTCATGGACCATACTGCAGCCTGAGGAAGGCACGAGCTTTTTGCAAACAGCAGTTGCAAGGGATAAGTATTTAAAAAGGAAAGGAAAGTGAACAAAATACTTTCTTTATAGTGAAGATTGTAACGCAGACTGGCTTTCTCTACAAAGCTTGGACAGTAAGCTACTTACTCTGCTGAGGATTAATTGTCAATTTAAAAAATACTAAATTTTTATTGCTTGCAGGTAAAAGGTAATTTTTCCTGGTGCTCGTGCAATGCATTATATTGATGCAGATGTTTTGTTTTACAAAAGAAGGCAATATATTTATATTAAGGCAAGTTAAAATAACCTGGCCAAAAAAGCAATATTACCAGGAAAATTTCCTATCAATCTTTGCCCAAACTCATGTTTCCAAGTTCTTTTAAATAACGTTCATTCCTCAGTGGAACAATGGCTTAGCAAAATCTGCAACCTCAGAGGAATAAAGGAAAGCAAAAGGCTACATACAAATGTTCAGTTAAAACTAATCTCAGCCAAACAAAAAGGAGGGATTTAAAAAGATTAAGCACCCAGTATAACTCGAAATCTTTGGGAAAGAGTTGGCAAGCACTTTCCTCCTTACCTGTTCTTTGCATGAATGTTCCCAAATGTAAGTATTTCAGAAATAAAGACCTAGCTATACAGGCAAAAAATAAAATCTAGATTTATTTGGTATTAAATTGAAGTATTAATGATATGTCTGTAGCCCTCGTGTCAAGGAAATGTTAGGTTATGTGCTGGTCTTCAGATCTCATTCTCATTTGAGAGGTTGTAATGAGAAATGTGACATCATATGAAAGATGCAGAAAAATTATAAAGGGTCCAGAGGAGGGCAACAAAAATGATCCAGGGTCTGGAAACACTCCCCTATGTGGAGAGACTGAGAAGAGAAGACTGACATGATATCCCTCTATAAGTACCTCAAAGGCTGTTACAAAGAGGAAGGTCAAGATCTCTTCTTGCTGATGCCAGATTGCAGGACACAGAATAATCAAGTCAAGCTGTGACAACCCAGATTCAAGCTAGACATCAGAAAAAGCTTCCTCAGGGTCAGAGTAATACGGCAGTGGAACCAGCTGCCTAGAAAGGTGGTGGGCTCTCCCACACTAGAGACATTCAAAAAGAAACTGGACAGCCATCTGAATGGGATGGTGTAAACTGGGGTCCTGCAACAGCAGGGGGTTGGACTTGATGACCTTCATGGCGCCTTCCAACTCTACTATTCTCTGATTCTATATTAACTAAGGGTCTGCCTTCTGTAATCTCACTGGGATGCAAATGTATACCTACTTACCTGGGAGTAAGTTCCACTGAACTCAGTGAAACTTTTGAGTAGAGATATATAGTTGCTTATATCAGAGAAATGCATGTTTGTTAAATAATTTCTGCTTATACGACACTGAGAATGCAAAACAAGCACTGTGAAGGAATGGCAAGATCTTTACCTCCAGACTACAAATCCAACCCAAAAGGCTCATATTTTTTTAGCTCACTTGAAGGCAGAATTAATGTAACAATTCCCCAACTTTTTGGCCACAGCACCGAGAAGAGATTCAACAGATTCCCTTAAGAACAATGAGCTCACAGTCCCTAGAAGAAGATAATACTTTTTTGCCCTTAGGTCCAAACATTTCTCTTTTGAAATTCACCCTTCCTGAGCAAGGCAGTGTCACCCATCCATTTTCCAAAAGAATATAAAGCTAATGTAGAACAAGACTGAATTCAAATGTGCAAAATTGGCTGTATTTCTGTCTGTCTGGCAGAGAGAAACACACACACACACACACACACACTTTTCATTTTGCGGTATCACTACTTCTCTAAACAAGTGAGAGCATTTGCTTTTAACAAATAGCCCTGTTTTTAAATGGTTTAGGCAGTCCAGTCAGTGACTAGGCACCAGGGCTGTGCCGACTCACACTAGCTTGAGAACTGGTTATGCAGTAGACCTTGTTATCCTCCAGACTTCATTCCAAGCACAGCTTCTCTCCTCTCTTGATGGTTTCCCCGAAGCTATTCTTTCTACTAATACTACGGCAGCTACAAGGAGTAGCAATGTGCCCTTCTGAGTTGCCACATCTTGGCTATCTGTGTTACCTTCAGATGTGCCAGATTTGACCAACTATGAGAGATATGAGACCTAGGATCAAAGAATGGTTCACAATACTATGAATTTTGGTATGTGTCTTGGACCCTAACTATGGGCCCTAAGTAGAAGAATGTCCATGCAGACTGTGCCCCCAGGTGTTTCCAGTGCCTGGAAACCTCCTTAGTTAATTCTCAGAGCTTTCTCTCCCATCCCCATCCCGCAAAATCAATCAATCTTCCACGTTAGCACTTCAAGAAGTCACTCACCTCATAGACATTAAACTGGCTTTGTCCTCGTGCCAGTTCACGATAGCTGGTGGTGAACTCCCCAATGAAATCATGGCTGTTAGTGAAAAGAAGTTCCATGAGATGTTTTGGAAAGAGGAGGCTCTCTCATCCCGCCACCCTTCTTGGTGGGCCTCTTTTCTAGCTGAATAACAGCAATATTAAGCACAACAAGAAATGCCAACGTCACCCGTGTATGTCTGCCCACCCTCTCCAGCCTGTAATCATTCGCACAACCTGGAAGGGCATGTAGACTACCACACCACCTGCCGCTGCAATGCACAGCTGGCGACCCAATTTTTTGGCCCTAAAGCCAGACTGCCACCTGGCAAAACCTTTGAGGGCCACATGCCAGCAGTGGGGAGGCCAGAGCCCAACATCAGTGGGGCCACCCCTTCACTTACTCACAGCTTCCAATCTTCACTCCCATCACGGCACGCGGGGCAGGAGGGTTTAAAGCTCTCCATTCCGTGTGTCATGATGGGGGTGAAAATTGTGTTGACATGCAAGTGTGACCTGAGGCCAGGCTGGGAAGCCTCAATGGGCCACACAAAGCCGGTGGGCCAGGGGTTCCTCAGCCCTGCTTTGGCAGATGTGTGTGCTGACGGGGCTTAAAGGCCATCCTTTTTCACAGGGTTGTTATAGGTGCTTTTTTTGGGAGGAATGAATGTGGCTTGAACATGCCGCAGCCTGCATACCCTTACTACAACTCGGTCATTTTAGTTTTCTTTTAGACCACCTTTCCTAGCCAGTAAGATTTGAAACAACTTTTTCCATGTTTAAATAACTTTTAAAATATCACTTACCTGCCATCTCGGTCCCAGTCGTATACCTCTACTTTTATAGTTCTGTAAAATATGACAGTAATGGTCATTCTCAAAAGAAATTGCCTTTTCCATTGTTACCACTTCAGTTTCTTTCCCTCTGTGGAAACCGCTGGCAAGAAAAATGTTAAGCTGCACATTAGAGATAAAATGCACTTTTCCCAGAAAACCTGGCCAAACGAACCCAGGTGGGATTTGGGTGACATTCAACCATCACTGGCTTCTCTACTGGGGGGGGGGGGGGATTTCCTATGTGGGGCTGCAGTAGCACTTCTAGCCATTTCTGGATTAAACATCTGTAGCTTAGTACAATTAAACAAACATGTGTTTACAGCAGTGCTTCTCAGAGCATGACGCAAAGAGACTTGCCCGGGAATTCTGAGGTGGAGAGGATGGCTCTACTCTGACACTGCTCCAAATGTGTTTTGATTGGGAAAAGAAGCAGCCATGTTTCAAATCAAATTGCAATGTGTCATCTGCTTCATCCCCCATGAGGGTGTTCAGTGCAGGGAACTTAATAAAGAAAGCTTTTTGACCACTTTAGATTTGCTCCCTGGGGATCTGGAAGAGGTAATTCAGAGATGTTGGCTGTGGGGTTACCACTATGTGGACAATGCCCATTTCCTTCCACCCCATCTACTTTTCATCTGATTTAATAAACATGGTTAATATCCTGAACTGGTCATAGAAGACAGTACTGGGCTGGATGAATGTTTAATTTGGGTGAGACAAGATGGCTCTGGGTAGAGGTGTAGTAACATCTCCAGATGAAGTTCTGGATAGAGTAGCGCTCCCCTTGGATTAGAAGGGGACTAGAAGCTTGGCACTTTGGGAATTCTCCTGGGCGTGGCCTTGCTGTTGGCTCCTCATTGATGGCCATGGCTAGGAGGTCCTTTGCTCAGCTCAGTTAATAATGCCTGCTCCTGGAAAGGCTGGACTGAGCTGCAGGGATGCCTTCCTTAGTTGCATCAAAACTAGACTATGCCAGTCAGCTTGGCCCGGGGCTGCTTTCAAGCAATGATCAAAAGCTTCAGGTGGTCCAGTGTGCACCAACTATGCAATCACGGAAACACAGCCGAGTGAGCATATTATGGCCAGTTTACCACAGCTTGGCTATAGGAAATACAGTGGTTACTAACAGGAGTCCAGACACCATTCAGAATGCTGGTTGTTAAACATGTCCTAAATTACTGGGTCTGAGATATCTGAAGGGGCCATTTTCACCCATAACATCCTGCCCATGCCCCTAAGACCTGGCAGAGGCCCTTCTCTGTGTCCTACCAAGGGTGAATGTGAGGTTAGTTGGGATATGTGGCTGGAACTTTCTATTGCCACACTCCAGTTGTGGAACTCACATAGGTTTCCCTTTACCTTCTGCCATCAGAAGAAAACAACATTGTGTAGCCAGAGTTTTTATTAACTTTAATCTGACTCTGATGTTTAAATAATCTGTTATGGTGTTTTTTATTTAGGTCTTGAACTGATCTAACCGTTTCATTATTGATTACTGTTTTCATACTGTTGATAATGGCATTGCACACTGCTCTGGCGACTAGAAAAGCAGACTATAAATTATTAAATAAAGAGATATATAAATAAAACTGTCTTGATTTTCTCCCTAAATTATGAACAAGTATGACTACTGTCACATGAGACCTCTCTCTTGCATCTTGATTGAAGCTGCAAAGGGTTTAAGGAGTTTAGACTGTGATTAATGGGTGGACCACCATAACAAAGTCTGAAATCTTCCTGTTTATGTAACCTGACTCTGGCAGATAAAAGAATATCTGGCTTTCAGTGGGACCATATACAACTCTGGTTCCTGCAGAAAGGCAATGAGATGCTGGCCTAATCAACCTCACCCCCTGCTAGATCAGATACCCAGCCACTGGGTGTTGTTAAGAAAAGCTCCTGGTGAGTTGGCTTCTGAAACTTCTATTGGAAGAGTGACAGTGATTAAATTGCCCGCGGCTCCATGTATGCTGACAGGTGACACCCGAATTCTCAGGAGCTCTGGAGAAGTCAGATCAGCCTTTGAGCTTCACTTGGAGCTCATTTGCAGAGACTGTGCCATATCCCCAGTGACCTTTGTAACGGCTTTCTAAATGTTTTCATACCTCTTTAAGCTAGTACAATCTTCCAGTCAAACTACTGCACTGGCTATGAGTGATAAAATAGACAGTAAAGCTGAGTACAGGAAAGCAATCCCAATTAATCATCAAGTTTATAGTTAAACACAGATTAGGATTCCTGAAAGGATAATAAGAGTAGGTAGTACACAATGTAATAAGGAGAGGCAGCATGTAACGATGAAAAGCACCCATTAAGAGGGAAGAATGTAAACCCATAGCAAAATATTTCATGAACTGAATAGAAGCAGCAGCTGATCACTACTCAGCCTTTCTGGGGACGTGCAGCAGAGCTCATAGGAAACCCGCAGTCTGTTACATTCCTATCATGAAGCCACATGGCAGTTACAAGCCCAACTGGAAAGAATCTCTTGCAGCACCGAACCACTGGGTTCAGAGGCACCAGTGGACTTGACCGCAGGTTTCAGCTCATAACTAATTAGTGTTCCAGTTCACAACCCATGGTTTCCTGTTGGGTTAAAGTATGGGTTCTTTAACCCTTAACAATCCAGAGGGGCGAGTTCCGGCGCCGCAACTAACAACACGAGAACAGGGCATTTCTGGGCTGCAGAATGGATGCAAAGTGGAAGCGCAAATGGGAGGGAGGCAGTGTTGCCACTTGCCCCCCTGCAGCCCTGGCAATGCATGAGTTGTTTAATGCATGAATTGGCATTACATGTGAATCAGCTCAGAATCACTGGAAGAAGTTCCACCAATTCTACTGCAAGCTAATGATATCTGGGCTTCAGTGTGTGTGTGTGGGGCGGGGGGGGGGGGGAGTGACAGAGCGCTACCATGTCTACTCTTGCTGTTAACCATAGGATGTACCCTTATTCTTTTTCTCTGTTAGGTGGAATTGGAGGGAGAATTAACTTGAGAGGCTGATCAATGTTTAAGGTATGAAATCATCTGAAGCAGTAACTAATTCATGCCCTCAAAATCAGGCAGGCTATTTTCCCCCCTGCTCAAGTTCTTTCCTAAGTATGTCAAACTTGTGAAGCAAAAAAGACAAAACCAAAGCTATTGCACTTCATGAGAAAGCAAGACTCACTGAAGACAATCATGCAAGGGAAGTCTGAAAGCAGGAGAAGCAGAGGAAGAGCAAATGCGAGATGGATTGATTGCATAAAGGAAGCCACAGTCTTAAGTTTACAAGAGCTGAGCAGGGCTGTGAAGGACAGGACTTTTTGGAGCCATTCATTTGTAGAGTTGCCATAAGTTGGAGATGACCTTATGACACATAACAACACCAACAAACTTGTGGGTACTGCCGGTGCTTTTGTTTTGTGTATGAATGGTGCTATTTTGTCTATCTAAGAATCTAAACTTGGATGAACAGGATTTAAGATGGCAGATCTGAGAGAAATTCCAACACAAGCCTAAGTATCTTTAGTTTCTCCCTCCTATGCTAAGTAAATTCTGCCTTTATGTAGGAACGATTTGTGGCAGTTCTATGAGCAGCACACTGTCACTTTCCACCACTGGACAAAGAAAAGGTTAATATTTTACAGCATACTTTCCATCAGGAAACCGAATGAGTAGAAGATTGCGTTTGTTGTCTCGATCTGTGACTAGCTTGGTCCCAGTGTCATATGTTTCCATGGCAACTAAAGCTAAAAATATACTGCCTAAAAATGGGGTGGGGGGAGACCCATGCAGTAGTCTAAACAAACTAATTAAAGATCCAATACAGGAACTGCATGGGTAATGAATAAAGGGTATTTTAATAATTTGTTTGGACTTGTTCAGGAGCAGACAAACAAGCTAAAGATGGAGAGAAATATTGCACTCCAGTGACAGAATGTTAAAATTTCCACCAGACAGAGTGGAACAGAGGATCTGCTCTGCTGGAAAATTGGATTTTTCAGGCCACATTTCTATATGAATGTCCTCAAGTGCAGAATGACTCTTGGCAACTCTTATTCATCTGATACTGGCTTAGGCTTAAGGGGCATCATGCACACAAGATTCTACGGGGGAATGCTTCTCCCCACTCTTGCCATCACGTATGGGGAAGCCACTCCACCTGCTAGTCCCAAAAGTGGGGTTTCTTATTTATAGCAAATGCTTTTATTTCTGGGCCCAAGGAACCCTCCAAAGCCATGAATCAGTATTCCCCAAGATGATCCTTTCCTGGTGCCACAAATTCCATTAGAATTTTTCAAAACCACCTAGTAGCTGGTGGAAGAGGTGTAGGTGAACACCAACGCTAGAAACAAGCTGAATTATTAAACATGTCATTTATTAAAGCAATATTTTGTACCTAACGGATTGCTACTACTGACTTGGAGTTTTTCAAAATTTTGCTTAGTGACAATTGTTTAGGACTCAAATAACTTTAGCTGGGCTCAGACAAAACCCACATCCATGGGTTGTCCTTGAGACATGAGTTAGTTTGTTTTCTGAACCTATGAAAACAACTATGAGAAACCCACAGTTCACGTGCCAACAACAAACCAGTGTCTCACTTCATGGTTGTTCCTGATTTCATGGTTTGCATGGCTGATGGGGGAGCACCACAACTCATGGCTCCTTCTGCTTCACTGCCAGAGAGAGGGGCTTTACCTTGCTTAATGGGAGGCCAGGTCTGGCCTCTTAACTCGGAAGTGCAGGTGCACAGAGACCGGATCCATGCTCCACTACAGAGCTGAGCTCCCAAAACGCCAGATACTGAGCTTGGATCAAAACCTGCCACCTGCATGCCTAGTTCCAGCAATGGACCACATACCCACCTCCAAGATCTCCATAAACCATAAAGCCAGTGGGACAATGTTAAGCTCCAAGCCAGAAGTCTATCCCTCTAAGTATTTTCATTTTGCAAAGGGTAGTCTCAGGGGGCTTTGGATTTCCAGGGATAAAAACTTCTCTTTGGTCTCATGTCTTCCTGGAGTAAATGGCTCACTAGGAGCTCTCCTTGGTGCTGTGGCATCCAACCTGCCTGGAGGTTACTCCTTGGAAGCATAACATGGCAGCAGCCAGGCAACTGGAGGAACATAACTTGGCAACACGCCTTTCCTGTGAGAACCAGAAGCAAAGAAGCTACTCACGACTGCCTCTCGAGCCCCTCTGCGATAGTAACAGTGATAGTGTCTCATTCCCACCATGGTATTTGCACCTGTTATTTTTCTCTCTGAAATACAGTTCTCTTGGTTCCCCCGGGGTCTCTGCTGCTTCCTCTCCACTGCACTAAGACCTCCATCCACTAGTCTCAAAGCTTAGCTACAACCACCAAATTTCTTTACTAAATTATATGAAAAAATAGTGCAAAATATGCAACTTAATTTGCACAATTTATTGTGGCCACAATGCTTTCTCTGCCTTTTCCCTTCCTTCCGTCCTTCCTTGGTTGTTGCAGGTAACACAGCCCACTGGATATTTTTAACTGTTTATTTCCTTGCCCACAGCCTTAAATGGTTTCTGCATCCTCCAAATAACAGATCAATTCAAAACATAGTTGATTCAGAATAACATTTCAAATGGACCACTGGTTTGCAGTAACAGAAAGATGGGAAGACCATCTCAGATCTTACGCAGGCAACTAAAAATCCACAGAAGGCTTCTCTTCCCTGCATGGACCCACTTTTTCCTTTCCATGCTTACTTCTGCACCTTTGCTGGCCTTCCTCCCTAATTTGTATAACTGCCAGAAGGTGAGGCCAACTTCTTCTGCCAGGGCTCACTTGATCAGAAAGTGTGGACAAAGCAGCAGCAATAGCCAGGAAGAGGAGCAGGACCCTGACAGGTGCCAGGTGATTCTGACTTCTGATGCTAAACCTAGTTGTAGATCTGGTTTGGCTCACACAGATCCTAACATCTCAATGCCGAGACACACCTGGCCACAGAGCTACAGACTGAAGGCATGTGGGCTGCTGATACAGCATCCAAACAAAACTTGTACTGATGCTGAATGGTCCATGCGTGAAGGGATTCTTATGGAGAAAAGGCTGGGCTGCCTGTCAGGATAGCCTTCCCTTTTCACCCCGACATGCAGCTTTGGCTTTCTCCTTGACTTGATCACTGCAATTACAGTTCCAGTGTTGAAGCAAACGTCAACTGCCAGTCAGGCCATTCTGCTTCAATACAACCTATCCAGAGCCATCTGTCAATGTCACCAAAACCCCCCTCTCAAGAGAAAAATCCACACATTCTTTATTTTAGACCATAAAAATACTTTTTGAAAAGGAAAATAAACACCACCAACATCCACGGAGAAAAAAGCCAAATTGCTTGAGAGAAGTCTCTTAGCTAAGCTTCACTTTTACTTTTAGATGAGCCACATAATACACGGGACTTTTATTTTAAAGGAAGAAATCACCCATCTGTACTGTCAACCTATGACAAAAGGATTGTTGGCTGGAAGGGAATAGAACCACCTGTTCTTTCTGAAGCATAGAAAATGGAACACAGAAGATAGTGAAGTAAATCCTTAGTTTTGCTAAATGCAAATGTTCAGAGTTATTTTAATCCCAAGGGTCTTCCAAACTGAAGGTTTGCTAATGCATGGTTAGAAACATCTCTCTATCAACATGACTAGGTGACACTCTGAACCACAAAAGAGAAAAATGCTTACGCACGTATTCCAAAGCCTGTTCCAAAACAGAGGAGAAAAATTCTCAGGTGCCTGAACAAGCTTGGATTACACCCAATGTATTTCAGAAAAGGCTTTCCTATCTGGATGCTTCTCCAAATATGTCACAAAGAATCTTTCCAATGCTGCTTCTGACTCAAAATCAGATCATGTAAAATTTTCACTGTTCTGACTCAGATACCAGATCAAAATGTGGTTTCCTTGGAAGGGCCATCCTAGGTGTACCAGATAATTAAGAGGTTTAATTGTTTGCTAATATCTTCTATTATTATAAAACCATCATATGAACAGCTATTTTAAGCTTATATTCTGACCACATGAGTGCAGCCACTGGCACAAATTAGGAAGCTATGACAAATACTGAACTGCTCCAGGAGACAAAAACACGGAAATCTAGAGGGATCTGTATTAGAGAGATAGTGACAATAATTAAAGCTGATGGTAGGCCTTTGTGGCAATAAAAAAGGCTCTCATGTATACTCTAAGTTGAGTAAGATGGATATCAGGCAACAAGAATTGGCTGCATAAAATCATCAGCAAAATGTGCAATATCGTTATTTTAGTCCAAGCATTTGGAAAATTCCTTTTGCCCTAGAAACTTAAGGATAAGATTTATTAATTTATTACACCACAAAAACCAAAGCTCTCTGGGTAGTTCAAAACATTTTCTATACATACAAGTGAAGAATGGAGTCTTTTTACTTTTTGAATATGCCTATTTTCAAAAGACCGGCTGAAATAATAAAATACCTTGACTTGATGAAAGGAGTCAAAGTCTTTCCTCTTTTTATGTCCCCACTGAACCTTTTTCTTACTTAAACTGCACATATTCAAATCACAAGCAACTTTCTCATTGATTCAATATATGAGGAAAACCGGCCTTTTCACCCAGTGCAGCTGGGAGGACCTTGCCAAACAGGACTGGACCAAGATATCATGTTGCTTGGGGCTAAGGAGAAGATACCCACCACCATTTCACAAACTGGAGAAGACTGGGAGCGTTGGCTGTAGAATTAATTGTTACTGACAAGGGAGCATCCACAACCATACCTGGGGATAGCGGGCTAGCTTGAGAGGCGAAGGGCAGGTTGTCTCAACACTTTGCCAATACTCTCTGCCTCTCTACATCCTCCTCCTGAAGCAGTTGCCTCACTGTCTCATGACAGGCTCAGTCCTGGTGCCAGAATCTGGTTTAACTTTGCACAAAAGCTGTTTTGTTGTTATGCACAAGCCAGAGACTGAGCTCAAGCAAGGTCTGATCAGTTACTAAAAGCCAAACTCAAGCCATGGGTTATGAAACTAGTTTGTTTAATTAACCAGAGTTTATTTTAAAGCATGATCTCTGGTTTATGCATAACTGCAAGTCCCGTTATGGAAAGTAAGCTAAACTCTGACAACAGGGCCCCATACGAGGGGTGAAAGTGAAACTGCACCCTGGTGACATCTACCTCCTAGACAAATGGGAGGGGGAGAAAGGAGGGGGAGCACACAAGCCTAAAGCTCACAGTGGAGTCTTCTTACAGTATGGCTGTATAATCACACTTGCATTGTACTTGCAAAAACAGCTGCCAGGAAGTATTGGTCGATCTGTATCCTGGATATAATTTTTAAGAACTGAAAGAGGAAAAGGTAGGCTTTTAGCAATGCTAAACAACAGGTAACTCGCCAAGGGTCCATCTGTACAACAGTATTGTCAGACTTCCGTCCTTTTAACGCGAATTCTGCAGACCACTTTTTCCTTCTCCTCTGCTTCTGTCATCTCAACTTGTCATTTTTTCCCAAAAAAATGGGAAAAAATTTTCACAACTTTACTCCATGGGTGAAATGGACCTGGCTTTCCTACCTCCATTCCCGACTATGGAGGTAGGAAAGCTATGCTATCCAGCTATGCTGCATTTGATCTGTGGGGAAAAGCAAGATGGTGGGGTTGTCTTGGACAACCAGAACTGGCAGAATCTTATGCAGTGGAATCAGATGAAGGCATTCATTAGAACCATTCCAAGAACTCTAAGACTGTTCCTCTAAGGGGCTCTTACAAAGCTCATTCTATTGGCAGCCTCTAAATACACAGGGACAGACAGCCATCAATACTTCCATTTTTATTTGATTCACTTTCCGTCAGCTCATATGCGTGCATCCAGCTTTCAGCCATGGAGCAAAACAGCGAGTAATCCAAATCAGTGTAGGGTGAAGATCACATCTGTTTCTCAAAAAGCAAGCAAACAAATGGCACTTCTTCACAAAAATAGCTTCAGGGTGCAGTCCTGAGCATGTTTGCACAGAAAAAAGTACTACAACTGCCAGCCTTTCCCAGTCAACAGTGCTGACGGTGGGGTGCTGCAAATTAAAGGCCATTTTTGTCAAACCATGCCTAGGATCATATGTTTACTAGCTTCTGCATGTCTATTCAGAAACAAGTTCCACTGATTTCAATGGGTTAGAGTGTATGTCTACTCACTTAGCTGTGGGTAAGTTTCACTGAATTCACTGGGGGTCCCTTCTAAGATAAGGAATGTCTAGGTTTATGCCTGCATATCTCATTGTCTTCAGTGGGATAGGGTTAAGAAAACGTTTTTGTTAAAATTAACAAGACAGCTCTGAAATGTGAAACCGGCTTTCCAACATGAAACCAAAAGGTACAGTCTCCGGGGTGTGGCTGGATCTAGTCAGATATTCAGAAATGAAAAAGAAAACCAAGAATGCAATAACTCAAATGACTCACCTATAGCAATCATCTAACAAGTACGTTTAAGAATTTAGGAAGGGGAAAAAGCAGGAACAAAAAGCACTTCACAAACAATTTGCATAAACATGTATTTAGATATATGGCTAGCACCCAAGAACTTGAGTGCCCACCAGGTTTTAGTCCAGCAGTCACTTCAAACAAGGATAAAATATGTCAAACCAACAAATCTTAGAGGAAATGTCTGCCCATCAGAGGACTGCAGTAATTATTTGTGATTCCGGTTCAGGCGAAATCAAAGGCACAGGCAAGAGTATTTTGACCTTGTATTAGTAAGTGTGCTTCCTTAGGAAGGTCTTGTTCTGCAATTGTCCTGCCAGAGAATGTAATGGGGAGGGGTCCAGACCACACTGCCTTTGATTTGTAATTCTTCTGTGTTTGTCTCCCAGAAAAAAATTGTTAAGAAAGAAAAGATGGAATAGCTATGTCTTGTCTGGAGTTACAACTTTCCATTGCAACCCTACTTACTAAGAAGTAAGCCTCCAATAAGCCAAATGGGATTTACTTCTGAGCAATCATATACACGTTTATGTTGAACAAGCTACAAGAATAAGTGGGTGGCACCCACTGGACTGCCCCCACCCCATGGTATCACACAGGGGCACAAGTGATTTTCAACCATGTTTTGTCTGGAGGAAAATGGTTTCAATCTCCCCCTTCCCTCATGTGCTACATTCCTCCACATGCCAGTTAATTGCATGCTGTGTCGTTAGGTCCTCCAGTATCAAAACTGGGCTCAAATGATTCTGATCTCTCGTTAGGTCTGGTGAAACAGGGCCACGGGGATCTAGTTCACTTTGCTGTTATGACGATGGATAAGATCATTACAGCCAAGCACACCGAAGGGGCTCTTGCAGGATACTGATGCCCCTGGGGCAATGTTCTCAGCTGCGTTGATGGAAACCTTGGGATGAAGCAGAAAGCCTTTTGGGCAAGTGCAGCCTGCCTTTCTTCAGCAAGCCAGCTGTACAACAGGAAGTCCTGCATCGCAGGGCCAAACTGGATGTGCACCAGATTTGCTTAACACTCAGAGATGGTACAGCTGAAGCACAGTGGTTAAACACAAGTCTACAAATCAGTTCAGATCTTGCCCCTTCCTTAGATGGCTTTAGCCAAGCCACACGTCCAATCAGCTACTCTCCCTGCTCTATCCATAATATAGAGGCTAACTGTACAGCAGGGGTGGGGAACATGTCACCCATCATGTAGTCTATCGTTAGACTACAAAAGCCATTCTCCTGTCCATTGGTCAGGCTTGCTGGAGTTGATGGAAATGCGACTCCAGCAATATCTAGAAAGCTGCATATTCCCCATGCCTGCTTTGGAGACTTGCTGCTGGAAGTACAACCAGATACTGCATGTGAAGCACTTTGATTGCTCTTGAAATTGTTGTTTGAAAGCTTCGTTACAAGTGTAAATCACCCCAGGGGCATCTGCCTGTTGGCTGTCCATATACATTACAGTATATTGAATGAATGAGTGAATGAAATGCAAATGACAATAATTCTTTCCATTTGGGGTGTAAAGAGGGAATAGAGATGTCTATTATTATTACTCAATAGACCATGCATGGGATGGGAATGGAACCAACCCCTTCCCCAGCTGTACCTCCTCATGTTCCACTCCTTTAACTTTTCTTTTCTGATTGGGTCTTATATAGATAACTGAGCTGGCTGTGGGAAAAAGCTTTCAGGTACTGAAGTGCACTGAGGTATGGTAAGTAATCCCAGCTCCATTTTATAATCAGACAGACTCCTCACCTCCAATTCATAGGCAAAATGGCTTATAGCAAACACACACATTTTCAGTTTGGCCCTCAAGGTAGATGCCAAGGTCAGGGAAATTAGCCCTTCTTCCAGCCCAACTGTTGTACAACTGTCTCCTTTCTTCATCTGACACAGTGGCCACCACCAGTACATCAGGTGTGGAGGTATGAATCTCCTAAAACACAATGGACAGGTGCCAAAGAGTTGAAATGAACTCTAGCTGTCTGACAAACATCCATCACATATCCCCAAGAGTTTGGCAATGCATATCTTACCTTACCTTCACATTTAAGCTTTATAGATACATGCAAAATTTATTTAAAATATTTTATCCAGCTCCTCAGCAAAACGAAAGACAAAAGCAAACCTGGATGTGATTTACATGCAGCCAGAAAACAAGATGCTTGATGCCCGCTCAAAATCTAAAAGGGAAACAGTATGGGAAGCAACATGGAAAAGGCAATGCCTCCTGTTGTCTTTCCGTAGGGCTGGGGGAATGGCCCCACTGTTCCTTCTCATCTTCCTCTGTACAGCTTGCTGGAATGACTGGTGGCAGTGACAGCCAAGGAAGGACAAGTCTTTCCTGAGTGATAGGAAGGGGTTTTGACCAATTAAATTGATAACTGACCTACAGGGTCAACATCAAGAAAGGTTACATTCTCAGGGCATTGCTGAATTCTGCCACAGGTTAATTACCTACCTCACAGGGTTGTTGTTGTGGGGATAAGACGGAGGAGGAGAATGATATAAGCTGCCTTGAGCCCTTTGTAGGAAAAAGGCAGGATATAAATTGAAAAATAAATAAATAAATACATTACATCGAGGCTTGCCTAGAATGAAAATACTCTGAGGACAGAATTTTGTGCGCACTTAAGTTTGTTATGTCATTCTAGTGCGTGGAAGGTAAAGAGGATCAGTTTCAGTTCCACCTCTCTGAAGTTCGCCTTTGGCCAGGTTTTGCAGTGGGTGAGAATCCTTCAACAGTGCAAGTAGGTTGTCTGAGACCTAGGAAAATATGGCCACCATGTTATTAGTTTTAAGAAATTTATTTGATCCATTTACTCTAAAAATCTCTGATGTCCGTGCAAAGAAAAATCGTTCCAGGGATCTGTATCACAGAAAAGTAAAGCTAAACGTTTTGGGAACTGTGATATGCTGCCAGTCCATTTCTAGAGAATGTGACCACAACAAATAGGAAGTCATTCTTTTTATTGCTTGAAGAGAATGGGTTTTCCAAGTTATACAAAATTTTCATCAGGGCACAGAATGAATGTTGCAGGTACAATGCCTTCAGCTGCAATCCTAGAGCTATTTACCATGGAGAAAACTCCATCAAACTCAGTCAGGCTTACTTCTGAGCAAACATATATAGAACTATGCTGTTAGTTTCTGCTTTTGTCCAGACGCTAATATCTGCTTTGCCAGTGGAGGGGTAGTGAAAATGTCTTTTCCCTCTTTTGATAAATACCGAGGACTGCCCAGCAAATAGCTGAATTTTATCAATGGGAACCACTATTATCATCAGGAATAATCAGGAACCATGTGAAAAATGGTTTGTACTAGGACCACAGGGCTGAGCTTGTAATCAACAGCAAATATTGTAGGGTTCACACTGTTCCAAATTACAATTAAACCCACAGCTCTCACACATGCAAATGTAAACACATGCAATGCACAGAATGGGTTGTATTGTTCTTTATGACAACATCAAGCTGAGTGAAGAGTATATTGCACTGGGTAATGGGTCCAATCATTCTTCCTGTAATTGGCATTTCTATGTACAAGGTGCTCTTATTACTCTGATTAACATGACTGTCAGTCTCCCACCAGCAAGACCGTCTCTCCTCGATTGCTTCTGACCTTTCTGCAAATTTAGGCATCACAGTATTAGTGGCTTCTGTGGATAGCACAGATAATCTGTCTCCGGGGCTCCTACAATCAGACCTTTCCCAGCCCTTTTGCTTCATTTCCATCCATCAATCACCCCTTAAGTACATTCCTGTTCCATCTGTGAGGAGGAAGCAGCGGTCCCAAGGGAGTCCTTACTCCCATCACCACCTCCATGCTTGCCTCTTCAGTAATGCTGACAGAACAAGAGCCATTTAATTTAGAACAGATCTGAGCTCCAAGATGTCAGATGTTCTTAAGTTTCCAGCCTGGTAACGGAGGGGGACTCTCACTGTTTTTCTGGATGTGTCCTGAACTACAGGACATAGTATGATGGTCTCTGAGTATGGAAAGCTGCTGTGCCATGTTTAAAATAAAGCCCTCCCCTTCCATGCACTGCCCTCCTGAACCTGAAGTAAGTCACAGAACTCCTCGGTCTTACTGGGACGAGTGCAGGCATCCAGATACTGAGAGACAGAAAGTGAGTCTTATCCATTATTAGGTACGTGAGGGGGTACCACACGGAGGTGGGCAGAGACCTGTTTTTCCCTGCAAAGGAGGGCAGGATGCATTCCAATGGAGCAAAGCTCAGGGAACCAAGGTTCAGTTTGGATGCCAGGAAGTACTTCCCAACTGTTAGGTCCCCAGGGGTATGGAATGGGCTTCCATGGGAGGTGCTTGAGGCCCCATCCTTGAGGGTTTTCAAGGATAGGCTGGACATGAACATGGTAGGCATGTCATAAGCAGAGTTGGCTGGAGCCAGGGGTCAGACTAGATGGCCTGGGAGGCCCCTTCTGACTCGCTCCATGTTTCATTACATTCCTACACTGCCCGTAGCTGAAGTCCTCTGGGTGATTCACAACATTAAGTCACTCATCCAGTTTTCAGTCTGTCCCAACCCTGCTTAGAAGCCAAGAATTGGCAGGATCAGGCACTTCAGGCTATACAAAAGCTATATGGTATTATGGTATGTGGAAGTTATATTATGGTAAAGATCAGACCCCCTGCTGCATGGATGAATAATTCTGCAATGAAAGATTGAAAGTTCCTTGTTTTCTCTTTGTTACTTTGCTTGAAATAAGATTTCATACGTATGCAGAGAGAGAACTCCCTGGTCTGACAAATCTCTCTCAACAAGCTTTGACGGAGCCTCTTTTCCCTACCTCCTCCCCCAGTATTTCTACAGCCAGTGCCCCGCCAGGTTTCTGAGGGCCCTTGAGAAAGATGCCCTCAATAAGCCCCTTTCTCAGCCATTGACAATGGCAGTGAGAAGGTCGATTCAGTGAGGAGGGGTCTTTTCCAAGGACCGCCACTGGACAGGCAGATGGCCAGTGGGCGAGCAGCCAGGCTCACCCCCTGCTCCTCCTCGTCACCAGCATTTTCGGGGCAAGAGGCAAGTGAACAAACCAGGTGGGGAAGGGAAAGAAGAAGAGCCAGTCCAGGGGCTTTGGTCAGTGGGGTGGGGCCCCACCATGCCTACCCTTGGCAGCAGTCCTGCATACCAACTGAACTCTTAATAATCTCCTGGACCCAGGTGCCAATCCCGTGACTGGCTCTTGCAAGTAGCCAAGAGGGGCAAGGGGCAAGTAAACGGGTGGTGGAGCGTACCAGCCCAAGCATCATGTTCACTTCCTCAGGCCACAACAACTGAAACTCATCCAACAATGATGGGCCAGACAGCGCTTTGGACACCTCCCGTTCTGGAGTCCTATCAACTGTGGAGTCCAGCTCCTGGCGAATTTGAGGGATTTTCTCCTTGAAGTGCTGGGCAAAGTTGCCACAGCTGATGCGTGTCACCAAATCTTTTTTTTTATTATTTGGCCAGAGTGTGTTAGGATTTGCCCTCCCGCCCCCTGAGATCGGCAACAGAAGCCCTCCTCTGGGAACCCGCTGTGAAAGACGTTAGGAGACAGAGTACCCGGAGGAGGGCCTTCTCTGTGGTGGCGCCCCATCTGTGGAATGCGCTCCCCAGAGAGGTCTGCCTGGCACCGTCATTATATGTTTTTCGGAGCCAGGTTAAGACCTTTTTATTTAATCAATATTTTAATAAGTTTTAATCTCAAATTTTATTATTGTATTTTATTAATTGCAGCCAGAGTGGGTCGTCAATTTATTTATGCTGTTAGCCATCCAGAGACGTTAGTAATTGGATGGCATACAAATTTTATAAATCAATCAATCAATCAATCAATCAATCAAAAGCTCTGCTGGATGGCACTGTAAGAAGGCAATGGAAGCGGAGAAGAACTGCCTCTTTGCCACCCTCACCACCACAGCCTAGGCCCAATAATGAGCACGTAAGTGTGTTCGGTCAGATTCGTTCCGTGATTTCCTCCACCTGTGCTCTAATCATCTCCCACAGCTGGTTCATCACCCACAGCTCAGGCATATACCACGGTGAACGAGCACTGCCTAGCAACGGCGGCACAAGCTCTGGTAACTTCCCGGTTGGATTGTTGTAACGCGCTCTATGTGGGGCTGCCCTTGAAAATGTTCCAGATACTTCAATTAGTACAAATGGAGCTGCCAGGCTGCTGATGGGGGGCTTGTCATTATTCTCATATAACGCCGGTCCTCTACCAGCTACACTGGCTTCCGATTGAAGTCCAGGCCTGATTCAAGGTGCTGGTGCTAACCTATAAAGCCCTAAATGGCTTGGGACCAGGACACCTGAAGGAACATCTCCTTCCCTATATGTCCTCATGCCCTTAAGATCAGCAGGAGATGCCTTGTTCTGGGAACCCTCCTTGAAGGAGGTAAGGAACGTGTCTACCCGGAGGAGGGCCTTCTCTGCGGGGCGCCCAGACTGTGGAATGTGCTTCCCAGAGAGGTTTGCCCGGCACCGACTTTATACTCTTTTCGGTGCCAGGTAAAAACCTTTTTATTTAACCATCATTTTAAGAACGAATGGATTTTAGATGTTTTAAGATTAAAGTCACATTTTCTTTCTTTAGCTTTGCTGAATTATGAATGTTATTTATTTATTGCTTTGTCATTTATTGCATTACTATTGTTGATTGTAATTTTATTATTATTACTGTTTTTAATTATTGTAAGCCATCCTGAGACATTTTATCAGGAAGGACGGAGCAAAAATGTTTTAAATAAATAAATAAAACTGACCTCTGCTGAAATCTCCAGCCTGTTCTTTTACTTTGGACCACTGAATCCAGGACCAAGTTCCCTGTGGCTGCTGTTTCTGACCTACACTCTTCACTCTTGTTGCTTCCTAATTTGTTTTCCCTCCTGGACTCCCATACACACCTGCCACTGAGTGCGTCCTTCCTTGTTCCTCTCCGATAGCATCTCTCTCGCTCTCGTTCTGTGTGCTTCTGTCAATTAATTAATTAATTTCAATACTGCCCAATAGCCAATGCTCTCTGGGCAGTTCATGGCACCTTGCCTCCCCTTCTGTTCACAGAAGCTTTCCACCATGGCAGCACGAGGGAGGAACAGAGTATTGCGTCCAGCTGCTGCTGCAATAAAGGTGCAGGCTGGACAGCTTCCCAGGTGCTTGGTTTAAGGGCAGCCCTGGAGCAATGCAGCTCTCTCTCTCTTGTCTGAGCAGGTAGGTGCTGAACAAGCTACTCAGAAGGGAAACAGCAGACCAGCCGTGGTTACCGGGGTGCCATGTTGAGAGGCCAAAGAAAGGAGACACCAAAACTCATGTCGTAGCAGCAAAGAGATCTGCTTGAATGTGATGAGACTTTGGCATTTTTGAGCCATCAAAATGTGCTGGACCAGCCTTAGTTGGGAAGATCAGGTTCAAAATACAAGGCGGCAGAGCCAGAGGCCCCGTCTGCAGCTTCAAAGCTGTGGGGCAGTGAGGCCCAGATGGGACACTAAACAATGGTTTAGCAAAGGGGTCCAGAACCCGTTCCAGCCTTGGAACAAGTTCAATTTCAGAGAAGCTCTCAAGAGCTGCATGCCTGTGGTGGGGCAAGGCAAAAGCAGGTGGGGGCAAACTATCCGCAATAGCAGCATGTTTTAGTTTCAAACGCTCACTGTCACTAACTAAGCCTTAGAATGGCGATTTCAGTCTTTAAAAATGAGAGACCACCTATCAGTTGGGAGAATGGGACAGCCACAGCACTGTTGCATGGAGGAGGTGAAGTGGCCATCCTGAGAACTCTAGTGGGTCATTTTGGGAACACCCAAGCACCAGATTTAGTTCCTAAGCCCCAGTTTCAGCTCGTCCAGCAAGCCATGGGCTCATGTGCTCCCCTGCTCTGGTGAAATTGATTAGAAGCATCTGCTCCCAATTCTAAACCAGCCCAAGTTTCTCAGTATGTTTGAATTGAGGCAACCCTAATTACTTTAAACTCTGCCTTCTTAACAAGTCAAGATCATAAGACACCGTTTGATCCTAGTTTATTTAAACAGACCATTCAGCATCTGGAATCCAACAGGAGCCGGCCAGATGACTCTAGGAAGCCCACTCTAGGCAGTGTCCCCGCCAACCCTCACCCTCCCTGAGCGATACTTTGTTTTGAAGGAAAGGCTTTTACAGAGCTGGTGTGGTCTAGTGTTAGGAGTGTGGTTGACCTGGAGACCTGGGTTCTGGTCTCCAATTGACCATAAAGCTCCCTGGGTGTCTTTGGGCCAGTCACTGACTCTTAGCTCAACCTACCTCACAGGGTTGATGTGAGGGTAAAGTACAGAGGAGGAGGATTATCTGAATTATATAAGCTGCTGCCTTGGGTTCCTTGCAGAAAAGATTTGGGCTATAAATAAAAAGAAAGGAAGACATTCTACCAGTCCATCATATTAAGTGTAAGCATCCCCTGCAGTTTTGGAAGGGTGGTGGGCAGAATACCTCTGGAAGGTGATAAATAATGTAGAGATGCCTGTGTGAGAGCTCTTAATACATTTCAGGGATTTGGGACATTTTGATGGAGTCAAGTGTTGGCACAGTGTTGATTTCTTCTGACACCTCCCCACCATCTCCTCTCACGGACACACAAACCCAGCTGTCTCTGCCGAATCTTATTTTCGGGGCCTGTACCTGTCATAGTCTCCATTACACAGGGCTCGCACAGGAATAGTGAAGGACTGCCACACCGGGTTCAGCGTGTTCTTCACCACTTCCGTTTTGTGGCAGATGGTAAATCTGGCAGGATACAAAAGGCCAGCATGGTTGTTAATTAAGCCTTAGCCCCCTGAGCCTGCCCTACTTCATTAACAAAGAACAAGGAAGGGGAAACCCTCATTAAGTTCCTGCTTTCTATCCCTGATTCTCCGGACACCCACAGAAGAGCAACATTGGCACAGGGTTGGATCAAGACCAAAATGGATCACTTGAACTGCTTCTCTGAGGACACATGGTAAGAAAAATACCTCCAGTATTTACTAATAGCAAATACAAATAAATATCCTTTACAGAGAATAGAACTCTACCTTTTCCTTTTTTAGAACTAATGTTTCATTAACACAGTTCCTGCACCAGTCATGTCATATCTGGTTCCCAAGTAGCACATGGAGAAGGTCAGTTGAAGGTGACAAGGTCCTACTGGACATCAGTTAAAGTGTCCAGGAAGTTGTTTGCACTGATTCTAGCAAGGGGAAGCTATCTACGGGACCTCCCGCCTTACTAGGAAAGTGCCCAGGTATGAAGATCTGCTGGTTGCATTATCCACAGGGACCTCAGGCATGCACAAAAGCCCTTTCTCCTTCGTGGCCCCAAAACTACAGAAAGAGTTCCTTCAAGAAGCACAACAGCCCCTCCCCACTCTCTTGACTGTTAGAAAGGGTATAAAAATGCCTCTTCTCAAGCAGGTGCTTTCGAATGCACAGTCTAATGTTTTACCATTTCTACCATTCATAAAGTTCTTTTGATTGTTTTATACTTTATTGTTTTGAATTGATGTACACCAGCCTTCCCCAACCTTGAGCATTCTAGACATGTTTGGACTGCAACACTCAGAATTCCCAGTCAATGGCCCTGCTGGATGGGAATTCTGGGAGTTGAGGTTGGAAATACTTTGAACCGCAACAGGTTGGGGAAGGCTGATGTACGTCATTGTTGATGGCTTTTTAGCTGGACAGGTAGTACACCCACGCTATAAATAAAAAATGCATAAAAGTATACTCTCTAAAGCAGGGGTCAGAACCATTTTTTGTAGTTAATGTTGTTGTTCTTAACAGTTACATTCCTTTAAGACTAATCTGTCCAATTCTTCATACTGGCTGTGACCCAAGACTGAAGCTGGCATTAGCAGGCTAGATCCAAAAATGGATACGGCTACCTCTTGTCTCTCTTTCTGACAACTCTCCCTCTCCTCCTCTTTTCCTTCTTGCCCCCAACAACCAAACTGTTTGCACAATCATCATAGGTTAAACAACCCAAAGTGGCATATGCCAGGTAATATATGCTTCATCACTCTCCTGAGCACAGCTTGTCATGCTGTCTGAACCCTGTCAGTATGGCTTGTTGGAAGGTGAATCAACCCTCAGTTAATCCATGGGCTGTCCAGATTTGTATGACAAGACAAACTGCACTAAGGTGAGTGATTAGGCAAATAGTATCCATCACCTGCCACTGTGGCTTGCTTAATGCACAGCAATCATGCAAACCAGGTCACTGAACCAAACCTTTGTTCTGTCTAGCTCACAGTTATCTATCTTAGCAAGAGATAGATCACTGAGAGGCAAGTTCTGACTTTGACTTAGTTTCCCTTTGCTTTAGAATTATCTTGGTCAGTGCCCAATTGCCAGTGACTTTTTAGAGTTTATTAAGAGCAAGCACTATCCATTCTTCATTCTGCTGAACTGAGCAGAACATACAGATGGGCAAAACTGTTGCAAGCAGAAGACTGGATTCACTTTTATCAATATGAAGAAGCAGATTTAAAAGATCCAGTAAAGCAGATTCTCACCTTCTCTGCCTACTTGAGCTTCACAAGAGAAATATGAAGGAATAACATTTTAGGGTGCAGTCTTATGCATGCTTTGGACTGGGCTCTTAGTGATTTCACTTAAGGGCAAATAGGCTCCCAAGGAAGGTGCACCAGGTCAACTATCAATCATTTATTTTGGATTAATTTCTCCCAGAACAGCATATAATTGCCAGGAACATAAGAAGACTGGAAAGTGCTTCCCTGAACCAGCGATCATTTGGCAGTTTGCAGCTCCCCTACCAGCACCACCCCCTCCTGCAAAAGCTTGAAATGCTTTTGCTAAGGCTTAGTTACTGGCAGTAAGAACTGTAAGCGAAATCATGCTGGTATTTTGACCATGGCCCTTTTGCCTTTGGCGCCAGCCCAATTTGCCTTTAGACCTTCCTGCCAATGGAATGTGGTTCCTGAAAGCTTCTCCAAATGGGAGGTTCTGCACCCTGGTCTATAATTGCATAAAATTTAAGGAAATGACAACACCCCACCCCGCAAAAAAGGAGAAGAGCTGCACAATAGATATGGTTCCCAAAACATTTCAGGATTTTTTAAAAATCATGGAGCATGTTTCATGCTTCTTGATAAAAACTGCTTGGAACAACATTTCACTCCATGGCGCGGAAGCAAACGCCAATCTGGGCAGGTCTCCTTCCACAAGAGCAAAAACACGGGTACTTACGTCCCATCCTCATTACTTCTGTAGAAAACCATGAATGGGTCAGATTTTCCAAAGAAATCTTTCTTGTCCAGCTTGTTGGCACAGAACTGCATTGTGGCCACATCCTTGGAATTGGAAGCAGAAAACATATTGTTGTCTGTCAGTTGTGCTGCTGAATTAACAGAATTAACATTTAGAAACGCCTTCATGCATATATTGCGGAGGTGGGGCATACAGTGTGAGAAGCCATGGCTGAAGTTGTCCCTATGGGAAGAAGAATATGGGTTTAAGGTCATTATCACTGGAGGAAATTTGCACTGGCAAGAAGTGGGAATGCTTGCAATGGCCAGAGAAATCCAAAGCAGCTGGTCACCCGGCATTCAACAGTGTCGTATTGCCCCTAGGAATTGAGATTTTTGAAATTTGTTTTTGCACTTATTTGATTGTGGCTCTTAATAAGCACTCTTCAACTCCAACCCAAACTCTGGCAGGTGCATTCAAACGTCAACTAGTGCTCCTTGTAGGAGCTCAAGTGAGTTAATTATTTTCGTATTAGGCATATAATCCAGCACTCTCTAATTTTGAGTCTCTAGAGATAAAACTATCTTGATTCTTAGGATTAAATGAGGTTTAGCTATGTTTCTTGTCTGGATGGGTACGGACTTATTTTTAGGAAGATGGTTCATGTATTTGTGGATCATTGTCACTGCTGTTTTGTGAATACACAACATCTTGATTGCAGCAACATCCCACAAATGACATGGATTCAATAAAGCCACAAATCCTTGTTAATATCTGGTTTGGAAGTTAGTCAGATAGAATGATTTCTTATACTATGATCAGTAATTTTAGGGGCCTGAAATGCACGGCATGGATTACTAGTTCCTGCATGGTCTATAAGGAGAGCTTCCAGGTGGCTAATGGCTAACCTTACCACCCACCGATTACATTAGCTCTCACAGCCATGGAATCACCCATAAGTAAATATCAGCATAAGCAAGATATTTCGGCATGTATTTGTTGTGTAGAAGGCAGTAGAGATGGTTCAGTTGTGCATTCACCATGCTTTCATCTTGGTGAGCTGCTACAGGGGAGTGAGGATCCATCTCTGTCAAAATCCTTTTCCCACTTCAAATCTACACTATCCAGTTTGGCACCAACAGGCATACACACTGACACTTGAGTGAGAACAGGCGGTGCATCTTTAGCCGTGCCTGGCTTATCCATTAGGACTCAAGTGCCTGCACTGCACCAGAAACAGGAGCTACAAGCTATCCCAGTGGGAATGAAATAGCAGCCTTGCCTGTGTAAATCTCCAGATACATATCAAGACATGGTGGCAGGGGTCACACCCTAAGCTTCTTTAAGAACAGGGGTGCAGTAGGTGAACCTGCTCACGTGTATCCACCTGGTGCCAATGCTGAGTCGGTCTGAAAAGGACCAAGGACTATCATGTGGGGAGAGGTGCCATGTTGGAGGTAGAAGTCAGCTAAGATCTCGGATCCTACACAAGACTTTTGCCAGTAGGAGGCAGTCCTGAGAGGGAGTCAGAGTAGGTTAGCATCTCACCTTAAGCACTGCGTCCTCACCTGAATGCACAGTCCTTCAATTTCCCTGCTAAATTTGCAGCTTGTGCTGCTGCAGGTAGGAAGCAGCTGCCCCTCTTCAGCAAGACATCAGTGACTCACCATGTGCATGCAAGCATGTAATCTTTCTGAGGAGGCCACTGAAACTGAGTGAAAAGGAGGAAGGCAGCTTCAAGAGCAGAGCAGAGCAAGGTGAGGGCAACCAGGTTGTCCAAGCCCCACTCCAGCGGTTCCGCTTGCCTTACGGGGCACTTCTGGGCAAGCCCCTTCCTCTTCGTGTTCCCAACTACCAATCTGGGTGTAACTATGGCTTGGTAATGATTGCCCGGGCTTTCTGAGAGCCTAAGTGGAAAGAGCACTAGGGCAGGCAAAGCAGAAATAAGGACTGCAGCACCCCATTGTGGCAAAGATCCACCCGAGGGGCAGGCTGACTGTACATGAAGTAGCTGCCTTGACCCCTCTTAAGGTGAACATTTTCATGCTTCCTAAAGGTAGCTTGCCGAGCATCGTTTTTTCATGCTAGCACTAGTATCCTGTGAGTAGAAAGCAAACAGCTGGACAAGAAAATCCATCAGGGATGCCAAAGTATGTCGATACAACAGGATGAGAGAAAAAAATTATGCCTAGTCCCTGATCTCAGGCACAATGAAGTACATAACATGTCTTGGCATGTCAATGCAAGAAATGCTTCATCTTCCACATTTTCTTGATTATGGCTCAATTTATTTATTTATTTAAAACATTTTTACCCCATCCTTTGCACAAGCCTCAGGATGGCTTACAAAAAAATAATTAATAATATAAAACATTTGATAATAACAAACTAAAAACTAACAATAATAACAATTCAAAACTAAAAAAGAAAGGAAGAAAAGAAAAAGAAAATGAGACTGTGTAAAATGTTATTAATTTTATTAAGATTATTAATTTAGTTATTAAAATGATGGGTAAATAAAAAGGTCAAGGGGTTCACTGTTCAGGTAACAGAAACTTCTCCCTGATTCTAGAAAAGGCTGCTAGAAAATGGTCAACAATATCCTTGAATACTGCATTGGAGATGCAAAGAAAGTGGGAAGTATTGAAAGATGACTTTTGTGTTCAGCAAAAAAGATGGCCTAGAGTAGAAGATGCTGCAAACCTTTACCCACCTACCTTGGTGTAAATCCCACTGAACTCAATCAGAATTACTTTTGTGTAGGTGTGTATAGGATTGCACTGAAAAAAGTTTTCAGTTGTTGTGGGCATTCAGCCACAGAGTTGGATCGCTTCCTTCCTAGGAACCATTTCTTGAGGGTAGCCAGGTTAGTCTATTGCAGCAAAAACAGTGAATGAAGAGCTGTGTGACACCTTAAAGACTGCATGTGTATTTTAACCTCTTTTTAAAAACACAAAGGCATGTTCAGGAACATGAGAGCTTTTGCTAAAGACTGTATTGCTTTTGCATTTGCATTTGGGGTTGTGAATGGGACAAATCAGAGGGAAAAATGAATCAAAATGAGACTTTCGTACATATCTAATAAACAGATGTCAGCAACTGAATAGGATTGGCTTCCCACAGTCATCTAGAGATGTTTGAAGAATTTGATCTTTGTGTATTCGTATGCAAACTGATCTGACATTCACTTTGCAGATTGGGAATTTGCAATGTTGGTCTTAAAAACTTACCAAAATACATTAAAAACCATATTTTAGGATAAAGCATTTATACGTGCATGCATGCAGATAAAAATACATGTATAAATGTGCAGTCTGTAGGGAAACATATTTAAAATATATTTCAATGTGTATTTATATACAAGTTTTCATGCTGATTTTTGTAAAGAAACAGAAAGGAACACACACAGAAATGCAGAAGTGGGATAAATGATACGTGCAAAATTGACATGGGGCATCAATAGATGGATCTGCCCATCCTACTGTCGTGACTCCTGCTGAGGCGTCGAAGGAAGCAAGGTCAAGAAGGGGGCTTATTACTACTGCTGGGTGGGCTGAGGCAAAGCATTGTCAAAAACAGAGTGGGGCTGTGAAGGGATCTTCACAGAACTGGGCTGGACCTGGAACCTCGCCTAAGAGCCACTCTTCGTCTCATGACCCATACCAAGGAAACAGAGCCCTCTCCCATCCTTGGGACTGACAAGGAGGTGCTTGGGTACTTCCAGGAAGGGAACAGGTAAAGATTAGTCTTCCTAGAGCTGGGATAGGGCATGTGTGGCCCTTCAGATGCTGTCAGACTACAGTTCCCATCATCCCTCACCACAGACTAGGCTGGCTAGGATTCATGAAGGCTGCAGTCCAGCATCTTCTGGAGGACCATGCATCCCACCCCACCACCGTTCCTGTGCTGCTACGGCTTAACATGCTTGAAGAGCAATGCATGGAGGTGACAGACATTTCCCTGGCAGGAAGGGTGAGTCCCCCCAGGCAGATGCATGTCTTTGCCTTTGCCATGGCAGTCATTCTAAGGCAGGGAGCAAACGCCACCAGGAAAAAGCTGGAAGCCACGTAGTTCCTCTGCTCCCACCACTTTTAAGTGTCCGCAGTGCAAGAGAAAGCGTGATGCCAACTTCTAGCTCAGACTCCAGGACAGCTCATGTGGAGCTAATTGTGTGTGTCTTGGTTCATTTCGATTGAAATGGGTGTTAAATTCTCTTTATAGCACACCAGATGGTGGGCTGCTTTGGATGCATTCAAGCGCACCCCTGAAATTCTGAGCGGACATTAGTGTCAGAAGCGGCACGCACGAACCAGACGGCAAGTGTCTAGTCAGCCGAAAGGGGACCTGCATTTCATGTTTATGAGCAACTGGGAGAGGGCCCCCAGTGTACTTCGTGTCACAACGAATGTCCAGGTGTGCTCATGTGTGCAAAAGCAAAAGATATTGTACACTGGTGTGTGTGTGTGTGGGCTTAGGACTTAAATACAACTTGCTTGAGTATTTATTTTCACAACTCTGAATGCAGAAGTTGTGGAAAGGAATTGCTCATGTGGAAAGGAATTGTTCTGTAATGCATCTTTTCCTTTTTCAGAATTTGACATGAATGCGTGCGTGCGTGCGTGGGGAATACACTTGTCAGTGTAGGAGAGAAATTTGGATTCTCCTCCCTTCTCCTCGCCTCTTTCAGCCATCAGAAATGTGGCTGAGAGGAGGTGAGAAAAGTACAGTGATACTGTTTGTGTTCCTTTCATTGTGTGGGAGAGAAAGAGAATGAGAGAGCCTGCCTTTGCTGGCGTCTAGACAGGCCTGTGTTTCTTTTGATAGATACGCCAACTGTGTGGTTTTCTTCTACTCCACAACATCAACAAACTGATGGTGGCAGTGCAGAGATGCTGAACCCCTAAGTGAGCAGCCAAGATTTGACTGTTGAGTTCACCCGGGCATAGCTGTGCCAATAGTCTGTCTCCCCTTCTGTGTCTCCCTTGCAGTCCAAGTTCATGACTGAAAATGTTCACTGCATTGACTCAGATGTGGCAATCGTAGAATAGTAGAGTTGGAAGGGGCCATGAAGGCCAATGGGTCCAAGCCCCTGCTGCTGCAGGACACCAAGTCACACCATCCCACTCAGATGGCTGTCCGGTTTCTTTTTGACTGTCTCCAGTGTGGGAGAGCCCACCACCTCTCTAGGCAGCTGGTTCCACTGCTGTATTGCTCTGACCATGAGGAAGCGTTTCCTGATGTCCAGCCTGAATCTGGGCTGTCGTAACTTGAACTGATTATTCCGTGTCCTACACTCAGAGGAAGAAGCCTGGATTTTGCCCATGAAACCCTGGCAGCCAAGGCTAGAGCTTCAGAACTCAAGCCATTTCCTCTAATGGGAGCTGGGCTGGGGCAGCTGCTCTGGAGCAACCCAGCGCTCCTGCAGGTTGCTCAAGCTGGCTGAGGATGATGGAAGTTGTAGTCCAACATATCTGGAGAACAATAAATTGGGGATGGCTGCCTTGGGGGAAAGACACTGATTTCAGGAGACAGACGTGTCCAGTGGCATTCTTGTAGGATTAAGAAAGAAAAAGAAAACTACCCAGTGTTGAAAAGCTTATTACTTTCGAATGCAAGAGGCCAGAAATTTTAGATTTTCAACAGCTACTCCAACCTGGTACCTTCCATCACCCACAGCCAGCATGAGCAATGGTCAGAGATTAGAGCGCACCAGGTGGGGGATAGGCTGATCTATGCTCAAACTGGGGTGGAAGATAGGTGCAATTCGCTTTTGATCCATTCATTCATTACAGATTAATTCTGCTCTTCCTACAAAAGCTCAGAAAGCTGTACATGGATGGACATCATCCTCACAACAACCTGTGAGGTAGGTAGCATGGGAGCAGTCCCTCCAAGACACACCCGGCTAAGTTCATGGCTTACTGACAACTTGAACCCAGGCTCCTTAGTCCTGGTCCAATACTACAGCCACTACGCCATACTGTCTCTCTGTAACATACGCACAGTAGCATTTTTATTTAGGAGTGGATCATTCTCTATTGGAATGCAGTTTTCATAATAATATTAGGGCCCACTTATGTTGCTACCTAGAAGGAGAACTGTATTTTATGTTTCAGATTTGTCAACTAGCATAAACAAGGTTGGAATAACGCAAACAGTGACATAATTTGCAGCTACAATTCAGATGTGTTCACAAGTAATTAAGGCTTACCAGGAAGTGTTATTCAGAGCTAAATCTTATGGCCACTGTCTTTTGTACCATGCATATGTAGGTGTGTTTTCATTCTTTCAGTGTGTTCTCATCCTCAGTGTTGTTGTTTTACTCTGTTAAATTACATGTTCTCATCCACAAGCCAATTCAATTATTTTGATAATAATAGTTCTAATAATAATTGTTTTGAAAATGTTATGATAGCTGTCTCAACAATAATTGTTCTATGCACCCACTTGAGAAAATGTCTATGGAACAAATAAACACTTTGATTAAATGCATTTATTTCATTTGTACTGTGCCTTTCTACCAACAAATGGCACTCAAGACAGCTTTGCTTCCCCTTAACCTCTTAATACAGTATTTTATGCACATGATAGGTAGCTTTGCAGGTGCCTTTTACTGTGACCATCAGACCATTACATGGTCAGTACCACATTTTCAGACATGCATTTGCATTCATGGATGTAGGTGCACATAACAAGTCTCCAAACACTGACAAGGATGCTTTTCCCAGCTTTATTATTTGTTCTTAGTACCATGTGATGACAGATGAAGATGTGTAACTGAGAGCTTATTTCTAGAACCACACAGAGGAGGAAACCCCTTACTGTTCATAGTGAAGCATTCTGTAAAAACATGATGTTCACCTGACCGGTTCTATGCACAGATTCATGTGTGCTCTACCAGATCTACCGGATTCCTTATAGTTTAGGCATCAAATCCATCTCTCTGAACATTCAGTCTTTTCCTTCTGCCCTCAGTTCTTGATGGTTGTGTTTGCTTGCCCTTAAGCACAAAGCCGAACTCTCCGTTTCCAGCTGTGGCCACCGTTTAGCCACTGATGACGGTTACAACTTAGCTCTAGCGGTGAAAACTGTTATGGGGAGTGTTTGGCCACTAACTGCAGCAGATGCTAAGCTCATGTGAGAGTATCTCACCTACAGCAATCAAGAACTGAGGAGAAGTGAAATCTCTTGCTGCAGCCGTATTGCTCCCTGGAGCTGCACAGTTTGTTTCTCTGCATTAGAATTATCTTACGGAAGCTCAGTCAAACAGTTTCTCCAATTGCTATGACAGAGTGAATCACCCTGGAGGTCAGAGGTCTCCCCTAAGGTCCAATTTAACGTGAAGCCAGCCATAGCCTACATCTTGGTTCAATGCTGACGGCTACTGAATGCGATAGTCTGGATTTATACCAAGTTAGCCTGCCAGCAGCGTAGCTACAGGAAGCTGCGATCCCAAGAGGGCAAGCTCTGCAATGTATGGCCCAGCAAGCACAGCAGCAGCCAGGTGGAACACTGGCTAAAGCATGCTTTTGGCCTGACTCAGATGCAGCAGGGAGGCGCATGGGACTCAAAGGGGACAACCTCCTATATGACGCTCACTAGAGCTGGAGGGCTGAACTTCAAGCCCGCTGGCCCAATCCGGCCCACCAAGTTTCTTCAGGTGGCCAGCTTCCTTTCCCCGTCCCCCAATTAGTCAAGGATCTCTGGGCCATAAACAACAATGCCAATGGTTTGGAGGGTTTCTGCTTTTGTACACTTTCCCATTCCGTGCAGTGGCCAATATGGTGTAGTGGCCAATGTGTTGTACTAGCAGTTGAAACTTGGGAGGCCTGAGTTCAAGCCCCCACTCAGCTGTAAAACTCACTGGGTGATCTCGGACCAGTCACTGGCAGCTGAACCTTCCTCACAGGGTTGTTGTCATGAGGATAAAATGGAGATAAGGAGGACTCTATAAGCTTCTCCTTCCAAGAAATAAAAAAGGCACGAGATAAATGTAATAATAAAATAAAATAGCTCCTAAAGGGACATACCTCTCTGAAGGCTTAGTTCCTGGCAGTAAGGACTTTCAGCTAAAGCATTTTGCTGCCTGGTACTTTTGGTATTTTTGCCCTACCCCACTGAAATGTGGTTCCCAAAAGAGACCCTGAAATTGGATTTGGGCTCAAAGAGGCTCCACACTCCTGCCCTCGAGCACTTTGGGCTTTCTGAAGTCAAGACACCAACACGTGGCTGCTGTCTATCCTCTCCTCTCCTGCTCCCTGGGAGCAATGCCATAACCAGAAGCTTGGAAAGCCAAGAATTACTCACTCTGCAGTTTCCCAGTTCCTCGGCTGACAGAATGATGGTGCCGCACTTCTTGCCGGGAATCCCCCTGCAGGAGCAAAGAAAAGGGTCAAACAAGTAGGCAAGAGACAAAGAAAAGAGGTGGCTTGGTTGGCATTATCAGTGAGCTCAACCCAGCCCCATACAGCATTGTGGTGTGAGTGTAGGAATGCGTCCCTGTGCTTTTGCTCCAGTTAAAGCCTCCCCATTTCCCAAGGAGACAAGAGTGTCTCAGCACTGCTCCGGGATAGCTGCAACAAGACTGGATGCACTCGACTGGATTCCTGCATGCAGCAGGGGGGCGGACTCCCTACCACTATGCAGTAACTGCTGGTGTTAGGCTGTCCTTCTGGGAAGGAATCAGGAAGTAGCTAAGGACAACCCTCCGCTGCATCTGGCCGGAGGAAACGTAGCCACAGCCTGCGAGAGCGCTGTACAGGGATCTTCCTTTAAATAAAATGTGTTTGTGTCAAAGTGGTCTGTTTAAATTGAATCACACTTTCAAACAGGCTCAAGGGCCTAAATAACCTCTTCCAGCTCTATGCCCTACAACAGTGGTCTACATTAAGAGCTTCATCTGAGACCCTTCTTCAGGAGTCACCCTCTAAAGAAGGGGCAGGTCGGCCACGAGAGGGGCCTTTTCAACAGGTGCACCCCATCTTTGGAACAGGCTCCCCAGTGAGGTACACCTGTGGCGTCCTTTCAGCACCAGACCATATCAAGAAATATTTTTAATGGATAGCTGATGCAACTGTGTTATTAAGATCTTCTTGGTGCTGAGTTATTTTATATGTTGCTGTTGCCAAACTCATTATTGTATTGACTTTTTAATATGATTGTTTTATTCTTTTAAATTGTTTTATTTATTTTGAACTCTTTATTTACTGTAATGTAAACCACCCAGAGGGCCCAATGGGCTAATGTGGCAGTGTAGAAATGTATTCAATCAATAAACTTTCTCAGACTTTGGACCTACCCTTAGCCCAAATCTGAAATGGGGGATCCCTTCTAACTTTGATAAATACTAGTGTTGCCCAGCTGATGCTTTTTGATCCATTTGACTTCTGCTGCCTTTTATTCATTGTTCTGTGGTGGATGCTGTTTGTATTCTGTGCATTGTCATTAATGTGCATAGATTGCCCTGGAAGCAGGGCTGGCTCAGGATGGGAAAGATGATGCCTGCTCTCATTCCATGCAAGTCTACTGGACTGCAGAGGAATTTGTCTTCAACCGTGGTGATGATGATGGGTCGGCTTCTTCCCCTCAGCCCAAGGGCAGCATGCTCAAGGGCCAGAGCAAGCTGAATAGGGCACAAGTCTCTCCCTCCCTTCTAACGCCTTTCTGCTGCTTCTTCTCAGTTCCTACTGCCAGAGGTGATGGCGCAACTCTTCCTAGGGGTAGGGTTCAAAGTTATGTGTCACCTACTCAGGGGTGACAAATTAAAGTAATTCCATTCAAGTGCGTTCAGAGAGACTGCCACTAAAACATTTCTGAAGGTGATGCAATAAAAGAGAACCAAAGGACAGCTTTTGAGGATGAAAATTGGCCAGATTGTAGCATCAATTTAACTTGTGTAGTATAAGGCAAAGTGAAATATTTATTCCGGGTGCCCATGCACGCGGAACACTGAAAGACAGAGCTCCCCATGGAGAAAAGCTAAAAAGAAAAAGATCACGTCAACATTTGTTTCCTGTTCTTTTTCTTTTTTGACCATCAGCGTTTCTGAACAGAACAATTTTGGTTGGCTTTGTGATTTACAGTCCTTCTGCCCATCCAGTCCCCTGACTGCAGGAGGCTTTGCTGGGTAATAATGGCTCAGGATGAATCCATCCTGCAGGCTGGATGACAAGTCTATTTGTTCCATGAGGGCTGGTAATTAGGAGGAAGACAGTAAATGACTGATATGACCTTTTCCAGTTCAGAAATCTAAATTACAAAAGCCCACAATCTACATGAACTGAACTATCTTAATTATGATTTTGGTTCTCTAGCAGCTAAGAGGAGGACTGGCTTTATTAGGGCTGATGGTTTTTTGGGCAGATTCAACAAATCATGAACAAGTTCAGGAAGAAAACAACATGAAAGTGAAATATTCTCCCCCAATTTTGCTCTGTGGAGACAGCTCCCTTTACAGTCTAAGACCCATGAGTCACACCCAGGCTGCTCTATACTTCCAACTGTGCCCTCCCTTATCCCCTCTGCACATGGAAATAAAAGGCGTGTCAGCATAACTGACATGTGGCAAACATTATCTGTATGGCGTTTGCCAGAAATACAAGATGTGCGTGTGAACACTACTACTCAACCTGCAGTAATCCATGGCACTAGAAGTGATATGGCTGGCTTGAGCCATAAAATAAACTCAAAGAGCCACATGAGGTTCCTGAACCTCTGTTTGGCCACCGCTGTTATAGAACAAGGAAGGAGAAGAAGCAGAAGTGTTCCCCATCTAGCATTTCCATCAGATCTGGATGTTACTTCAGAGCAGAAGGAACTGCGTTTCCCCTGCTCTCTCTTCCCCCAAATCCAAAGGTCACCTTATTTGCTAAGTCATTGTAAAAATAAATATGACAAGATTTGTATGTACAACAGACAGAATTAGAGGAAGAACTAAAAACAATAGGCCAATATTTTCTGTGTGTGAACTCAGTGGAAGCAATATCTGAATTATGATGGGTTTGCAGCACAAATGCACTTTTATGCTACCATGTTGCATAGGGCCCCTCTGGCAATGCAGGAACATGGAATTCCATCAGCAGAATGAAATGTCTATGCCAGTTTATGGTGAGTATCAGTGCCAAGCTCAGAGAGACAGGGGGTGGGGTCGCTTTTTAAGCACATGTGCCACTACTGGCAAAAAAGATTTCTGCTCTTTGCAAAAATTACAATGAGATTGTGCAGTAGGTGAAATGTGCCAGGCCAGTGACAGAGGAGCACACTTTCTTCTACTTTTCTCTTCTGTTGGTTCCTTAAAACACATTTCTATGCTAATCTATGGTAAGGAATATCAGGGGCAGTGCCCATATGGGAGAATAAGAGTCCTTAGCATGACTTACCCATTGGAGACAGAAGGCATGGGCTTCCCAGTTTTGGAATGTAATGTAAATGCTCCCATCCTGGTAAAGAAAAGAAAAAGAGCTAAAACTACCATTCTCGCTGATGCTATTCTTTTGTTCTCTCTTAATATTTATGAAACTGATCCTTTCTCCACAGCTCCCTGCATCCTTTTTGTTCATTCCCAATCAATTTGTGATCATAGTGTGAGAGTGGGACAGATCAGCAGCTTTAATTCAGGTTCTAAACAGCTTGGGACCAGAGCAGTTAGAGAAGGATCCAGTGGGATCTGCACACTAGTGCTGTTGATGTTGTACTGACATAACCCAGGGCTTTTGTCACAAATGCCTGCCGGTGCAATAGGCTTCCTGGGAAATCTGCTGCGGCAGCAAGCGCTACTGACATTGTGTTAGGCTAGTACAACATCAGTAGGGCTCTGCATGGACGCCGCTGGATCCTTCTGTCTCAGTGCAACCCTATGCTTTTATAGCCAGAAATAAGTACAATTACATTCAATGGGGGCTTGAAGCATTGCAACTCTGAATGATATTTTTCTCTAATACCGTCTACCCATCCACTTAGGTGAGTTGTGGAGGCCCTTCTGTGCATCCCACCAAGGTCTGAAATGGGGACAGACGGTGGAACTTCCTGGCCTGGTTTTTTATTTACTTAATTCGTTTTATTTATGTAGTGCTCCATAGCCGAATTTCTCTGGGTTGTTTACAAGAATCTCTCTTTTTTTCCATTTTGATAGCATTCTGATGCCACCCGCGAACCCTTTTCTTCCATAGACCTTTGGCATGGTTGGCCTTCCAAGTAGTTAACTTCATTCTCTTGCAACTGCTGATTTTACCCACTGTGTTTGTGCTTTGGAACTGTTTTCATCATATGATCGGTGCACTGATACCTTGGGCAATTCCGTTTGAAATGGAAAGGCGGAAGATATACATATTAGAGATAAAGGAATGAATAAATGCAGCTGTGTGGGTTTGGTTATGCGATAACATGCCGGACATGAGTCCAAAGGCAATTCAAGCTACAGTCTAACTTCAGGCTGACTTCACATGTGTTCATCACCCAACGGCAGCTACAGCAAGCAATTACCTGCATGTTTGACATGGTTCCTGCAGATCAAATATTAAAGACAGAGCTTCAGATCACCTCTAATATCAACTTTCTCAGTTCAGTGCAAACAACTGAGCAATGCCAAACAGAGCAATGTACGTATAATTTGCATACCATGAATGCAAATAAAATTCAGCGAGCCAAACCACTTTATGCAAATTAAAATCCCAGTAAGGTCTTGGCTATGCCAATGTTCATAATGGGGACTTCTTTGATGGCATACTAAAATCACTAAGCATAGAGAGAGTTCCATTGGTTGGGTTAGATTAGATCTGTAACAATCCGACATGAAACAGCAAACAAGAGGCTTATCTGTCTATACTGAGAGTTTCTCTGGAGCCCTGCTTTTTGTCCTTAAGCACTTGTCTTTCCAGATTCTCTGGCCTCAAAAACACCCTACAACAATCAAGGAAAATACATTCAGAGAGATAAGTCCACGAAAGAATCTGCCTGCTTGCCAGCAATCAAGCATGTCCTGACCTTGACAAAAGCATCACCCTGCCCTGGAATTTAACTTAGCAACTTGGTGTTTATGCCCAAGTGGAAGGCAGACACGTTGCGGAACTGTTGGGGTCTCTGAGCTTTCTCCTCCACCTTCCCCTTCACTGCCAAGAGCAAGTATTCCTTCTAAATTCCCCCACTTCCCAGGCTGCAAAGACAGAGAGTAATTCCCTTCCCTCACCAATAAAGTTTCCTTGGCAATATTTATAGAACTTGACTGGGTCCCCTCCTCTCACTGAGAGCTCTGAAATAGTCACTTCACTTTCGCTCTTTGTGCCTTGGCTCGGTTCTGCGGTAGAACTGGAAGCGGCAGCTGAAGAGGTGCAACTGCTACAATCAGCTCAGGGTTCCCTGCCTCCCAGGACATGGAGTGACTATCCTGTTGTTCACCAGTATAAAGAAGGATGGAAACAGAAATGAATATCTCCCTGAATTGGACCAAAGACTGCTACCGCCAATGGTCAATGTCAGGGACAGCCCTTCAAGGAAGCCAGGTGGATCTGCCACTTCTGGAGGTGAAATGGGAGGGGTGGTAAACTGCACACTACCCTGCCAACAGGGTTCCTCTGGGTGCTGAGGGCCAGGCAGGCGAGTACCCTTGTGCTGACTGGGCTTGCTCAAACTGTGGCCTAAGGGCTGTACAGTGGGAGCCCCACTGGCACTGCTGTAGGGAGGGAAGCAACCAGTGGGACTTTCCGGAGTCCCATTCTCACCCATGCTGGGAGGTGTGAGTGGATGAGAGAGCACTGGAGACGTCTGGTGCCTTAGTAATATTTTACTTATTGACCGAAGCCCAGGTGCCTCTTCCACGGGCAACAGGTTCCCAGTAATCCATCAGTGAGCACTAACCGAGCATTCAGCCCTGGGGGTGAAATGCCCATTCATGGGACCATCCATAGAAGAGGCAGTCTTATGCATGTGTACATGGGGAAAAGGCCCTACAGTTCCAGCATGGAGTCCTACACTGAGCAGGGACTGAATCCTCCCAACTTTACTATTTCATGATTCCATAGGATTGTGATAACAAAGTGCCCCAAGATATCCTGGTTGAGAAATGGAGGAGTTTTGGGATACATCAAAGCACTGTCCAATGGATTAGGGCATGATTGATGACCAAAAGCAGAGGGTAACCATTAGTGAGGAATCATCAGGATGGCGGCCAGTGACAAGCGGGTGTCCTGGGGCCAATCCTGTTCAATCTTTCATCAACGACATGGAAGAAGGGGTGAACAGTCTGCTGATCAAATTCACAGACGACACTAAAAGGGGGCAGTGGCCACAACTGAGAAGCAGGTAGATTCAAAGGGATCTGGACAGACTATGGAAGTGGGCAGGGGACAACAGGATGGCGTTCAATGTAGGTCAGTGCAAGGCTTGCACTTGGGGCATAGGAATGGGTTTCATAAGTACAAGTTAGGGGACAAGTGGCTGGAGTGCAGACTTGTGAAAGGGATCTTGTGGTACTGGTTGACTGCAGGCTAAACATGAGTCGGCAGTGTGACGCGGTGAAGGTGAATGCCACCCTTGGATGCATAGCTAGAAGCGTGGCCCCTAGATCGAGAAAGGTATTACTGGTGTGCCCGCAACTGGAGTATTGTATTCAGTTCTGGGCGCCTCGTTACAGAAAGGATATAGCCAGGTTAGAGTCAGTACAATGTAGGGCCACAAGGATGGTGGTCGGATTGCAGGAAAAACTGTATGAGGCGGGATGGAGGGAACTGGATCTTTTCAGCCTGGAGAAGAGAGACTCCGAGGGGATCTTTTGGAGACATACAGGTATGTGGGGGGGTGTCACATGGAGGTGGGTAGAGACCTGTTCTCTCCTGCAGAGGAAGGCAGGACGTGCTTCAATGCAGCAAAGCTCAGGGAACCAAGGTTCAATATAGATGCCAGGAAGTACTCCCTGACAGTTAGGACCCCAAGGGTATGGAATGGGCTTCCATGGGAGGTGGTTGAGGCCCCATCGGTGAGGGTGTTCAAGGATAGGCTAGACATGCACATGGTGGGCATGTCGTGAGTGTAGCCAGCCTTAGCCAGGGGTCAGACTAGATGGCCTGGGAGACCCCTTCTGACTCGCTCTGTTTCTATGTTTCTATGGGTAGTATCACAGAATCGCAGAAGTGTAGAATAAAATTGGAACAGACCATGAAGGCCATTGGGTCCAACCCCCTGCTGTGGCAGGACCCCATTTTACACCATCCCACTCAGATGGCTGTCCAGTTTCTTTTTGAATGTGTGGGAGAGCCCACCACCTCTCGAGGCAGCTGGTTACACTGTCGTATTGCTCTGACAGTGAGGAAGCTTTTCCTGAATCTGGGTTGTTGCAACTTGAATTGATTATTATGTGTCCTACACTCTGGTATATGAGACAGCCTGGACCTTGTCATATGCCATCTCTTTCCATACCATTTATTAATTTACACTGCCATATTTGAAGGGGCCACCCATGTTCTTTGCTCCTCTTTCTGTAATGTGAGCAGTATGAACAAAGGGGAGATACTATGCTTTGGCCACATTCTGGGTGCACGGGCCCAGATCTCTGCAGGGTCTCCTTTCACTGCACATGCGACTGTGCCTGTACCAACTCCCACTCCAGCAAGAGGGCTGAGATGAGGCTCAGAAAGGCTCGTGTTCAGGCTGCAATTATCATGCAGTTTATGTAATGGTAGGTGGTGCTGGAGCAGAGATGACTGATGACGCCAGCTGCAGCTCCTGGCAGTGAAGAGCAGCCGTCTTTCTCCCTACAGCTGGAGAGAGCACTGATCAGCAGAGTGAGGAGTTGGAGGCACATCTTGGCTTGGTGCTGTTTCTTTCAAGTGTCAGCCTGGTCAGCATCCTTTGGAAGCATCAAAGTGTTACTCAGATAACGCGTCACATTCTGCTGAACTTTCCCACCACGCCCTAACAAGTGGTCAACTTCCCTCCAAAGCCAAATGTAGGAAAGCAGATTCTGTCCGCATCGTTGCAAAACCACACGTGTCAGGGACCAATCTGTGTACAGAACCACAAGACCTCATTGCAGCAGGACTGGGCATAAGGCAGAACAGGGAGCAAGGCAGAAACAACTGTGGATTAATTAACTCAGGATTTGCTCAGTTGTATGTCAGAGGTGCGCCATGGCTGCTTTACAGTATCAATCTGAGGCTGCTTTATAACTCTTAAGCCCAAACACTATGGGTTACTCATGGGTTAAAGAACCCACAGTTAACCTAAGAACTGTATGTCTACTGGCGGTTGTTTAACACACCCTTACAGTCTGGGTTTCCAGGTCACAAAACAAGCTCCACTCAGGCCAATTGGAGGATGGTTAAGCAGAGCAGCAAGTGTCAGGCTGCAACTTGTGTTAATTAATTAACCCAGAATTCATTGCTGTCTTGTGCGAAGTTGGGAGAGCGAGGAATTTCGACTGGGCGAGCAGATAATGCCAGCATCCCTGGTAATCAGCAAAGTACACTGCATCCCCTGGGAGCCCCGGCTCAATGACAACATGGACTGCATGGAAGCAAAATCCAATTAAGCCAAGACAGCCAGTTGAGCCTCAGCTTCCCACTTTGCAATTCAGCAGGCCAGGAGAGGGAATCCTGAGAACACACTGGCTGCCTTCCAGTACCCAGGCAATCCAAGGAAGCTAGGCCATGCCGTGGGTTGTTTGAGTATCACTTTATGCTGAGTTGTTTCACATCACGCTGTTGTTGTTATGTGCCACCAGGTTGTCTTCAACTCGTGGTCACCCTGTGAATGAAAGCCCTCCAAACTGTCCCGTCCCTGACACCCCTGCTCAGCTGTCCTAAATTCAAGGCTGGGCTTCCCTTACATAGTCAATCCATCTCTTGCTTGGTTTTCCTTTTCTTCTTCTACCTTCAGCCTTTGCTTGCGTGACTGTCTTCTCCAGCGAGGTTTGCTTTCTCATGGTGTGACAGTCTCAGTTTTGTCATTTTATCTTCTCGGGGAAATTCTGGCTTGACTTGACCCCAGACCCACTTGTTTGTCTTTCCGTCAGTCCAAGGTATTTGCAGAGCTCTCCTCCAGCCCCCTGTTTTGAACACATCAATTTTCTTTCTGTTGGTTTTCTTCACTGTCCAGTTTCCCCACCCAGGCATAGTGATTGGGAATACAATGGTGTGAATGATCTTGCCCTTCGTCTCCAGTGAAACATCCTTACATTTGATAGTCTTGTCTAGTTCCTTCATAGCTGCTCTTCCAAATCTCAGTTTTCTTTGAATTTCTTAGCTACAGTCTCTGCTTGAATTAATGGCTGCGCTGAGATATGCAGAAGCGTTCACAATTTCAATTTCTTCATTACTAACAGTAAAGTTCTGTAATTCTTCTGTAGTCATGATTTTTGTTTTCCTAATGTTCAGCTGTAATCCTTCTTTTGCACTTTCTTCTTTCATGTTCATAAGTTGTTTCGAGTCATTGCTGCTTTCTGCCAGTAGAATGGTATCATTCATATATCTTAAATTATTGAAGTGTCTTCTGCCAATTTTCACTCTTTCATCTGATCCTAATCCAGTTTTCCTTATAATATGTTCTATCTAAAGATTGATACGGAGATAAAATACAGCCTTGTAGAATGCCTTTGCCTATAGGAAACCATTTCGTTTCTCCATATTCTGTCCTAACATTAGCTTCTTGGCCACAGTACAAGTTACGCATCAGGACAATCAACTGCTGAAGCACACTCATTCCTTCAGGATCATCCATAGCTTCTCAGGATCCACACAGTCAAAGGCTTAGCTTTAGTCTATAAAGCACAGACAGTTCTTCTGAAATTCTTTGGTGTGCTCCTAAGTCATCACAATACTCCTTATTTTAAAGGCATGTGGCTACTTGCCAAGCTTTCTGCCACAACAGTATTAGACCATACAGCTGTGGTGTGGGCAGGTCCATCTCAAGAAGGCCACAGGATGTCTCCATTGACTTCCTAGGGAACAGCTGAACATGGTAGATACTTAAGAACTGATTCATATATTCCATGTAATTAGGGATGTACAGTTTTTGTTAAATCCATTCCATATATATTTCATAGATGTTTCATTAGCAACTCACTGATGGAATCACACCCTTTTTAGGGATGTATGAGAATTTTGTTCCACTTGCACAAATCCATGTGATTCAGAAGGGGGCTAGGCTACTGCAGAAGATGCAGTCACAGAATCTGAATCTATATATTTGAAATGCTCTGATATCCCTGCACACGATGAGGAAAATGCATGCTTGAATGTACTGCAGAAGTCAGTACAGATGGTGAGAGTTGGGAATCTCTCATCATACTTGCTATGAGAATCAGATGTGATTTCTAGCCATTGACGGAAACACAGAGAGAGAGAGAGAGAGAGAGAGGGAGGGAGAGAGGGAGGGAGGGAGGGATGAGGATGAAGAAGTGTTGGTAACTGATAATTGCCTCTGGTGGTTTCATAGCCACCACTTCATCTGTCCATCCATGTGGGCGACATCCAACCAAGGGCAGGACTGATTCTCCTGCTATGCTTCTCTCCTGCAGTTGTTCTCGTTCTGCTCTGGCTTGGCCCAGCCTGTCTTTGACAATCAGTGACTGGGGACCGCTTGGCCCAGCCTGGCTTTGACAATCAGTGACTGGGGACCACTGCTGACACACACTTCCCCCAGTGGGAGAGGGATAATGCTAATTGGATGCTTCAGCCAACTGTGCTGATTCCCAGACAAACAAAGACTGCACTTTCCTTCTGGTTATGTGGCAGCAGACAGTTTTCATTCCATGCACTGAAGGCAACATGCAAAATCAGTTGTACAACAGATCGCACATAACTCTCCTGCTGCCAGTGTGTGCTGATCTTGCCCCCTGGAAGGTGTGTGCTGATCTTCTACTTACGCTCAAATACCTCTCGGATCAAAGGGACCCATCTGTTGCGGGTGGCAGGCATCCAGCCAAGGACTGAGCCAGGCATACAAGGCTGTGAGGAACTACTTTACGGAACAGAAATTAAGACTCCAGTGACAAAGGACTTCTGGGCAAGGAAAGTATGCTGGGCCCAGTGTGTGTGTGTGTGTGTGTGTAAGAGAATGAGAAAGAGGAGAGAGAGAGAGAGAGAGAGAGAGAGA
>NW_025335268.1:121693736-121722552 GCF_004798865.1 Varanus komodoensis
GAGAGAGAGAGAGAGAGAGAGAGAGAGAGAGAGAGAGAGAGAGCGCGCGAGAGCGAACGAGAGAGAGAGAGAGAGAGAGAGAGAGAGAAGTGGGGTGTTGAATGTTAAATTAATGTAGCCGGAAACTCCTAAAAAACTTGCTGCCCTAAGTGTTGCAATTTGCTAGTGCAGGATACTGAACTGGCACTCAGGGGACTGGCAGAATTCCATCAGGAAAGGCCTGGAAAGCTCCTCTCCCACATCAAATGCATTGGCTGGAGGAGCACATTGCCACTGTGAAAAAGGCTGGTTAGAACCAGCAGCCAATCATAATGCGGATGGTCCCAGAGCTGCCCCAAACTCCTGTTGCACGGTGACCCTGGTGCATTCTCAGTGCAGGATTCTGCCATGCCATGTGGCTCTGTCATATGGGGGGGGGGTCTTTTCTGATTTTTCCATTTGATGTGAAAACACCAACTTGGGAGCAGGAGAATCCCCCAGTTAGTTATATCCACAGTGAACAACTTAGATGGCTGTCCAGTGCCATCCAGCATTAAAGCCAGAGCCTTACTCACTCTTTGCTCTGAAAATTGCCAGTAGTTTAATAATTAAATACAGAATATAGAAGTTGCTCATAAATCTAACCATTATTAGATTTCGCCTTCCCAAGAGAGAGGTGATAGAATTTAGATGTTCTGCTTCGTGCAGCAAAATATGCTGGTGGGCTGGGGTATGCGAGGGAAGGGCCGCAGATTAGCAGCATTAATCTCCTCCTTCTGTGCTTCACTGTCACTTTCTTTCATGCAAGCAGTTCTCCAGTTTGGCAGGCTGGAAACAGATGTTCAAAACACAGAGGCCAATTATGTTTTGCTGTCTCCCTGGAGCCGGCTATTCCCAAGCTGCCCACTGATCCGAACTCTCAGTGCCAAAGCACAGGTTGGGAGATGAAAAGGCAAGGTGCCGTGTCAGCAGTTCCTGCACCTTCCATCTCAAATATGGCAGGTACCTGGGGGTGGCAGGGAGAAACATGAACAACAACACTGGCTTTGTAGCTGTGCTTGAAAGGCCTGTTCGTGCCTCCTGGAGAGCTAAGCAAGGCAAAGGCTGTGCTGTTGCAGGGTGTGTATTTCACTCCCCTCCGTGTTTGTTATTGAACTGGCACAGTCTCTGGTTTGCTCTGTGCTAACCAGCAGCTCAGCCGCTCTGCTTGTTGCGGTGCAGCTGCTCTGGCCACGCTGAGCACGGAGATGCTGCCCTGTGTCCTGGACATAGGTGGGCACCTGCACCTCCCGGCAGGGGTCCACTGGCGATTGCTCCTCTTTGGGCCTGTTCACCTGCCTCTCCATCTCCCTCCGGCCCAGTCAGCTGAAGTGACGAGAAGGAGCAGCAGGGAATGCTGCTGGCTCACTGGTCCCTGCCTGGCAAGCAAGCAAGTGGAGGAAAGAGGAGGAGCGAGAGCAGCTGGCCACCCAATGCAGAGCCAGGCAGGGAAGGGACCGGGCCGCTGAGGCTGTCTTGCCCCAGGGCCCTCCAGCATCGGAAGCCAGCACTGGATAGAAGGGAGAAGGGAGGGATGCAAGCATTCAGTCCAGCAGGCTCTTCTGAAAGGGAGGCCTGCTTCTAATTTACTTATTTAGGACACTTGTATGCTGCCCTGTAGCACGAGGGCTCGCTAGGTGGCTGCAAAAACAATGGCATATGGAAATGGTATCATCAAATTTAAAAACGGAGAACCCAACATCATAAAAACAATTGTTAACATGGGGACAGGCGACAATGCACATAACAAAAAAAGCATGCAGTCAGAAAAACATAATCGTATTGTAAATTATATTAAAAACAGGAACAAAAGAAAAATGCCTTCACCTGCGGATGGAACCTGAACAATGGGGGCACCACTCATGCCTCCTTAGGAAGGGCATTCCAAAGGCAGAGCACAGTAACAGAAAAAGTCCTTTTCCTTGTCATTTCCTCCTTTACGTCATTAAGGGGGCACACAGAAGGGCATTCATAGAAGATTGCAAGGGTCTGGTAGGGGTATATATCTCATGTTATGCTTCCATTAAGGTGTCCAAATGGGCAGGACTTCAGGTCTCACCACACATCCTTTTCAGCTTGAAATGGCCATGGGTCCCAGTCTATGTGTGGACTTCAAGGGCTGAGCTGACTGTTCGCACACTGACCTCGTACACTGTTCCCTGCTCAGTTTGGCACTGGCCAACCACAACCAAGTCAGAGTGACAAGGGAGCAGGAAAAACCAACTCAGCCAGTCCAGCCCCTACTCAGCCAAGTCCATGGCAACGCAGGCTATCTGAAAGTCTGACATGGTGGAGTGAACAGGCCCAGGGTGCCTGTGTTGACTTAGGGGGCTGGGGAACCCTGCGGCTGACTCCAAGGAGTTCCGATTTCGAAGACTCTCACCCTTGGATTCTGCAGTGGACTGGCAAGTGGGAGCAGTGCGGAGAAGGAGGGCGAGGAGCCCATGACAGTGGTGGTGAGGAAGGGACCCACTGAAGGTACTTGCCAAAAGGTTCCCCCAAACTTGAGCGTGGCACTGTCAGAAAAGCCCTTCAAAGTGTATGGGATAGCATGTGCGGGGCTACTGGGAGTGTGAGGGAGTCCAAAATTGAACACATCTGCTCCAGGCAGCTCAGGGAGGGCCCACCAGACTTCCGAACATGCTTGTCAGGGAAGGCAGTTCAGCAGAGGGGGAGTGGAAACCAAACCCGACAATGAAGAGAGAGCCTCTGTTCCAACCTGAGGTGACCCCAGGGAAGTCTTTCAAAAAGCACAGAGGGAAATCCCTTGATAAAGAGAGGTATTTCCTTAAAACAAGTGGACATACAGTATATGGCCCTTTGTACAGCTCTCATTTCCCCCCTTATCTGGCCTTTTCTTACAGCAGTTTTTGTCTGCTTTGGGCCTGGAAAACCCCTTCCAAGAGCATCTTCCTACTCAGAGATCTCAGAATCCAGGCCAGTATGTCAGCCTCTCCCTTTCGGATCTGTAGAACGGGAGTAAAAGTGGCCTAACTTACAGGGCTGTCATGAGGCAAACACAAACGAGGATTATGAAAGCATTTTGCACACTGGAGGAGCAAGACAAAGTCTAAGCAATGATTAGGAATAAATCTGCCTTTTCTGTTTCTTTCCACACAGTCAGGATGGGTGCTTGTGCCCCAGGTTCTCTAACGAGGGGTTCTGACTTATTGCCAGCAGCAATGCTAATTAATCTCACAGCTGGTTGCTGTAATGCCCCACCCCATCGTACCTGCTGCCTTACATTCCCTCTCCCATGGTGCTTCAGAATTAATAAGCAGCTTCTCCAAAGGCAGAAGACTGAATCTCTCGCTTCATTGCCAATTACGGCTGGCAATTGCAAGGAGCCCCTTGGCACCTGCTGCCTTCCGGGACTCTGCAGCAATTCTCTCAGGCAATGAGGACAGACACTTCCACAATGGCAAGTTGAAGCTGAATTGGCTACGTGATCACAGCTCCGCACTCCCAACAGTGGCGCTTCAGCATCAAACTACATGTTGTGTCAATTGCAAGCCATGTTGCTGAGGCTTTAAAATAAAATTACTCTAGTGTAAGCATGAACAGACCTATTTGCATCAGGATCATGCACAAGGATGGGAGGATTAAACTTTACTCCCACCACTCCTAAAAGCCCCCTCTTATCCATCCCCCCACAACACACACGAGGTAAAAATGGGGAAAGTCTGTGCTGATGCTAATTAAGTTTGTTTGAAAGCCTCACTCTGTAGTGGTGGGGATTTCTGGAAGCAAGTGGCAGTAGGGAAGTTTAATCCTCCTTTCCTGGTGCATGGCAGACCCAATCCATATGGGAATTTGTGCACTTACTCAGGAGTAAAAAAGCAGAGAAACCGCAGCAACACACCATGCAATGTATATAATGTGTCATTTGACAACCAGTGTGGTTTCAGTAATGGAGCAGGGCCCCAACAGGCTGAGCCCCCGCTGTGCCTTTCCCTAAAGTGCCTGCGCTTATTCTTCAACGTGCAATGATCATGAAGCAGTCACCCTGCCTCCTATGTCTGTCCTCCACCAGCGTATCCTAACCAAGATCCTGAAAGACACCCCTAATTTTAGGAATGATGGTGAATCAGAAAACATGCCAACAAGTCAAGATTCTCTTTTATTATTGCAGCACTTGAGCTCTATAATTATCAACACTAAGAGGCAGAAGATACAAAATGGCTTAGGGTGCAACCTTATGAAAGTTTAGAGAGAACAAAGTCCGTCACCTCCCACAATTTCCCAGGCAGCGTGGCTGACTGGCTGGAGAATTCTAATAGCTGTAGGGCTTTTTCTTTCCTTAAGCATGGATAGGATTGTGCCCTTAAGCATTGTTCAAGCTTCTTGTATCTACATTGAGTACAGTTATAGATTGCTCTTCAATCATAATGGCTCCCAAGGTGGTTAATATAGTGAAACTAAAGCAATTCACAGTGAAAACCACCATGTCTAAAACTTCAAAAGGTAAAAAAGCAACCCCCCCCCCCACAAACAAGCATTAGAAAGGCAACCAGAATAAGAGAACCAAAACAGCAAGAGGAACTTGCTTAGATGGGGTTTTAAGCACATATTGCTGAGATTTTTCAAGGAACTCATGGGCTCCCCAATCCAGAATGGATGAGGCAAGAGGATGTGTGGGGTTATGGCCTCTATATACACATTTTATGTCCTCTGAAATTTCCTCCCACATTAAAGCATTTATGTACATTTTTTAAAAATCACATTGCCCTACTTTGTTTTCTAGCTGTGCTCAGCACAAACCGGTTCCCCATATTTGGACAGAATGGGAGGGAGCAGCGTGTTACAATCTGCAGACCTCAAGCTTTGAATAGGCTCCTCTGGTCTGTAAAGATGGGTTCCGGGAGAAGGACAGGCTACAGGCACAGGGCTAGGCACAGTGCCTTCTCATAAGAATACAAGCATGGTTTCACATTACATCTGAAAGCAGCTATTGAAGAAAATGGGGTGCAATTTAAAACTTGCAGAAGATTAAAAAAGCCTGGAGAGGTTGCGATCCATTTGGTTAACGGAATCAGCACTGACAATAATGTCGAGAAACTGGAGAGATGGATTAAAAAACAGTAAGATGAAATTCGATAAAGACACATGTAGAAGTATTAAACTTGGTGTGGGGAGAAGTCCCTCAAATATCATATTTGCTTTTCTACACATTAAAGAAAACTAGCAAAGCTAGGCCTTGCTAATACCGACTACTGCAGATCAAAAATTAAATGCAAGGCAGATGCCACTGCGGGATACAGGAATGGGTCCAGAGGGTAGCAGCAAACGTGATAAAGGCTTAAAGGCGACTGATTTTATGGATATGGATATGGATATGGATATGGATATGTGTGTGCCCAGAAGAAATGGTTCAAAAAGTTAAGTTTGCTCTGAGACACACACATGTTTGTCGGGGGACAACAGATTTTTTCAGCATTTATTACACAGTTGCAACAATGTTTATTCAGCAACATGTCCTGTTGGTTTCAACAAGCCTGAAAACTTCCTAGGAGATGTGGTTCAAATTGGAGCCTGAGGAGCAAATGAAACCTTACATGTCTTCCTCTAGAAAGGCCTTATTTCAGGTCGTGTAGTCACGAGGCCACACACTTCCTCACCTAAGCTTGGTCAACACTAGTGAGGGACAGGACAGAGCAGGACTTCATGAGGTCACAACTTCTGGACCAGAGGTGGGAAAGCTTGTGGCCCTCCAGACTCTGTGGCCCCAGCCGGCAAACCCAATGGTCAGACCTGACGGAAATCACAGACCAACAACAGACCCACAGCACGTTGCCCACTCCTGATGTAGCCTTTGCAACAGGTGTGAGGAAAGCAAAGCATCTGCTTGCTAGTTCGCAGGGAGACATACACTTGGTGTGATGTGTTGATTAGCCATTAATCCATCCATCCATTTGGGAGAAAAGGATTCCTTGAGACAGAGATCTTAATTTTAAAATGACATCATGAACCAGCTAGAATTTCATTGGGTGGGGTAGAATGAACTCATTGCAAGTACCTGGGAAAGGGGGGACTGAAGATTCCTGCCTAATTCCGTGAAACAGGTCCGTTAATTGCCATTATTATTATACCTTGTGGTAAACATGCATTTTGGTTAACAGGCATGTATCATTTAAGCTGTTGCTGCTTTTTGTTCCTTTTTTTTAAAAAATTGGCTTTTAGATTTTATATGATGATTTAGAAGTTTTTATTGCTCGTGTATTTGTATTCTTTCGTGTGTGTTGTTGTAAGCCACCCAGTGGGCTCCAGCTATTGGGAAGTATAGGAATGAAATAAATAATGATGTGAAAACTAAAATTTTAAAAATGAAATATAAAATAGCCACTTGTGGGGGAAACATCCTCTTTAGCAAAGAACCCATGTCTAGTCTCCAGGCAAGCTGCCAATGGAGTCATTTAATCTAATAAGGAGCTGCAATTTAAATGCTGGTAACGAACCTGACACTGCAAATCTAAGATGCACTAATGTAACTCTTTGGCAATTTGTATAACTTGTCCCATGGCAAGTAGAAATTTGCTACAGAGCAAAGGAGCTCTATGTGACCCTTAAGGATCAATCCAAGTGCGGGAGTTCAAGAGTCAGCCCTCAGCGAATCAACGTAGCTGCATGACAAACTGGTTTAAGAGTCCCTCCTTCCTTCTCCATAGGGATTCCTGCCCGGAATTACACTGCTTTAGAAGGAAGATGGAAGGAATGGACCAATGGTGTAGTGGTTACATGACAGTCCACACTGCTACCGTATGCCCCTAAAGCGAGTCCAACCATTCAGATCAATATGTGGCTCTATACCAACAAACCAGTTCTAGCAGTTTCACCTCCACCAGAAGCAGATTTTTTTAAACCTAATCGTAATTGCCCAGTCAAGACCAAGGCACCCCAAAATAGTGTGCATACGTATATTGTTGTTGGGAAAATGCATCTTTCCCCAGCTGCTGTCAAAATTGCAACTAAGCTCCAAGGGAGCAAGGGATCCTAAGGAGAGGGTGGTGACAGATGGTGTATCATCATCATCATCATCACCAGCTCCATCCCACTGCACAAGGATCCTTAGCAGAATGTTTGCAGTGCCATCGCCCAATTAAACTCCCATGATATTTTGGGAGAAAGCCAAGACTGTTTTTATTGCTTTTATTACTTTGTTGGATGGTGTCTGTTTTATCTGTTTGATCATGTTAACCTCCCAGAGAGCTTTCTGGCTACTGGGTGCTTAAAAAAATTAACAAACCACTGGTATTAAACTGACACAATATTGTAGCGTGCATTATTTTCTCTTGTGTATACTCTGTTCAATCTGAGTTGGCCAAGAAGGAGCTTATGACAGACTGTGCGATGCAACAGCAGCATTTTCGCTTGTTCAACTGTAAACCTAGCAGGATAGCACTACAGATTAATCTCAGCCAATTCAGCAATACAGCTTGCACGATCCCATCTCCAGCAGTCTGTAACAGCACAGAGCTTTGTGCCTGGCTTTATATCTTGCCAAACACCCAGCCAAACGGAGCAACATCGCTTAGAGCTAGAACCTGCTATTCGCCACACACAAGTCTGGACACTCACATCAGAGGCTTCTCCAAGCGGCTTCCCGAGGACCCAACAATCTCGCCCAGTGTGCAGAAAGTCTGGCCAAGGAAATCCTGATGAAGGAAATTTATATGATTATTATGCAACAGCACAAGTCCACCTTAGCTATTTCCCCCTGCCCAGAGCTCCCTGGAGACTGAAGGAGAGAAGTTATTAATGAGCCGGTGAATCTTATTTCCAGCCAATCAATTCAGCTTCCATGTGGAAACAAGTTCATTTCAGTCAAAGCACATGTCAAGAGTTTCAACCTATAATGTCAAGTGTGAAGAATGCTGCCATATATGTCTAATCTATGGACAGCCCATATTTTCTGAAACTAAAATGCAAAAGAGTATCATTCAATCCCATTAAGGATAAGGAAACTCTTGTTTACATATGATTTGTTCTATTAGAGTAGCAAGGTATCGGAACATTTCCAAGAATTAGAGCAGTGGTATTGTTAGAGCTCTCTGAATGAGAAAGTGATATTATTAAACACTGGAATTCTGTAGTTCTAAACAAATTAAGTTTTATTATAAGCAGAGGGTTGGTAACAACTCTGCTCGAGCTCTTGGAAAGTTGCAGCCATCAGAGCAAATGATACTGGGCTAGAGAGACAAACCCTCAGTCCAGCAGAAGGAAGCTTCCTACATTCAGAATGATAAAAGCAAAGAAGAAACAGAAGGAGGGGGATCAAACAATAAGTATTTTGAAAGTGAAAGGATCAGACAAAGAAGCCAGGAACACACACTTAACTTACATGTTTTGACAGGTCAGGGCTCTTTGAGTCCACATCATAACTGCAGGAAAAAAGAAGCAGAAATAATTCATCAAACCTCACTTATGTGGAATCTCAGGATTTCCTAGTCCACAAAGCTTACGCAGCAAATACGAACCAGAACAATAGATAGTATCTATGAAGAAGGAAATTGATCCAAAAGTTATCAAAGATAGGAAATCTACTACCTCTTATATGTGGAATCCTGTGGGTTGATTTTTTTTGTGATCAGAACTACTTCTATTACTTAAAGCAAGGAATTAAGGCAAGAGTAGAACTGATGGGGTAATTATAATTTCATTGTTCTATATAAAGCTATTAAATTGGGAAAAATAAAAACTGTAGTGTTTGGGCTCTGATTCTGTATCACATGGAGGGATGCTGGAGAAATCTGCAACAGATTCAGATGAAGGTGGATTTCTATGAGTCCAGCCTGTGGATTCTGCAGTGGAACAGCTGGAAGTTGTCTACTTGTGAAGATTTCATGGACTTTTGGACTGTTTTCTCCTTTTGGGAGAATGTTTGTACATTTGTGATAATGCAAATTGCCTCATATGTCCATCTGCACAAATGCACATTTGCAAACAAGAACATATCTTTAAAAAAAGATGTTCAGTCAGTGAGCAGAAGATGCAAGGAAAGACACCAGACAATCCATGAGACATAGATGGAATAGATTTACCAAAATGTATACATCCCTAATCTCATCAGTTTTCATCCCTCACACCAGAGCTGAAAGAAATGCAGCTTCAAAGCAAGTTAAAATGCACATTCTGAACATAAAATTTAAAAAAAAAATCTGAATACTTCAGAGTTATTGGTATCTTTGGATAATTTTTGTTGGCAGATTTCAAAGAAGAAATACTCTCATTATTGCATGTTATCAAACAAATGCTGCAGAAACTAATCCCATTGCATGTGGTGTATCAAATACTACAGAATATAAATACTATTATGAATCAGCTATCAAATACTCTTTCATGAAACACCTGAAGAATAGTTGGCTGCCAAGTTTGTGCAGGACAATTCAGGGGAGCAAATTTATTTTAGCACTTTTTCATTCTTGCTGTCCAAGCCTTCTAAAATGACAAGGCCCTTTTCAGCCACTGAAAGAACAGAGCCATTAAGTAAAGAACAGCCCATTTCAGGGCAGCCCATTTTGGAACAGCCCATTTCAGGGCAGAATAGCAGAAAAGAATGGCCAAACTCTGGCTTGATAAGCCATTATGCTGGCATTAATTCGAATTATCGCTGCCCATGGAGCACTGAAGAAAAAAATAATTCCGTTCTGCTTGGGGGCTTCATTCTCTTTGTAAATCCGAGCTAGGGCAAAGGAGTAGGATGGTCCCCAAAACAGACTTGGTGTTGGTAGGGAAACTGGGTTGATTTGCAGAATGTGGTGGCCTTCCATGGGTTATTCAATCCAAGGGTTGTTATGTCATGCAAACCTGGTGAGTGTGGCGTACCCTCTCGTAATTGTAGGTCATGGCATGGGTTATGCATTGATTATGTTTAACTCGTGCAGAACTCAGTCTCACCAGGTTTGCATGAGACAACTGGGAGTTAAATATGTAAAGTGCTCATTGTGGGTTAAACAACCCATGGTAAGCTGTGCTTCACATGCAAACCAGATCAAGGATACTCCCCTCTCATGTTCTTCTCAGTCATTCTTATTCACTAGAATGCCTCGGGTTCTGTCACTCACAGATCAAAACGCAGATTCTGCTTCTCTTCAAAGAAGTAGTCAAGGATGAACTTGCGCACAAAGTCAGGGTTCAAAGTGTTGTCGATGACTTCAGTCCTGCCAAACTGCAAAGGGAAGGAACACACATGAGGAGTAGAAGGGGTCCCGGCAAGATTGTGACCAGTAGGATGAGCACTTGAAGAGAAACAGAATTTGTACACTGCCCTGAAATCCAATCTTGGATGAAGGCTGGTGTAGACATTTGAAAAATGAAGTAAATAGCCTAGTTCAGCCTTCCCAAATTAAATCACCTCCAGATAAGTCACACTGAAACCCCCATCTTCTTCGTCATGGCCTCTGTGCATCACACATATGGGTACTGCGCCTGCGCGGTGCCTTTAGCCGGAAGATTGATAGCTAACGGTTTTTGGCGGGAAGCTCCGCTCCCCCGCCCCCTTGTGGCCTATAAAGAGCGGAGCGTCTGCCATTTTGTTCAGTCTTTGTGACCGCCGTTCGCTGTGCCTCGTGCCGCTTTTGACTTTCGCTTTGGCTATTCTTGGTTCTCCCCTTATATATTGCCCTTTTACCACTTTCCCTTTACTTCGTTTCCCACTTCTGTGTAGTTTTTCTCTTGTTATTTCTTCTTCGATCTATCAAAAAATATATACATACTTACCCTCTGCACTATCTCTCGTCTTTTACTTCTTTTCTTCTGCGATGGCGTAGCGAGCGGCTTTCTGCAAATGTGCGGACTGCGGGTCAAAAATGGCACCTACTGACCTGCACGACCTATGCCTCCTCTGCCTTGGAGAGGGGCATAGGACGGATAAGTGCATTCATTGCCTAGCCTTCTCAAAGCAGGCTAGGAAGAACCACGAGAACCGGCTTCGGAGGCTCCTTTGGGATAGGGCTCTGATGCAATCAGACCCGCTCGTCTCTGTCCCAAAACCTGGCTCCGCTTCTGTGGCTCCACCCTCACGCCCTTCAGATGAAGGTGCGTCCGCTTCGGTGGCCCCCTCTGCTTCACCAAAAAAGAGGCATGAGAAGTGGAAGCATGCTGAAGAGAAGCCGGCAGGCCATAAGAAGGCCAGAAAGGAGAAGGCCTCTAAGCCTCCAAAGAAGGCTAAGTCCACGGACCGTTCCCGACATCGGGACTCGGAGCCGACAGGACCCTCGGTACCGGTGGCGGTTACGATACCGACCCCGCCCGAACCGATCCTTCAGGAGGCCATGCGGGTTACCCCTCAAGGGTCTCCCCGACGTGCGGTCGACCTCCCGCCTGCACCCCTTCCAACTCTACAGGGGTCTATTTCGGATGGGGAAATCCAGGACTCCCCTCCCAGAGCGAGGTCACTGACACCGATGCCCGCGGTGACATTGGAGACAGAAGCTGGCCTGTCCCCACCAGGGAATCGGAGGAGCCGCTCGGTAGAGCAACGCCCAGAGAGTTGGCGTCGTCCCTACTACCAACCTTGAGGAGACCCGCTCTCTGTGGGGTACTACCCTGCTCCCAGGGCGTGATCCTCACCTCCGCCCCGCAACCAACCGCGGTCTGTGGATTTGAGGAGGGTGCCACCTCGATCCCCACAAAGTGGAAGCAGCTGCTCCTTCTCGCCGGCGGAGTCATCATCTTCTGCCCCACCATACTACGCTGCTGATTCGGATGACTCTGAAGTAGACTCAACCTCCCCGGACGTTGTGGTGACATCCCAGGATCCTGCGTTACCCGATGAATCACACGTCTCCTTCGCATTGGAGAAAGCCTTCCTCCCTCAGGACAGACAGCAGACTCTCGCTCGCCATATCCATCGAATCCGACGAGAAGGAACAGTTACGGCGAGATCCATCCAGAGGGTCCTGGGGTATATGGCCTCCTCAGTTGCCGTAGTTCCACATGCCAGACTTCGGCTTCGCCCACTACAACTATTCTTCAACAAGGTGTATCATCCACAAAGAGACCCACAGTCGAAACGGATTCGGATCCCGTCTTCCGTGCTCCACTCCCTGTGCTGGTGGCTGAAACCGACCAATCTCGTGAAGGGAGTCCCCTTCAGGGCGCGACCTCCTTCGATAACTCTCGGTACCGATGCATCTCTCCTAGGATGTGGGGCGATATGCTCTGGCCTATCCCAACGCTCTTGCACCCTGAGATTCAGCATATTATCGACTCTGCCCTAAAGCCGTCCACAAGGAAGTCATATACGGCTAAATGGAAACGTTTTTCCACCTTCGCCGAGTCTCATTCGTTCTCCCCACTTGTCTCATCGATCAAACAAATTCTTCAGTTCCTTCTGGAGTTGCATCACTCTGGACTGAAGCCGCCTTCTATTAAAGTGTATACGGCCACAATAGCCTACTACCGTGGCTTAGTCGACGGATCACCCCTATTTTCTCATCCTATCCTCAAGAGATTTTTGAAAGAACTGTATAATCTTAATCCATCAATTAGACCGGTTATGCCCACATGAAGCCTTTCTGTAGTTCTACAGGCCCTTATGAAGGCCCCCTTTGAACCTTTGGCGACTGTGGATCTCCAATTAGTTTCTTGGAAGACGGCGTTCCTTGTAGCTGTCATGTAAGCCCAGAGGGCCAGTGAACTTTGTGCCCTCCGCGTCGACCCTCCTTATCTAAACTTCCACAGAGAAAAGGTCGTTTTACGTCTCGACCCATCTTTCTTGCCCAAAGTCTCTACACCTTTCCATACAGGACAAGACATTGTACTGCCTGCCTTTTTTCCATCGCCGTCGAATCCCTTGGAAAGATCCTTGCACTCCCTCGACGTTCGGCGTTGTTTAGCCTTTTATCGATTGCGAATGGAGTCTATTCGGTGATCCAATAAACTGTTCATCAAATATTCGGCTAGAGATCAGGGCGACCCAGTCACTCCACAAAGGCTTTCTAAATGGATAGTCCACACTATTGCCTTGTGTTATCAGTTAGCTAAGCTCGAATTGCCTTCAGTTCCTCGAGGCCATTCTACTAGAGCTGTCGCTACATCTTCTGCATTTGCATCCGGGGTTCCGATTGATGACGTCTGCAGAGCCGCTACTTGGGCAAATCCCTGCACTTTCGCCAAGCATTACCGTCTCGATGTTCGGGCTCGACGGGACTGCTCCTTCGGTAGAGCTGTTCTCTCCTCCGTCCTTCGATGAGGACACCTTCCCTCCTCCTTTGATGGTAAGCTTGTTAATCTACCCATATGTGTGATGCACAGAGGCCACGACGAAGAAAAGCAGGTTGCTTACCTGTAACTGATGTTCTTCGAGTGGCCATCTGTGCAGTCACACAACCCGCCCGCCGGCCCTGCTCGGTGTCGGTAAGTGGATGCATCGACAGCTCAATGTCAATGAGAGAGGGCATTTTTGGTACCGACCATCTCCTTTACGGTACCGACAAAAAAAAAAATCCATTAAGATACCGTACGTTTGGTCGCAAAGACTGAACAAAATGGCGGACGCTCCACTCTTTATAGGCCACAAAGGGGAGGGGGAGCGGAGCTTCCTGCCAAAAACCGTTAGCTATCAATCTTCCGGCCAAAGGCACTGCGCAGGCGCAGTACCCATATGTGTGACTGCACAGATGGCCACTCGAAGAACATCAGTTACAGGTAAGCAACCTGCTTATCCCCAGTCAGCGTGGCTATTGGCTGGGAGTTGCAGTCCAACACATCTGGAAGGCCCCAGGTTGTGGAGGCTGCGCTAGTTGTTTTCATTGTACTTATTAATCATTCACCTCCTTTCAAACTTCAGGGCAGGGATGGGGAACATTTTTCCATCAAAAGGGACATCTGCTGCAGGTTGCTTTTCCCCACCATGATGTGTGTGTGTGTGTGTGTGTGTGTGTGTGTGTGTGTGTGTGTGAGAGAGAGAGAGAGAGAGAGAGAGAGAGAGAGAGAGAGAGAGAGAGGACAGAAAGCACAGGGGCACTGGATACTTGCATTTTTTTCAAATGTTGTGTTTAGAGGTGTATTCCTATTTTATATTTTCTAGGCATTGTCTCGGCAGCTGTAAAATACACAATCCAAACCTTCATTATTAGATCTAATTTTTCTAGGTATGCAGCACCTTAGGCCCAAGCAGTGCCAAAAAAATAAGCAAGCTGATAAAATACCAAAAACAATCAACCAGTAAAAGAAATGAACTAAACCCTTTTATTTTCTCCCAGGCATTTAAAGAAATGTCTTTGGATCTTTTTGATCGTGACAATTCTATTTTGCTGTTGCTTTTGCTTTGGTTTTATCTACAGTCATTTTACATTTTGCTGTTGGCTTTATTATATGTTTGCTTTTAATATATACTGCTTTATACATTGTTGTGTTGCTTGTATAGCACATTTTAATGTATTGTACACTGCCCAGAGAACTTGGGTTCTTGGACAGTTTAAAATCCAATCATTCAATCCAAAATTAAACAACAAATAGTAGTTAAATGTCTAAGCTTTAACAAGAACTGGTTCTGTAATATTTCAGTGCCACAAATCTGTCTATTTTTCAGAGTGTCAGCATTTCTACGCTCAGTACCATGTTGCTGCCGCCTTTGTTGCTGAAAGCATTAAGCAGGCAGCCTGCCAAAAAATCAGGTACATTTGGAGGAAATGCCCCATCAGTGCACATCAGGTACCTGGCAGCAACTGATGAAAATGGCACAGAAATGGGAGTGCAGCCTGTGAAAAGATAAAGTTGGAGGATATGGCAATGGTTCTGCATTTCTAGAGATAGCAAAAGGGGTGTGGAAAAAGAAAATGTTAAAACTGAGGCAAGGTAAAATTTAACAGTGAAAACAGGAAAGGAGAGTGTGAAAGATCTGGTGCAAAGACAGGAACCTCTTGCATCTGAAACTACCAATTTCTTGCTTGCATCGTAACTACTACGGTAGCAAAGGGCAGCTGCCTTGACACAAAGCAAGCCTAGCGAGAGTTCATCAAGGCTGTGTGATTAAGTCTCTAGGTGCATCCATTAAGCAGATGTTAATTATACGTCATCAATCCTCAGGAGGTTGCAGAATAGCTGGGTGGACTTACAGTGCCTTCCTGATCGCAGCCAATTAATATCTTTAGGGGCTAAATTAACCCTATGACACAATTGCACGTATTTGTACATTTGTTATGTACACCATCTGAGTGTGTGTGTTATACACACCACTGATGTATTAGAAATGGAGCAGGCTGTTGTGGGGCTGTTTGTTTGTTGGTTATATGGTTATAAAGACCTTCTTAGCAGCTGTACCCCATCTTTGAAACATGCACCTGTTATCATTCCAGCGCCAGGTGAAAACTTTTTTATTTGCCAGATATTTTAATAGAAAAAAATCTGTTTTAGTTCTGTTTTCACATCTGCTGCTATGCCTAGCATTAATTTTACCTTAATTTCTGTAAGTTGTTGACCTTTGTCGCTATATTGATCTTATTGTCTGTTTGTTTAACTTTGATTATTTCATTCTTATTATATGTTTTAAATTGTAAACTACCCAGAGAGCCCAATGGGATGGTATAAAACTGTAATAAATAAATAAATAAGGCCATGGAAAAAAGAATCCATGGGCCAAATCTAACTCTCAGGGGCTGGATACGAAATACTGGTGCATCCTATGAGGCGAAGGAGAATGCTCAAGTCCTATAGAAGCCAAAGGAAACAAAAGTACAGGGTGTCCCCAAAAAATTGACATTATTTGAAATGTGAATACCTGAGTAACTACATGTCCTAGGCAAACGAAATTAAATAGGCTTCCTGTTGAACAATAAAAGATTTATTTATCAAAATTCAAACAAGAAATTCAAAGGGATGTAGATTTTATAACCAATTTCACAAAGCTTCACAAATGTTCAATATGCGCACCGCCTGTGACACGACACACATCAAGTTGGGAGTCCACCTCCTGCCAAACATGCTGTAGCATGTCTTGCGAAACATTGTGTAACTAACATTAGTTTTTACACATTTTGTTAAAATTTGAGATCATTTGAGCAAGAATTGGCTATGTTATTAGAGTACGAAATGTCAATTTTTTTGGGACACCCTGTAAATATTCAGAAACAAGAGCTTTTCATGCTGATAGCTGTAGTTGGGGAGCTGAATTAGCAGCTGACTACCAGCTTTAAGTGGTGGAATTATGTCAGAGGCCAAGAAGAGTGGATCTGAATTGCTCTCTGCTGAGCACTTACCAAAGCTGCGACTGTGTGTGTGTGTGGGGGGGGGGGGGGAGTACATTCACAAACACTTGGATAGCTGCCAGTAGTCCCAGGGGAATCAAAGTCTGGAGTTAGACAGCAAGAAAATGCTTAAACTCTGAGACAGCCACTTCGAATTGACAGCGAAGGAGCTTTCAGGAAAGTGATGTCAGGGAAGTACAGTTAAGGCATAACTGTGTGAAGAGGCCATCACGAATCACTTCCAACTGTGCAATTAAGACCCGCAGTAGATCCATCTTGCTGCATATTTTTGCAAAAAAGCATATTTTTGTTTCTTTCTTAATATTTTCCTCTAGGGGCTATGTGGGAAAGCGGGGGAAATGACCTTTCTGACCTTTCTGACACCTAAACTGGCCTGGTTGCAAGGTTTGCTGCTGTTCTCTTGTCATAGTCCAGCAGGTGCCTATGACAGTCACTCAAGAACCGCAGTGGCTCTGGGAGCTACAGCAGGGAGAAGAATGGGATTTTCCCAGCAGCCAAAACTGGATTTCCCAATGCCTGAACAGGAGATGCCCTGCAACCAAAGTGCTACGACAGTGACAACCAGCCAAAAAAACCAGCAACAAGCAACACTGGCCCCAGAAAGAAACAAGCAACATTGACCCCAAATCCTACAGCACTGTGCATTTGCTAAGTCATCTTCTGCAAGTTTTGAAATGCATTTGCCCCAAGGTATCCCTGCTTCTGAGTAAAAGCAACTCTTCCAAGCTTAAGCAAGCCAGAAAGCTTGTGCACTGGGTAGGAAGTGTGAGAATATAGTTCTTCCCTCCTGGCAAATTTTCTGGAATTATGATGCATTACAGACAACGCTAACATCATGTGGACTCAAGAGATATTTCAGACCTCTGCCCATCACTTCCACCCAGCGCATTCTGACCTCCCTTCCAGCTTGTTTGCAAACCTTCCGTTGGCCACATGCCCTGGCAACGCAAGCATTAGTTCCCAATGTTTCCCCTCTGGTCATTTGGAGAATCAGGGGTGTGTGTGGTGGAGGGAGGAAGCCTGGGAACAAGGGCAGGCATTCAATTCTGCACCGAGAAGGCATGCTGTGACCACTTTTGCTCTGTGTGCGCTGCTGTGCCATTCGCGGCATGCTGTGATAAGTATCATCCTGCTGTTTGCTTGGAAAAAAGCATATCCTACCCTATGCTGTGTCTGTGCTTTTGCCTGGCATGCTAAAGACTATGTGGATTGAGGCTCTTACCCAACATATGTGGAGTTGTTGTCCTGGAAGGACTGAGCATAGAATAGAAATGTATGAAAAGTGTGCAGAAGTTACTACAGAGCAAGGATGTGCAACATTTTCATCTCTGAGAGCCGCATGTGATGTTGGCTGGGGGCCTGGAGGCCACACACACACACAAGGCATGTATAGCCTTTGTTTCTCCAACCCCCCTTCTCTAGGGATCTTGATAAAGATTGCTCTTTCCTAACTGGTACTCAATGTCAGAGGATTTCTGGGGAAAGGGGTGTGGCAATGTCTCTTCCCCGGCACCCTGGATTTTCAAGCAACTCCCTTCACTGCTATTACTCAGGAAAGAGCAATATCAGTGAAGGTCCCCACTCCACACAGAGAGCTTCACGCATATCGCTCTTCTCTTGATGGAGAAGGCTATCTGTGTGCTTTGCAGCAATATCCCAATCAGCAGAGGCAGGTTCAGTAATGGCACTGGTGACATCAAGCTACCCACTGAAGGCCATTAAAACTCTCAGGGGCCATAGTGAACCTGTTTCAGAGGGTATCAAGGCTTCTACGTTTCTCATGTCTCTGCATTAGAGCTTAACATGATACACAAAATGGCTGGGTAGGCTAATTTATCCCATATATTCTCTGCCCTCACCCCACCCCAGTTGTTCAGGGTTATGTTAAAGATATTTCTTCAATTCAGGCTTACAACAAGTGTTTTAGGTAGATGCAGCCCATGAAGGCTTCACAGAGAACTTCAAATACGCTATACAAATAACACATCAAATGCTTTCACACGACATGACAACCTACCCTACGAATAACCTATGCAGTGTGGGTTGTTTGTGAAAGAACTCCCAAAGGCACCCAACAGTCACCCCAGTCCAACATGGGCTGTTTCCTATCGTTGTCCCTCAGGTCCGGATGGGAATGGGAACGGTCTTGCCTCCCTCACCCCTTGCTGACCAGGGTTCCTTGCTCACTCACCACCGCTTCCCCCATTCCTCTCTTCTCTTCTGCAGACCAATTTCACAACCCCCAGTGACAGATCCACCGAACTGACACTGCAGGGGCCGCCACTGGTGCAGCACTTTTTGACAGATTCTTTAAAAAACACTAATTGATTGGACTTGCACTGGGGCAGAACTGTGTTTCCAGAATGGAAAGCCTTCCCTGGGCAAGGTCCCGGAAAGGGTCTGTTGTCAAGATGCAGCAGGCTCCCACAAGGGGTATGACCCAGCGGTGCTGCATGTAGAATCACGTTTTTACTATCCTCTCCTCTGACAGCCGGCAAAAGGGAGTTGTCAAGGGAAAGCCAAGCCAAGCATGATCTTTGCTCACAAAAGCAGGTGGCCAGAAGATCACTCCCTTTGTAGTAAGGTCCTCTAGTTTTGTGGGTTGGACCAGACTCCACATGGCATCCTCACATTTTTTTTTTCACTCTTTCCCAGGATGCTGCTTGGGAAAGTTTAAAAGAACAAACCACTTTTATGGTTTTTATGAGAGTTTTAGCATAACACTGTCAAAGCGCCCATTTTAAAATTGGGTTTTTTTTGACAGAGACCTATAAAGACGGATATGGATATGCATATGCCCCATCACCAAACCCTAATTATCTGGATGACTGCTTCCTCCTGCATGTCATAAAATCCAAGTATTTCCACCGAATCGTGAGGTGGGTAACTAGCAACAAGTGAACCTTTTCACTCCCCCCCCCCCCCGTGAGAGAGCAGCCTATAGAAAAGAAGTTTGCTATTCCTGTGCTCTTTTATGTGCCAGGTAAAGACCTTTCTGTTCACCAAGGTTTTTAAAAAGATCATAGTAGTCAGGGCATCAACATTTTAAAACTCAGTGTTTTTAATTTTCGGGTTCCCGTGAGCATTGTTCCTTGTTGTATTTTACATGTCTTTTGATTTTATGGTTCTGTCATCACCTCCATCACCACCACCACCATCATCATAAATTGTCTTTACATATAGTTATTGTAAGCCACCTCATCAGCACTGGAGAGTGCAATGAGCCTTTAGGGAGAAACCCTGGCACACCTGCCCCATGTCTCTCCAGGATCTGGAGATGTAGTCCTCCATGTGCTCTCGAACTCTAAGGCTGGCTCTCTCACAGCTTCTCGTGTCCTTCAGCCACATAGAATTAAAAGGTTACAGAACTAATGACTGGTCCTTTAACAGCTACTGCCATCACCCCACTGAATATCCTGGGCTTTCTGGCCTTCTGAAAGTCTCTGCTGGCCACAACCCCTTGCTGGGATGGTGGCTCTTCCTTGGAGAAAATGAGTGAGTACTCCTGGTTCCCGGGTTAAGAATGAGTTCTGTTCATGAGATCATCTTTAAGTCACATTTGTATGTCAGTCAGATGACATATAAAAAAAAGCATTTAAAATGCTTACGAAACACTTTCAAATACACTAAAACAACCTAAGCACAATGCATCATTTTAATAATGATAATAATACAGTAATAATAAAGTAACTACAGGTACTGAAGAGAGAGAAGGAGAATCTATATGCATGTGTGCAGGTATACAGTACAGTTTTTAAAACACTTTTGGTAGAAAGAGAAAAAAAACAGTAACAAATATTGTTAAAGGTTAATGCTTCTTGAGCTAGCACTAGTCTAACATGGATGATGATGGAGATGGGACTGGTGTTGGAAAGGACGGACCTGGTGCTGCGAGGTCAGGATCTGGTTGTGCTGCTGGGGGACGGGGGGTTATAATGGAGTCATTTTCCAGTTTCTACTTCACTGCTCATTGGCACCACTCACCATTTTCCCCTCCTCCCCCTCCCTTCCCATTCTTCCCTTCCTTCCTCCTCCCTTCCTCTCCTTGCCACCACCCGTGGGCACCCACTTGCTGCTTGAGGACAAGGAGAAACTTCCAGGTTTGCTTGTTCAGAAGTAGGGGTTGTTCTTAGCTAGGACATTCATATCTGGGGGACGGAGTGTCGTTTCTGCAGCCTGCTGTCCAGGGTTCTTGGAGGCCTGCTCCCCCACTGACCCTGCTTTACCACATGGATGTGGCTCCTCTACACCTCACTCCAAACCATTTCTGAGCCAGGTGCTTCACGAACATTCTTCAGGCCCGGATGCTGCCCAGGCACCTTTCTATTATGAGGTGGCCTATAAGTGAGCTAAGCAGCTTTTTTCCAAAGAGAGGGGACCGCCTCTTTCCACACATCTGTGGGGGGACATTTTATTGAGGCCACCAGCTGCTCCCATCCACCATGAAATCCTGCTGGCCTCATCACATTGTCCTCCAAGTTACAGTAGCTGTAGCAGTAGCTATTGTAACTGAGTTACAGGAGCTGCGTGAAATCACCCCAGATTGGCTCTTTGTCTTTCACAAGAAAGAGGCAACAAATCAACCCCAACAGGAAGAAATCTGCCACTGCTGGGCATGCAATTCTTTGAGCTCTGCAAAATGGGCTGATCTATACGTGATGAAAGCACCATCAAGTGGGTCCACAGTGAGAACCAGAGTCCCGTTTATTATTGTGGCATTATCAGTGCATATGGCATTTTACAGAAAAAGAACATCTTTGTCCTTTTGCATTGAATACTCCCCCGAACACTATGTCCAAACAGCTGCTCTCTTTTCACACTTTCCCTTTTAAAAGACATGGCTGAAAATGCATCTGTTTGGGATTTTTTGAAAATGCATCTGTTTGTTTCTTTCTTTCTTTCTTTTTTTGGTCCCTTCAACCGTTTTCTCATGGACTTATTTGTCCTCTTCCCCCTTTCATCCTTCTTCTTTTTTATGTTTAGACTGTAAACTAGCAGGCAGAGTTCTTTGTATTTTACACACACACCTCTCTCCCCTACCAAACTTACAGTCATTGCAGAACAGATGATCAGAAATGTCCTCTCTCTCTATCACCTCTCCTTACAATATGAGCCTCATGCAACTTGTTCTCATCCTTTGGATGCCATTCCAGAGTTAGGATGAGGCATAATAATCTGCAGGAGGTTTATTGGACTGGGTGGGGGGCTCTATATTCAGCTAGAAGGTGTAATAGCAAGGTCTTTAAAGGGTCTTTTCTTCTTATGGTTCATTTCTGAAACCCCCTTTTCTGTAATGCCATGTGAACTATAGACAGCGTGTCCCTAAAATGAAAAGCAGATTATGGAATGGCTAGAACAGAAATCAAGCTAAGGACTTTGCTGCCTTAGTCATTGCTTTATACCACCTGTCACCTGTCCATAGTACTTACCCTAAAATGGAGTGATTCCAATGCTGTCCACTAAATGCTCTGCACAGGGAATTATTTAAATGTTGGCAACACTTACATTTCCACACAATTCAGGAAAAAGTGAGGGAGGGTGAGCTAGAGAGAGGCTCAGGATTTTTTTTTCTTTTAGAAGAATGAAAAGTATAAATTTGGACCACATACTGGAAAGCTATTTTCTCTGAATCTTAGAATAAAGTTCATGGTGATCAGAGAAAGGCTATTGACAGTAGAATACAAAGCTACTGTTTCCTTCCCTCTTCATCAGCATTATGTTTAGTGCCAGGGAATCCATGTTTGTTTGTTCAAAATATTTACTCTTTGTTGACTGATGAAATAGCTAAACACAATATATAATTAATACTAATTTCCATAGAGTCAGTGCGCTTGCCATGCAGAGATGCTGAACATTATTAACATTCAGTATGCATCTGTTATGTTAAGAGGAAAACATAGAGCTTAAAATAATAATACGGATTGATTCTGGAAATTCTCCCACAAGACTCGTCTTGTCACAGGCTGAGCATCTGCTCTTTTTGGGGGAAAGCAGAGACAGGAAGGTGCTTTGAAAATGGAAATTCCCCCATTCTGGCTTTGCGCTACTTCTCGAGCCACCCAGGCAATTTGTCCGATTTGCCCCTCAACATCAGAGGTGGCCCTGCCTTTGAACCAGTGAGGAGACCACCTCCTGCGAGAAATACTGGGAGGCGGGACCAGTGCTGAAGGTCTGCTGAGTTGCCAGCCCAACTGGCTTTTGTGCTGGAATGGGGCATGGGCAGACCAAATGGGTGCCATCTTGGTCTTTGACTTAGGCAGCAAAATGTCTTAGGCTGGCTCTGATCAACTTTTATTTTTTTATTTCGTAATTAATAAGAAGCACAAACAAGCAGAAGCATCAAAAGAAAGGATTAGCAAGGAACCATATACCAGGATTGTTTATACAACTAGGTACAAGAAGTTATTATTATTATTATTATTATAACATTTCTATGCCGCCCCTTGCCGAAAGTTCCTAGAGGCATTATTTCCTCTAATCTTAAATCTACAGTTTTACATGATTAAACATAGTTATAGGTAGGCAAATAAGACATATCATTTCACACAGAAAATTTCTCAAAGTTTCTAAATTTCCCAATCTTAGGTTTGGTTTGTCTTGAATGTTAAGAATTTTTTAAAAATTTGTATGAAACTCCATATGCATTTCTGTTCATTTTTCTGAATAATGCATTTGTGTATATACCTTTGCTTAATAGGTGCACACTGCAAGCATTTCCCCCTAATATAATGCATTTTGAACTACAAAGGAATATACTGTTGGGTACAGTTTTCCACATTTTTTGAAACTGGAAAACTCCATTGCAAAATTCCGAGAAGTGCAGATTGTGAGATAATGTTGATTTGGTTGCATGAAAGTAGATTAAACATTAAAATAGTAGACATTAAAACAGGAACCAAATGAATTTTTCTTCCATCCCTAGCTACACCAAGTGTGTAAATACATCTAGGTAAGGACTTAATCGTGCAGTCATCTTGTCTCATCTGAAGAATTAATAGAGGGTCGAAATGACAACATCTTCAATTTGTAACCCTCCTGGGTCTACCAAGCTATTCCTGTCCAGTGTTGCAACATAAGTTTGTTTCCCTGCCACAGCAAAGTCCTATCCATGAGATGGCATTTTGAGGGCCATGGCACGGAATAACCTATTAAATATGATTCCTCAGAGCTTTGTCACCAATGGGGGATTTCTCTGAAGTAAAATAAAAACTTACCTTCAGAAAAAATACTATAGATGAGACTGCAGCAAGGGAGAAAGGGGTTCACTTGTCATTACACACCTGCCATGGATCCTTCCCCCCATTCTGTGCCCCCCACCAGCAGTTGCTATTTGCATTTTTGAAATGTGTGCATGAAACACAAAGTCACAGTTAATACCATGTCTAGTTTATGCAGTAGGTGAGGCAAGCAGACGGTACCTGACAGAATGCTTTGGTCAACCAGAATCTACCTGAAGGCTGTGATCAGGTGCCACCTCTGAGGAAGGTTCAGCAAGGCAGAGGGCCTTCTCAGTGGTAGCCCCCCCCCTCCCGATTCTTGAATGATCTCTCTGCTGAGGTATGTGTGGTGCCAATGCAGCCATCTTTTTAGTGTCAGGTTGCCCTCTGCTCCCAGGCATTTAATGATAGTTAATGGCATATGATGGGGCTTTTATGTCAGCTCTATTTTGAAATCTCTTTTTAGCTGCTTAAATTGTTTTAAATTTTGTATAATGAAGTGTTATGTCATATTTTATTATCTGGGCTTGTGCTTCAGCTACTGGAGAGTATAGAAATGCATGGAATAAAAAAATAAACTAACAGTACTTTTGATCTCATTCATACTTTCAGGGGATAAATAAGAGGTTGGAAGAGCAGCATGGTAAGAAGAAGCTAGGCTGACTCTGTTTCTCGAATATATCAAACTTCTACATGCAAGTGAGATTTAGAAGAGGAAAGGAACACACAGAGGGGCGTCTACATTCTGAAGTGATACATGTCCCAGAAAATGGCCAGGGGCCCCAAAGTGTGGGGGGCCCCACGTGCTGCTTCCATGCACACCCGACATAAAATTATTTTCAAGATATCTCTCCTTCCCTCCCAGCACATGTGCCCTCATTTCATTCTTTCTCCCATTTGCCCAGTGCTTGCCCATACCAGGAGTGACAACTTTTCTCTTGTTCATCTCTCTTCTGTTTAGAAGAGGTCCAACTGCAGCCATGCTCAGCAGCTGCATTTCTCCAAAGAGCTTCTAGGTAGCCTCACATGGGCTCAGAAGCACAATGGAGAAATCAAGATGCCAGAGATGACTGCACCATGGATTTCCAGCTGCCCAAAATCCTCTAAAAGTTGAAGGAGATAGAAAACACGCTGCTGCTTGGCAAAAGGAGGCAGACAGTTCCCAGGACCTTAAAGAGCACCACCAGTCACAAAGTCAAGAATTACTACAGCTGACACTCACACACGATTTGAACTTTACAGGTTGCTGAGAATGAGATCTATGCTTGCAATAATACGAAATTTACAGCAGCTGTTCAGAAGAAGCCCAAGGATCTTAACTCTTGGCTGGAAAAAGGCACACAGAGATCTTTGCGCTTACGAACTGGCAACAGCTTTATTGATTAACTACAATGAACAAATCATCAGTCAAGATGAATGGGTATGGAGGGATGCTCTCTCCCTCCCACCTACCCTGTTTTACTTGAGGAATGGTTCGGCTATCCCTAAGGCAAATGACCCTTGGGTATCATGTGCAAGTAGGAATGTGCAACTCAGCAAAAACTGAGCTCACTGAGGTACTCCAAATTCCATTGCTAAGGAGGTTCCAATTCAAGTCTGTATCAGTTTGCATGCCTTTATTTTTTCCTTTTGCATGAAAATCTGCATGCGTTTCCCAAGCATATGCACCAATTCCATGCAACACTTTTATTCTTCTATTTATGTATTACTTTGCAATCTCAGAAATGTATGGACTGATTACAGTCAAGTCTGTGTTCAGTTCAGAAGGGCCCACCTGATCTCTCCATGCATCGCTACTCTCAAACCTAACCTTTCAGGGGCCAGCAATCGTGATTGCCGACGTTAGGCAAAGAGCGGTTCTCCCCTCCAACCAGCTGGGTGTGCATGACTGCCGAACACAGGGGCTGCCCCCACTGCAGCTCCACTCTCTTCATCCCTCCTCAGCCATCAGTGTGACAACCAAAGTGCCATTTGCCAGATTCTGGACCATGCTGGGAGAGGCCTTATAGAGATACATGTCCTCCCATGTGTTCCCATTGGATCGTCAAGATCGTCTTTGGAAGCTCTTCTCTGGGAAAGACCCACAGAGAAGACAACAAGCTTTCTCTGTAGCAGCCCCTGCCCACCGCATGCCCTTCCTAGAGAGACTGGCCTGGCATTGTCACTGTGCACAATTAAACCTTCCTCTTCCAGCAGGCATTACATTTTAAAACTTTTGCTTTGTTTTTCCACTTTATTGCAGACGCTTTAATCTCTTAAAGCCCTTCTATGCATGTTTGAATATCCTTTGCATATTTCCGCCCAAACTAAGAGTATCCGCCTGTTCATGTTCAGACAGAAAAGTGGGCAGAGTTGCATCCTTAGAGTTTCAATATTTTAATATTAAATAACAACATAAATAAATATTAACCATGTTGATATTTCTACTGTTGTATATCTTGACTGAATTATTTGTCTGTTGTAAGCCATCCTGCCCAGCCAAAATGTCACTGTAGTCAGGAAATAACAGCCCCTGGGAGATTTCCTTTCCCTGGGTCTTAAAATGAAAGAGGCCTCTTGCCTCTGAAGGAAGTGTGCAGATGGGGGCCACCCCTTGCTAGACTCTGCAATCTTCTCTCACCCTGGCAAGCATTTGCTGCAGCCCAGCAAAGACTGATCCTGGAGTTCTGTGCTGTTGCACCAACCAGTGAGTTGTTGTGCACCTCGGCTCATAAATTGAGGCTCTCTTAAAGCTGGCAGCATTTGTTCAGATATTGAAGCCGCCCAGTTTTCCACAGTATTCTCTTAATTACCCCATGAGGGTTACTGTCATTTGCACTTTTTTCATGCTTCTTTATTGCCACTGCCAAGATGTGAGATGTAAGAAAGACGCTGGAGAATGCTAGTTTTGCAAATATCAGTTATTTAGTGTTGCATAAAATAAATGAGGCCACAGGAAGTCTCAAATGTTATCTTCAGATATGGGGCAGTGCTTTAGGGAGCTATATTTGTGATGAGTGGTAATGTTAACAACCATTTCGTTTCATTAATTTATGTCCGTTGCACATTAACACAGAAAGCGATAAACATTTTGACATGCAGTGGGTGGATTGAGGGGGTGCGTGTAATAACTAGAATTAACTCTGGCCTTAAAGTAGTTCCATGCTAATGGAATCCTTGACAGAATCATAAAAGTGACCAGATCCTCAACCAAAGGAAAACAAGACAGCTCAGGCAATGCAGGCAAACAGCTTATAACATGATCCAAACAGACAGTATATACTTTATAAATCAAGAAGTAAAAGGGTAAGACTAAAGGAAATCACAGTGACAAGATGATCTTGCTAAGAGTTACTGCTTTTCTTTTCAGTTAGCTTTTGTACTGTTTATATGTGCAGCAAAGATGCATGGCAAAAGCTTTCTGGGGCTTGAGCACTTCAGGTCCGCACAGGTCAGAAGTTACATGTTTGCATGCTTTCCTGCCAACCCCACCCCTGCATGCAGAAAACTAATTTGTCAAGGAAAGGGCTTAACTCAGTATCTCTATGCATCTTCAGATATGGGGCAGTCCTTCTGGGATCCTTATCTATGATGAACATGTGGATGAATATAAACCCCCACAGAGAAGCTACTTGGTTTTGCTCACTTATGTCCACACAGCAATACCGGGATCCATAAATTATTCTGACACATAATAGATAAACTATGAGGCAAACTAGCTGATGTACTTAAATGCAGACAGCTGCCCTTTTTTGCAACATGGACAGTGGGGAGGAGAGACTAGAAAACATATAAACCCACTTCGATCAACACAAACAGGCCCTGAGATTTTCTGGCTGTGTATTTGTTTCTTGCTCCCCAGATTCCCCACTTTTCCCTAACCTAGATGTTCAAAGCAGCAGGACAGCTTGTACAGATCCTTCCAGAGACACCACATGTTGTGGCTATTTCCTAACAGACAAAATTGTTTTCCATACAAAATGATGGCAGAGAGGAGCAACAGCACAAGCAAGCAGTAAAGATAAAAAAGAAATCTGCACCCAACTCCAATACTTAACAGGTGCATTAAAAACAGTCCTAAATAAGTAAGCATCTTTCATTGGAAACTGCAGAATAATGTTGACTTACTTTCTGTCTTCCAGTACAACTCCCTATATCTTTAGTAAGAAAAAGTATATCCATTATTAAAGAAATGCTTCAGCTCGTGACTAATTTAATGATTTCTTATGAAAACTAAATAATTTAAAATGACATTTGTAGTTTGGTTTTTATCATAACCCCCTTTAAGGAAGCATGAATAATCATGCTTAGGGGGGCATCCTTACTTGCAAGTAGGCATGCCTAAGGCTGTATAGGAAAAAGTAGAAAATACAGAAGGAAAATGGGTGCTGGGGCTAGTAGGGTGTCTGGTGTGGGGCTAGAATAGGTCGGAGAGTGTGGAGGAGCTCTCTCTTTCTGTGTTGCCTGGGTTGGGTGCCTTGTGTGCATATTTTCCTTGGTGGGAGGCCGTTTTGCCTGCATTTGTTTCTCTGAGAACCACCAGTTTGCCTTCCGAGAAATGTTGTGCTTTGGAGAAGGAAACATGTGATTTGGCTTTGGGGTACAGAAGATTCCCCCCTTGTTTGCCTTATTACAGTACTTGGGTTCTTAGTCTCTAAACCTCTACATTTTCCTATTGTGAAAACTTCAAAAGAGTGCTTTTGTATTTTGGAATCAAAGCTTGCCTGTGCTTTTTACTTAGCTTGGATTCTTAGCTACTTTTTATTGCACCTGTTTGCTTTCTGGAAAATGGGTGTTTTATAACAGCATTTGGCACTGTGGCAGCCATTTTGAGAATGGACAACGTTCCCCCAATAGTCATTTTGTAAGACTGCCCATGACATTCAAAATTCAAAATGCGCCCACTGATCCAAAAAAGCTGGGAACCTGTGATATATGCAGTAGGTTTCCTGAGAGCTCCAAGCAGTTTACATTTGCTACCACAACAGTCCTTCCAACAAGTGTTGGTAATGTAGGCCAACACTAATATTGTCATATTGCACTCACTGACTGGGGTGACATCTGTGGGGAAATGCTGGACCCTTCATGGGTTGGAGACAGTAGAACTGATTCCTCTGGTGTTATTGATATATGAAACTAGCAGCCTTCCACAGTCTGGTGCCTTCCAGAAATGTTGGACTACAGCTCCCATAATCCCCAGTCAGCATGGTGTTATGCTTGGCTTCAAGTGGCACACTCAGTGGGACCTTCTCGACTCCAGGTTCAAGAGAAAGAAAACTCTCTTTTGCAATAGGTGATCGGGCGCGCGCGGTGCGCGACGGGGCGGGTCTCGGAGGCGCCCTGCGGAGTCAAAGCCGCGGCAACGGCCAGGAGGGAACGGCCCCCCAGGCAGGA
>NW_025335268.1:121722652-121722746 GCF_004798865.1 Varanus komodoensis
TTGACTCCGCAGGGCGCCTCCGAGACCCGCCCCGTCGCGCACCGCGCGCGCCCGATCACCTGGGCTGGCGGGCGGCGCTCTCCGGCGCCGCGTG
>NW_025335268.1:122344241-122349350 GCF_004798865.1 Varanus komodoensis
CTCTCTCTCTCTCTCTCTCTCTCTCTCTCACACACACACACACACACACACACACACACACACACACACACACCTCCCCATTTCCTCCCATATCAGTGGCCTTGAAAGGGCTAAGAAATCTGGATGCTGATTTCCCACACACCCAGTTAGGCTCAGCAGCTCTAAAGTAATTTAAAAAACACCTTCAGAACAACCTAACAGCTATATCTTATAACTGATCCCTTTTAACCCAAAAGGCTCCTTGTAGGTTCTTCCCATGATAACTGATCCGCTTTTGCTCCTGGCCCAATCTAATTCAACTTCCTTTCTGGAGACCAAAAATTGTCATCAAAATAAAGCCAGAAGGTGCACCATCTGCAGATCTAGCTACAAGTCTTTTGTATTCCCTACCAAACAAGAAGAAAAACACAGACTATGTGACCCTTTCCTGATCCTTCAGAGCACTGCTTTTGCTCTTCTAAGAATCTTATCTGTAGCAATAGGAGCATATATGTGCTATGTAGATCAACTACCTACAGTGAGGAAAACATCCATGCTTAAGAGAAGAAGGGGTTAATTATTGAGGTAATATAGCCAATGAAATTCAGTTGTGGATTACTTTATTAAATTTGTGCTTTAATAAACTTTATTAATAAAATTAATAAACTTTATTTACTTTAAAGTAAATGATAACTTTATTACTTATGTCTCACTTTTTATTTAGCCTTTAAGGCAGTATGTTACATGAAAAAATATGCAAGAAATCATGCTTTTGTTGCTGCACAGAAAGGTCCGAATTGTAGTGAAAAGGGTGAGGTTACTGAAGTCTACCCCAATTCATCATGTAATATTTTTGTCTTTTTGGTTAGTGTTCATACATAATTTCAACTACTCTTACAGGATAGGTCAACATTATTATAAGGTAATATATATGTTAAGTCAATTTTATCATACAGCAGATGTGGAGTGGGTCGGCAGTTAATAGCTTGCTGAAGGCCAGCTAGGTAATGGGGGGGGGGGAGCATTGAATTAATCCTTATGGAAACAATAAAACCTTATTTGTCAGCTTTGACAGATGCATGGAAGGCAGGTACAAAGTTGTCTTCTCCATGCTGACAACTCCATGCTACCACACGGATCGAGTTCAGTCAGTGTTGTTGGTTGAGAATGTTGTTCAGTTTGTTGTTGAATAAGGACTTACCAAAATCCCCAAATTTCTTAATGCATAGGATGGAAAACTTGAAGTTAAAAATAAACTTCATAGGAAAATGCAAAACTGACATATTTGCTTCTTTTTAATCCTGGAGAGGCTCCCATCTCTGGCCACTGAGCATAACCAAGAAAACCAGGTCATGGACGTGGCACCTCCAGCCGACCCAATGAACGACTTCTAGTGTTTCCAGAAGGTCTAGCCGCTGTGCACACAGCATGGTACAAGGAATTAGTAAATAGGGCACGTGGGCTCCATACCTTTTCGACACTGGGAGGGCAGTTGCTGTAATAATTTGTTGCCTGGTTTATGAGGATTCCTGGAGAAGCCTTCGGAAGTCCTTTTAGATGTCGTCCTATTAGATGTCTTAAGGATCCCCATCCCTGCTGCTTGGCAGGATGCCCGTTCACCAGCATGGAACAAATCTTTTTTACTGAATACACTGACAAACTCAAATGTCACTGTCTTGGAAAGGTAACCAGTTTCAAAAATATCTGACAAGAAAGAATTAAACATACACACAAACAGCAGCATGTCAAGGCACGTGGATGAAGTCTATGAGCTTTAGCAGCCATGTTCAGCCCAAGTAATATATATTCAGGACCATGGATGAAATCCAGTGTCAAGTAAGTAGACTTTAACTTGCACAAGAAAGAGGACTTTCCTCTTCTCATGCCTGTAGTCCCTTGCCCTATTCTCCCATGTGCTCTGGAGGTCTCCTAATCCCCTGGAGCAGATTCTGAGGACGCAAAGGGCTCCGTAGTGTGTGGAGGAAAGCAGTCCCTTTCCATTTCTCAGATGGAGCCACACTGCCAGATGAAGCTATCCTGATGTCCTCAAAGCTTGCACTTTCTGTGATTATTTGCTTAATCTAAGCAAAGTATTACACTAATAAAGATTTTGAAATGTCTTTTTATATTTTCCTTTTATCTCAAGTTTCATCTTAAACCTACACCATTAGTGATGTGATAATTGATAGGATAATTATTAGTGTTCTTCTCCCTTCCTTGGCTGTTCTGCCCATCACAAAGAACATGGCTGACTTCCTAGCAGGAAGCAAAACAAATTCTGAAATAAACAATTTTGTTCATTAACATCAACATGTTCCATTCATAGGGGAAAGCAGTGTTATGTTTGCAGTGGATGTTGAGACTTGCTTCTTGAATTTGGGTTTCATGCAGGTGTTGGTAAGTTAACTAGTTTATTTATGGAATTTATGCAGTTTTGTGGGTGGGGCAAACCTGAAGCAGGGCTTCTCCAGGGGGTGGGTGGCTTTAGGCTTGTTGGAACTACTTTGTTTTTAACTGGAACTCCAAGCAAAGCCAGTTGCACAAGCTAAACACTTAGAATTAACAAACTGGATGAGTACACTCTGAGCCTAAAAACTTGCTTTCGGTACTCAAACTGAGCTAAACTTCACACAAAAGTCAGTTCCTTAATTCTTGATTTCAGCAGCCTAATTTACATGGGGAAATTGTTTGGTTACTGTTATTGCTAAACAATTGGGAGTCAGATCCCTTGCCGGTCTTCTGCAAATTGTCAGAGCAATTCTTATAGATCCTGATCTTCCTTCTACCCACCCATCCTAGGCCAAAGGAAGGGAGGAAACAGGAGGCTAAGGTGCAATTAATACACAGTTAATTGACTATGCTTGGATGCAGAATAACATGTTCCCCTTACTGAAATCTGTGTGAATATTCCAGAAACCATTTCAGAAACACCTCACTTGTGAAACCAGCCATAGAAGAGGCCAGAAATAAAGCAGCCAATGTAAATATATGTTCCTTTGAGGAATACAAAAGGAAGTCACATTGTCAGCACAGCTATCTGTGTCTCCAAACAACATTTTCTGGGACTCTAGCAGAGGGCTAAAATGGGTTACAAGAGATGGATTCACATCCAAACTTTTCATTCCAATAGGATTTCAGACTGGAGCATTTTAGGAACCCTTTATTATAGCAGTTTGACTAGCGAAACTGTGTTTCTCAGGAAATAACCCAGCAGCGTGCTTTTACACACACGCACAGATCCCGACCACACATATTCACCCTAAGTGAAAGTTTATATGAATTATTGTCCATTTGGCTCAAAATGGAATATATTAGTGGAGTTTGTTCACAGAATGGCTGCATCAGAAGACAAATAATTTAATAAAGGCCATTTGTAGTGGGGAAAATGCATTCCTAAGACACACCTTGTCCTCAACAACCACCCAGTGTGAACTTAGAAGAAACCATCACTAAAACAACTGTCTGTCCTGGGAGAAACAGAACAATTAATTTGGGTCTTTCTAGTTTACTTTTGATGCACGGTACATATTTGGAGAACCCAAGAAGCTGCACTGCCTTCCTGGGAAGAGAAGTTTGCCTGCTTTACCGATCAGGTAATACTTACTGTTTCTGTGTAAGAAGAGAATGGCATCCTGATATCCTTGTGAATAAAACTCATTCAAAACCTGTGGAAAGACAGACCACAAGGAAGCAGTGCATTTCTGTGTCATAAATGACAAACAGCTCACCCAAAAGGCAAGTATCTTGGTGAGGATTGCTTGTATTCCCACGGAGAACTAGTAAGGACTAAGGCACAATCTGATGTACAACCTGATCTGCGAAAAAATTTTCTGTAACTCCCACTTGGGAGTTATTGGTCTTTTTACTCTTGAAACACACATAACATTGCACCCTAAAGGAGTAGAAAGAACAGAAAGTAGTATTAAGGGCAGGATTCAGCTTCCTTGAAATTTCACTTTTCATCTACTTTACCAAAAGCAAGTTTCTGCCCCTCTTGGTTGTGAAGGCATGCTTGGCATTGTGTGGGCAATGCCTAGAAGCTGGAAGGTTAGCTGAATAACCTTTCAAATAAAAGGGAATTAAACACACTGCATAGCTCCTTGCTCCTCCTACAATTAGCAAAACCAGAGTAAATTGTGCTTTTGTTTATCTATCAAGTATAAATCATGTAAATCAAGTATATAAATTAAGTATAAAAGAAATGAAATAATTCTTATAGATTGCAGAATTCAGATAGGTAGGCTAAAGATTTTTAATGTTTATTTTGGTGATAATATACACAGTCCAGGTTATTATCACCTTCTCCCATTTACTCTTTCATAGATAAACAAAACAAGATTCCTCACTCTCAACTACAGAGCCCCCCACCACACACACATCTCAAATGAAAAAGCCCGGTGCAGTCACCCTCACTTAAAGCCGCTGGCATGCTGAAGCATAAATCTGAAGTAGTGTGGATTGACTTCTCCTGGCCCAATCGAGGCACCATGGATTCCCTTTCTTTGCAAAATACCACAAAATGGCTTTCTTAGCTTGCATGGGTTGGGGGAAAAAAGCTAAGCCCCAGAGTAGATTTCACAAAGAGATGTGAAATCTCCCGCAGTTGTGTTTTTCAGCTGTGAAGGCTGGGGAAGCAGTACCCCAAGATATGCTGAACTCTTTCTCCCAGTCTAAATCACTCCTGGCAAGCTGCTATTAGCTCTGCACCCAATTTCAGCCTAGGAAGGTGTCAGAATCCTGGAATCTCAGTTTGAGAAGAGGGAATAAAACTCGGGTTCGTGGGAAAGACCAAGCATCCAGACCATCTGAGGCTTTATTGTATTTACCAGGTTCCCGCGGTACTCACGATAATGCATGCTGCATTACCGGGCAGGCAGAGATGAACTCTGCTGCAAAGCTTCAACACAACTAGAGAGTTTTTATACACTCCCAGTCACATACAGGTACAGGGCAATTGATGACAGAATGCAGAGATTACAGTAAGATTCTGAGGTCATCACATACAGAACAGATAAAGAAATGTCAGTCAATCACACAGTAACAATGAGATTACAATATTTCTAATTGCCTGTATTGACACTTTAGTTCAAGCTACTGAACTAAAGTGTCAATACAGGCAATTAGAAATAT
>NW_025335268.1:122349450-122579332 GCF_004798865.1 Varanus komodoensis
TCAGTAGCTTGAACTCATCTCCAGGTCTGCTTAAGACATGTAAATTCAAGCTACTGAGAAACTATGCATGATAAGCTCAAGACTCTTATCTACACTCTAGACATTCTGAATTGGACAGGGTACATGGAGCCCTGGGCTAGGAAGATACTTCCTTGAATTCCAACAATGACTATTTACAATGTATATTTGGACTGAATGGCCTGTCTACTGTAGCCCACAGCTAAAGGTGAGAGAAAGGAGCGGGAGAATGCCATTTTAAACAGTGACAGCTTGGTTTTGAGAAGGAAGACAGGATTTGATCCCACAATGCAAAAAAGGCACACAAAAGTAATGCTTTTCAGACAGGATTTATCCAAATTTTCCCAATAAAGGCCACAGGAGAGAGAGAGATAATTCTGTGATAGTGTACATGCTTTGCATGGGGAAGGTGCTGTTTTTGGCATTTCCAGGCAGGGCTGGAAAAGACTCATGTTGGAAACCAGAAAGGTGCACAGCTAGTTAGTGTAGCAGATTATGCTTAGATAGTATTTCAGAAGTCAGCTTCCTCTGTTCCTATAGGGCTGACCACATTCTCCCAGGTGCCACTTCCTTTATTGTCCAAGTAGCCACCTGGAGTTGATAGTTATTAAAAGAAAGGCATTTAATTTGGCACAGTACAGCTGCTCTGGAGTGCCAGTTTCTTTTCTCTTGTAATTATTAAAATACATCTGGGTATAGCAGGGCTGCAAGATGGGGGTGGAGGAAGCTGTATACCTGTTGTCCTTCCCTGCAATGGGCCCAAGTCATACCTGCCTTTGGGGAGAGTCCAACATTGAATCTCTTGATATAAGACAATTCAGGTTAACATGAGGCTGATAGACTGCTTTACACTAATAAAGTGTTAACAGGGAGTTCACAGTCACAGGACATCATTTGCGATTTTTCCTTTTGGCCCTGGGACAGCTTCCAGAAAACGCTTTGTGTAATGCTGCTATCCCAGAATCCATCACAGTTGGTTGCTGGGTTTGCACAATGATTATCCCTTGGCAAAGACACAAAGATGCAAGCGTCTCAGTGCATTTCTGTTTGCTGTGTAGAGAACCACTCCAGAGCTATGCCCAAATATGTGGTGTTTGCACTTAGATCAGAGTCTGGCAATGTTAACAGAAACTTTTCAGATTGTGTAAAATAAACCCTTTATGCCACTAAATCCCCCCTGGCCTCAGTCATCCCTTTTGATGCTCTTTCCCACCCTCCTTTTGAAAGCTTTTACTGTCAAGAATGCAAGGTTCTGTCTGAGCCCCACTGACAAGCTCCACTTTCTTCTGGTGCTCCAACTGCGTGACAGCTCCAATTGCCTAAGCAGAAATGGCAGGTAGTGATGTAGCCGCACAGGGACATATGATCTCCAGCTATTTGTAGCCTTCAGGGCCAAAGTAAAACTCAATTATCAGGAACAGAACAGTCTCGGTTGTGTTTTTCTTTACATGTTGCATACCTTTTTATTCCTTTCTCTCCATCTTTAGCTCTACAGTTCCCGGAACATCTCAGTACTTATTCCAGAGTCTTCCACTTGGGCTAATTGCTACTCCTTAATGTTTCTCGCAGTGGATGGAGATAAGGTCTGATTATCTGAATCCCTCTTTCTTAAGCCTGAAGAGGCTCGTGTAAGATCTGAGAATAGCCCAGCCCTAGCTGAAGTGGACGTAGAAAGGGTTGCTGTTACTGGGGTGGTGATCCAATCCAAGCAATCCATTTTGTCCCTTGCCTACTCTAATGGAAGGTAGGGCACTTTCTAGTCCTCTTGTCAAGTTTGTATTATTAAAAAAAGCAAAGCAAAGCAAAGCAAAGCAAAGCAAAGCAAAGCAAAGCAAAGCGGGGAAGAGAAGGGAAAAGCTGCCCCAGACTCTGCTGGTCGCATTTTATTTTACAAACTGGTGCCCCGGACAGCCAGGCAACTGAGAGAACTTACCCGGCAGCTGGGTGGAAAGAGGGCATAGCCAATCCTGCACAAGTTCTCTATGGAGATCTGAATGCTGCCATGCACGATATGCAAGCTGTAAAAGATGGCTGGGCAGTCCCGAGGGCAGATGTCGATCTCTCCCGTGAAAGGAGACACTGTGATGGCGGTTTCCATGTCCGAATGGGGCTGCAAGTTAGTGAAGCCTCCGTCAACGTACCGCTGCAGAGAAAGCAACAGCAACATTTTTGAGATGATAACAGATATGCTGGGTGAAACAAAGATGAAATTGAGCTGCTAACAGGGTGGGCATTTTTAGACAAGTCTGCATTGAAGTGCTGGCATTTAATTTTGCTCCAAAGGTATCTTTTATGCATTTCTTTTGTTTTATTGCTAGCAAAGTCTTGGGGCTGTAGGCATATAAGAACTGTAATTTCTGACTGGGAAGTGTTGCCTGAAATAGAGCTGACAATTCTGTTGATGGAATTCCTTAGGGTTTAGTGAAGAAGAGCAGAATTGGCAGGCACTGGCAATCAGAATAAAATGGCTGCAGTAAACCTGAAGGCCAGCTTAAGGCAGAGTTCAGAAGTCAGCATGTGTGGCTTCACAGAACTTGGACATTCTGCTGTAAGCCACTTTCTGCAAGCATCTGAGAGCAACTTCAAAAGATAGAGCAACCAACCTCAGCTTGATATTTTGCTAAAGCAAACTCACCACACCTCGGAAGGAGGGAGGGATGAATCCAGTATAGATTGGAACAAAGCAGCTACAGATCAGTGCCTGCAGGAAGAGGAGGGACATGAGCTGTATTATAAGGCAGTGCTACAGCACATTCTCAGATTTTTTTTCCAATGAAGTTTCATTGATTAAAGAGGGCCTCTGCACACGAAGCTCATGATCCCTCACTCAGGGAAGTCTGCACAGCCATTTCACAACTATCATCCTCCAGGATCTCTCTCATGTTTTCTAGCCATTTGGCCCAGTGAGGAAAGTCATCTGTTTTCCTGGATGCCACCATTATCTGCTGTAGGAGCCTACTTTCTCACAGCATCTCTTGCAGCTCCATATCAATACCTTTTAAAATCCACAGTTCTCTATTATAGTACCTCCTGCGTTGTGAAATGGAACACATAGAGCAAATACTCTGGGGGGAAAGAAAGCCTTGTGAGATATTCTGACCGTTGGACAAAGAAAATGGAATGAAGCCTTGGTAAAGCACAAGATTATATGCTGCATGTAGAGAAGCCCAGAGTCTATATATGTCATTGCATTCTTTTATATATGTATTCAAACAACCACTTCTTCTATCTTTTACAGTGTCTGATTATTCAAATTTTTAACTTGAAGTTTATACCTTAATTTACATACTCTAAACTCTAATTTACATACTCATACAAGACAAACCATGTTGTTTAAAGTCAAATTCTAGTTTAGATGTACATATTTTTCACAAACGAGCTTTTAAAAAGGAAAAGGGGTGGGGCTTCTGCCACCTGAATTAGCTCCTCCTTGGAATTGTACTCTGAAACAACCACATTTTGGCCATCCACCAGCCGGGTGAGAGAAACATAAAGTCTTCCTGTGGCCATCCGGTGGGAGTTCTCTGGCAGAATTTGGTACAATCTCTGCTGTAGGATCCGAAGCACACTGCAACCAGGGGCAAGGGGACCAAGAAAGTTTCTCCTGGCATCTCTTGCAGCCCCATATAAACATCTTTTTAAGTCATCTGGAAGAGCAAAAAAATAATAGCAAGCAGTTCTTAGGATATGGTACCGCTGGCATTGCCTAATAATACGACATTCTGTGTTCAGAGGCTTACAATTCATTTAGAGAAGCAGAAGAAGCACAAGTAATAGTGTCGTGAGACAAGGCAACCCTCCTGCTGTATGGGACAGGAAAAAATAAACGACCAGTGAAGTATATCTTCACTGGAAGTGCTACTGCAACAGGTAGTAAAGTGCTTATTGGAAGGAATAATATAGGATAGCCTTTGCCGACCTGGTACCCTCCATGTGTTTTGGACTTCAGGAAGCTTAGAAATCGTAGCCCAAAACTTCGGGAGGGCATCGACTTGAGGATAGCTGCTATATAATAGCAATAAAGAATGCAGCCCGCCATCCTTTAGTGCTCTGAAAAGAATGGGGATCTTACTGAGTGAAACACCAGAGAATGAAGCATCAAGGGCATTGTCTTGCCTGGGCTACGAACAAGGTCCAGAATGCTTTAGATATTTGTTCCCAGCACAACACGGAAAACTCTGTGTTGGTTTGTGTTACCCAGGGGAGCTCTTCCTATGAACAGAGCCTAATCTGGTTCAACTTTGATGTCTGTTGTTTACATCCCAACCATTCTTCCACTGTGGAACTCCAGGTGGCTACATGTGGTTCCCAGGTGGTCTCCCCTCCCAGTTCAAGCCAGCCCAACACCTGCTTAGCTTCCACATGGTGGATGTCTTATGTTCCTTTAGACCATACTCTCCTCCATGAGGCCAACTGCCATTATAGATAGCCATTCTTAAGACCTTCTCTACACGAGGCATTTATTATGCACTTGTGATTTGTGGGCTCTTTTCAGCATCAGCATCCATATTTTATAACTATTTTGAAGGGTTTTTTTTAAGAATAAGGAAAATTCAGTATTGTTCCTGAATGGAAACATTATTTGCTAACAGAGGCCACCTGATAATGTTTGGTTCCACTCTATCCCACAGCACCACTTTGTGTAATGAAAAGAAAGAGAAGAAAGTGTGTGTAGGTTGTGTGTGTGTGTGTGTGGAGGGGAAAGCTTGTGTAAAAGACAATCTACATCCCTGGCAACATAAACAGAAGCAGAAGCCTTGGTAAAGTGTGGGTTAAGCACAAAATAAAGGTGTTATGTAGAGAAGCTCTGATCAGAAATGGCTAGAATTTGATAGGAGGATTGACATTTGGTTTCAAGCTTTCCATCATCAGACTTTTTATGGCACTCCATATTTCTGTTTCCCATCTCCAACCCAGCCTTCTATGTGACAAAATGACACAAGTCCTTCAGCTTAGGTATAGAAATTATCACACAATACAAGCCAAGAGGGCACCATCACTAGTCACTCATCTGGTCTCCCAAAAGCTTAATTTTAGCCAAGGCTCTGAAGATGACAACCTCAGAACTAACACACCCACTTTCAAAGGTTGGTCCTTTGAGTATTAGAACCTTAAGTCCCTAATAGCTGTAAAGAAGAGTGGGGGGGATTGACAGTTCTAACTCATTCCCCTTCTACAAAACCTAAGACTCTTTGCAGTACCAAATTTCAGTCCCAGCACATCTGAAGGATGGAGTTTTCTGGCCACAGATTGGGTTTCTGGCCACAGTTTTGCTACAGTCATGCTTCCAGACTCCTAATACTAACAGCCTTAGAGTCTGTGCAGCTAATCAGTCTTCTCCCCTGAAAAACAAAACTGAGGAATGAAAATAGATGGAAGCAGGGAAAACAGGAAGGTTATAAGTGAAAGACTATGACACCTGAGCCTCTTTACAATTCCAGAAATGAGGTCAGATGTCTCATCTGGTAGCACTGTCCCTTGATCTCCTTCTTGAGACAAACCAGCTCCCTTCATCAGCTAGAATTTCTTCCAGATATCTATTCCTGTTCAGCTAGGATTTGCTGGTGAGAGACTTTTACCTCCTGTGGTGATGTCCCTGTTAAAAATACCACCAATGTGCATTCTGGATCTTCCCCTTCCTAGTTTCCTTAATCACTTTTATTCAGAAGATGGCCTTCAGGCATTAGCAGAAGCCCCCAACCTCCTCTTTTCCTCATAATGCTAATGCTGGGGAGGGAAACATTTTCAGGGCAGAAATGAAGCAACACACTTGTTACTTCCCCATCTGCTGGCTGATTCTTCCTTTCCCTAATCACTCACCAATTCTAACATTTTCCCCCTTTTAGCTGCAATCTCTACCAGAAGTAAGCCAGGCTTGGGAGAAGGGTAATCTCCTTAGCCAGTCATTTGCACGGGAGAATGGACAGGCATGGAGAGGATGAGAAACCTCCTCTAATATTCCCATTATCTTGACAAATGTAGGCCTGGTACCAAGTATTTACAAATCCTGTTTCTGCTTACTCTTTGCTTCTGAATTTGACACTGTGTCAAGGAAAATGAGTCTATATAATAAAAATAATGTTTAATTCTTGTTAAAGTTTTTATCTATTCTATTTTACTATTTTTATACTTTGCTGTAAACTGCACAGAGAGCTTTTGCTACAGATGGTATAGAAATGTTGTTTTGCTGATAATTTGCAACAGGGAATTTTGTGTTGGAATGTGTCAATTTGGGTACAAATAGCTAGAAAGGGTAACTTCTTATTTGCATGGTGCAAAAGTTACTATGTGTTCTATAAATAGGTAGAAATAGACCCAAATTCAACACTATTCCCTATCATCATTTGTTAGATCAACATTTATAAAAATTGCAAAACCATAATCACATCCCCATCAAAGGAAATGCTCCACTTAACAAGTATCTGCTGGCTTGCAGCCATTAAAGATTCAGGGTGTCTGCTGAGGAGAAGTTCTGCATGTATGATTAACAGTCACACTACCTGTGAGTTTCCTTAAGCATTTATCTGTTGGAATGGAGCTGGGTAGCTAAGCAAGCTCCATTCACATTCTCAGGATTCAATGCAATGACCACTGAGATTGCGCTAGAAATAAGGAACAGGAAGACAGATTAGATGGATCAAAAATAGTCAAGTAGCCTGAATATCTTTGAAAATTAGGGCTGTAATGGAAGTTTGAGTAGATATTCAGTGTAGGATACAAGTGAGGTTATTATCTGACTATGACTGAGATAACAAAATATGGTTAGAAAGCTGTTATGCCAATTGCTCCATCTTTATAACTATAAACTAAGGAGATCTTGAACAACTTGTGGTCTAGAGCCCAAATTAACAAGATGTCCCTAAATTCCTGAATCAAAGCAGATGATTCTTGGACTTGGGAGCTGAGAATGGGGACTCACTGAGATAACATCCAGTTAGCAGTCCATCCCGGGCTGAAATAAAGAATCCAAGCATAGTTATTCCGAATTAAAATGTATGAGTCCCGTGGGGTTTGTTAGGAGGCTAATATGCTCAGAAATGCAATCAAAGAAACAGTAAGCTAAAATTGCCAATGTGGAAGGAGTCAGCCACCACTAATGTTCAGCTAGCCCATTGGTCATTGCTTTCCAGCAACGTTTCCCAGCTCTGTCCTTTGAACTAGATGGAGGTTTTAGGACAATAAGAATGGCTTTTCCTACACACACTTGTTTCCCTCTCATTATACAAGTTTGTGCTGCTTTATAGAGATGTTTATCACTCTTTAGTGAAAGCCTTCATCATTCTGCTGTCACTCAAGACCATAACAGTTTTTACTGTCTGTTTAAATGAGAACACAATGTACAGTATGCCATTTACCAGTCTAAAAGACTGGACATTTACAAACTGGTCCAACTCGAAAGACTGACTGGCTGAGCAATTTCAACCCCTCCCATTCCACAGACCTCAGGGATGGGCAAACAGAGCATACTGCTAGCTTTCTGAGTGCTTTGCCATCACAAAAGGGTTTCAGCTTTCCAGCAACAAAATCACTTTTACCTCCCCAATTAGGCAATCAACATTAGAAGGGCTTGGGATAATCAAGACTGCATTTAAACAAAGCTTTTATTGTGCAGTCACTCTGCCTCAGACTTGGAATTATACAGGAAAAAAAAAATTGCCTTCCCCATATCTGCTAGCAGCACAGGAATGGTAAGCTGACAAATGTACATGCTAAAATAACCAGTAGGTCCATACACCTATGTACATATACATAGGTGTATGTACTCATAGCTGGCTTTTCTCAGTGAGCACAGGTATCTTACAGGAAAAAGTAGAGCCCCTTCCCAGGGCCATTCCTTGTGAGGTGTACAAAGTAGCGTGAAGCTATGTACATTCTGAAGAAATATAATAAGATGGTATTATATCACTCTTGCAAAAGTGCAAAACAGAACTTTCATGAGATGTCTCCAATGGAAGCATACAATGGAAAATACTTAAGGAAAAATAATGATTGTATAATATATGGAGACATGATCGATCAGCAAGGAGGAATCAAGCTTTGGCATGAAGGAAAAGATGAAGGAAAAAATATTAGAATGGCTTCTTTAGGATCAACTGGTTTCAAGGTTGAAAAAGGAACTTCAAACTGGAAAAGGTACAATAAAAGACCTGGTGGATTTTGAAAAGGCAATTAAATATTAAAGACCATCTATTAGGATAGATTACAAACAATTCTCTAATACGATCCTTTTATTATTGGCTAGAGAAATGAGACTAAGCATAGACTTATATGTTTATGCATTACGATAAAAAAACAAACAAACTATGGGAGGCTGACCCAGTGGGTCTGATGCTTTTGATGATTGATGATTTTTAGTTCTTTTTTTTTTTGTTAGTTAGTAGAAAAATAACAATAAAACTTATAAAACAAAAAGAAAATTGGTCTCAGATGTATTTTGGTGGCATATTACCCCAAAAGATATACAGAAAATGGATATTAATATGGGTAATGCTGGAAATGTAAAGAAATAGATTGGACATTTTACCACATGTGGTGGAGATATGATAAAATTTTTAAAAATTAGAAACAGATACATATGGAAATGCAGAAAATTCTTAAAATTAATGTTCCTATGAATGCGCAAGAATATGCTACGGAGTATTATACCAGAGATTCTTCCAAAGAGTATGACAGAATTATGTAAATATATAATAACCATGGCAAGAGTTATAATCGCATCAAAGTGGAAAGCAGAAGACTGTCCAACTACTGAAGATTGGAAAAACAAGCTAGATGCGTATGCAACACTGGTGAATTAACCAATTATATAAACAGAAGATCTGTCAAAAAATGTAATGAAAAATGAAAAGATTGTTATGAGCAATTTAACTAATATTCAAGAAAACAGAATTTGTAAAAATGTTAGAGATTTGTACTTCATGTTAAAGTTATGACCGTATTTATAATTCTTTTGATGAATTAGATTATTTTGTGGTTGAACCTTAATTGATAATTGATTGGTTTAACTGTGGCTACAGGAGACAGAATTTTTTGCTTGCTCGTGCTATACACTATATTTCCGTAATATCCCATTCTTTTTTCCATCTATGTATGTATTTATATAAACAATTATAAATACACATAAATATGTTTATATAAACATATAAAAAGCACTGTTTTGAGAAATTAAAATAGAATCTGTTTCATTTGGAGGAGTTTCCACTAAGGAATTCCCTTTTCCTGGAAAGCTTGAACTTATTAAATGAACTACAAACATGTTTAGGAGAGGTCCATTGGAAGAAATTTAAGTAACATCCTTGGGATTTGAGGAATGATTTTCTGAGGAATCATATGAAACAAATATGTAACTGCTATGCTTCTCAAGCTTCTTACTAAGCATTCTCCAAATAATAGTCTAAACATCCTGTAAACTATTTTTTGCCACTTAGTCATGGTTTTGAATTTCACTCGTTGGAAATATTTTATATCATATGGTTTGGTTAACACACACACAATCTTGCATACAGCTCTCTTTCAGCCATTCCACTGTTCATTTAATACTTTCAGTTGTATTTCAAGTTACTTTTCATAATATCCTCTTTCTTCAGAATGTATATATTTCACTAATGTTGGTTCCTGTCTTTTGTGCGACTTTGTACACTGGCTTTCTAGAACAAATTCCTTTGGCTTTTCTTATTCTTTGTGGTACACAAATAGACACATCTAAAGCTTCTGCCTGGCCATGCCCTTAATATAGCAAGCACTAAATCTTGTTTGCATTTCTTGAGATCATATAGAAATATTTCCATTTTTGTGAAATGACCAGATGCTAAGCCATTGTACTGTCTTATTTTTGTATTTCAGCCTATTCCTACAAAGAAAGCATGGTTCATGCCCAGTGGCAAACTACATGTATCTTGCTTCTGGATTATTTGAGCTGCTGCCTAGACTGAAATCCAGCAAGAACTGCCCCAAAACTCTAAAAGTCTGCCAAAATGGGTGGGAGATAAATATACCAGAAATAGGAAAACCATCAGTGGGATCTTTGCTCATCTGAAAAACAATTCTGTATTTAGGTAAACCATAATTAATGAAAAGTATGGCTCAATAATATGTAAAAACCAGCCAGTAACTCTGACAATCAGAGGCAAAATCATGAATATGCAGCAACAGAACTGGGAACCTTTTTGGCTGAAGAGCAGGGGTAAAGAATACTTCAGATAAGATAAATAGACAGATGATGAGAATCTGGGTCACTGTGTAGCTGAATAAGTGTCTCTGGCATTAAAGTAACTTCACTGTCAACTACACTAAAAAAAACAACCAGGGCTGCAATTATATCTAATCCCTCACTTACATTTGCACACTGATATTTTATTCTAAAGATATTCAGATATTTGAGCATCCCAGTAAGAGGCTGAGATGCAATGGTACCAAGAAAAAACCAGACTGAATACAAGGTCTGTCCAGCTGTTTATTAAATAGATACTCTGAAGTATACTGATTACAAGACTTTCTTCAAAGCTGCCCCCTGAATAGGTGTTCAAAACTCTGCAGAGTTTTTGTTTAAAATAATGTTTTTACTAGGTCCCCCCAGCCTCCGGCAAAAACAATTCTGCAATGGAAAATGTTGAGATATTGCTTTGTTAATATGTCACTGAATGCACTTCAGCATCAGAGCTGAGAAATATTTGCATGGTGATGAACTGGCATTTTTATGACAATTGGAAACTGAACTAGTATTACTTTCTCCATATAACATATGGAAATCCATATGAGATCTCAGCAGTACCTCTTTATACTGCACTGACAGAGGAATGACAGTTTGAGGACAGGACATGAGAAAAAATCCTCTTTGACACAGTCAGCCTCCAGCCAGCCACAAAACCACCGTTTTAACAACATCTAAAATAACCCAAGCCTACACACTGCTTACCAAGACTAAGTCCGCACACCACAGCCGCTGCTATGACTGATCCAGAAGATGCTCCATAGACCTTTGGTGCAGATCTCAAGATTTCAGGGGCTTGTTCCAATAAGCCCTGAATCACACCTATTTCATAAATCGCAAGGAAACCACCACCTGAAAAAGAAAGAGAAAAGGGGGCACCAGACATCCTCAAGTCCACATCAGCCATCCTCAGTAAAACAAAGGCAGGGCTGTTGATCTCTTCAGAGGTAAAGTTTCCTTTTTATTTAAATGTCAGCAATGTGCTCAGGAAGGAATGAGCCACTGGTCTACCACTTGTTCACTATTTTCATTGAGGTTTTCCTTCTTTATGTTCTTTTGGTTTGGATCCAGAGCTATGTTTTGACTTCTTCTCTTGCTATAAGAAATAACACTCTTCACCCATCAAGGTAGCTCTAGATAAAGCCATGCCTTTTTTTGCCTTGGAATGAGGCTTTGATTGCAGGATAATAAGCCTTCCAGTCATTTCCACATACTACTTGAAAACTGGATCTTATCATATAGACAAAGCTTATCTTGTGTTTGAATTTCCTTTGCAATTTGTTTGCTTTGCTTTTTCCCCTCTGGTCTTCTTCAGGAGTGTTTTTCTAAATTGGATTTTCTCATGATCTCTTCTTAGAAACAGCTCAGCACCAAATGAGCAGAGAGATTTATACAAGGAACTCAGAAGCAAAAGCTGTTGTCTAACAGATTACACAGAAGGCAGGGCTAGGTTATATTTGAAAACTTGATGCATTAAATCTGCACCGAAGCTGCTTCCAGATGGGTGGCTCCTAGCACTAATAATCGTGGCTCTTTTACTGTATACGACTAGCTAAAGTGCAATCCTCTTCTGACAGTATTGTGAACAATGCCGTTTTCTCAAAGTTTGTCCCACTGGGTCTCCTTCTCTCCTCTTCTCCTAAAATTACAAGCATTCTCCCATTCCCATTGATAGGGAGCCATCAACAATTAATAAAGATGTTTTCCCAAAAACATATCTGATCATTCTCTGACCACAAATTCCTTTTAGCTTTTCAATTAAAACCATGGGTTCTAGTTTATAGAGAGCAATCCTCTATTGCTAGGATGGGGAACCTCTGGGATGAACCTCTATCTGGCCTACAAGCTTATTTTGCTGTTATCTCTACTCATTGTTTTGAGATAAATGGGTATTTAAAGAATTCAGCTTTAAACACCCTGCAAAGCACAGAGCCTTGCAAAGAATTTGAACCATGCATGTTGCAGGCAGGAACTATTGCATAGAAGTGAGGTGTGCATTTTGCAGGCAGGTAAAACTACCTACTTTTAAACAGACACCCAGAGGCTTGGCATTAGGGATGCTAACTGAACAAGGTACTGAGTGGTTCCGACACAGCAGCTTTGTCCTACTTACTTCTGAGTAGGCTTTAAATGATAATTACCATATTTGACTTTTTCCCACTCGGCCTTTGGCTCCACTCACAGATGGACCAGAGTGAGAGCTTTTCCTTTTGTAATTTGTCCCTTGAGAGAAAGAGGTTCCAGGTACCTCTGTCTGGAGAGCAGTCCAGTTCATCTCAGACTGGTAGCTTTGAGTTTGCCCATCAACCATCATCACTTGGACAGAAAACTGAGCATGCAGTTGGTCACTTGGTCAGTTCTTCTTGGTCAGTTGGTCAGTTCTTCTACTCTGGTAAACTGAAATAGCATTTCTGTTTAAATTATTTTAGCTATTTCTATTCTTCATACTACAGGCATAAATTACTATATGCAAACATGTGTCCTCTTTTTTAGTGATGCATCTGCAGCCTGCTTCTTAAGTTTATTTATTTATTTATTTATTAAAACATTTTTATGCCGCCCCATTCGCTGAAGCCTCGGGGCGGCTTACAACGTTAAGTTAAAAAAATAATTATAAGTTGCTGGTGTGTTAGGCTCTTGATGGCGCATTCTAAATCTACCATTTTCATCTTTTCCCACTGGCCTTTTAAGCTACCCACAATAAACATCTTTCCTTCTAACCAGCCCTTTAACTTTCCACTTCCCATAACCAAGTCCATGTTGTGCATCACTGAATGCATCAATTCTGTATGGACAGTGTCATTACGTACTGCAGACATAAATAAGTCCTGTGGCTCCCAGCATTCCAGTCACTAGATGGCACTAGACTCAATTGTATCTGGGTAGAAGTTGGAGTGTCTTGTGCCAGTTCTGTTCTGGTCTGCAAGAAATATGTAATAGCCTTGAGCCTCTCTACACAAGGCCTTTATTGTGCATTTCTGATTCCTTGCTCATGCTAGTTTGTGGATGCTTTACACAATGTGTTACACACTGTTGCCATTCTCCACATTTTTTCTGATTCTTCACAACCATTTCTTTCCCCATCCCCCTTGATGCAACTTCAGTGCCACATGATCTCAGATTAAATACACAAATTACTTGAAGGCCCCAGAATTTGTTGGCGAGCACTTCTAAACATACAGCCTCATGGAGACCAAGGAGCTATTAAAACAGCTCTAAAATATGTTTGTGCAGAAGCACCGATCAGGGTTAGGTTATAAAAATCAAGACAAATTATGAACATTCCCCAGAGTGCCATTAAATCCATTATTACAAGATAGAAAGAATATGGCTCAACCATTACTCTGCCTAAAGAAGATTGTCTGGATAAACTCGGTGACCAAGTAAGGAGGACCTTAGTTAGAGAAAAAAAACAAGCGGTCAATGGGAGATCCCCTCTATGGGAAAACCATCACCACAGCTGGGTTCCAGAGAAGAATGACAAAAAAGCCATTGCTGAATAAACCTGTATCAAAGTTTGCAGGAAGGCACATGGGAAACACAGCAAATGAGTGGCAAAATGTTCTCTGGTCTGTTGAGACCAAAATCAAACTGTTTAGCCTCCCCACAAAACATGATGTTTATCATAGTGCTCATTGCCCTGAGAACACCATCCCCATGGTGAAGTGTGGTGGTGGCAGAACCATGCAGTATGGATGTTTTTCCTTGGCAGGGTCAATAGTAAGCAAAAGCTAGATTACAGGAACTAAATACAGGGCTATTCTAGAGGAAAACTGGTCTCAGACTGCAAGTGACCTGGAACTGGGTCAGAGGTTCACCTTCCAGCAGGACAATGACCTGAAACACTCAGCCAAAGTAACACTGGAGCGGTTTAGAAGCAAGAACCTGAAATGACTTGGAATAGCTCAGTCAAAGCCCAGACCTCAATCCAAATAAGAATCTTTGGCAAGATCTCAGAGTTACCATTTACCACGCCAACCCAGCAAAGGTAGAATGGTTTTGCCAGCAAGAATGGGCAAGCATCACAGGATCCAGATGCACAAATTTTGCATTTTAGAGTCATTTAAATCACAGCACCATCCAGATTTCAGGAATAAGTAAAGTTTGCTTCTGCTGTCCTGAAGCTCTCCTCCCCTGCTTCAATCAAGGGCCTTTTGGACTTCTGCTCCAGGTTCCAGGGCTAGCTGTGCCATTGCTTTTCTGAATAGGATGAAAACTGGAAGCTAGAGAAACATGCAGTAAGAAAGAAAAACACATTAGAAATTGGTGCTTGGACTTCTTCTAGAGTTTTCTAAAAGTATGCAACTAACAGATGCCTTCACCTTCACAAAGCTTAATTGTTATGCTCTTTGCTGGGTGCCTTTTTTTTTTTTTTTAAGGAACCTTAAGCAGTTTTTAAACAGAAAGCTGGGGAATAAATTAAATATATAAGTCCTTTAAGAAAGAACAAAATGTGTTGACCCAAACTTTAGATAACTAACTTTATTTATTTATTTATTTGGGATTCTTGTATGCCGCCCCGTTTGCATAAGCCTCAGGGCAGCTTCCAACAAATAAATAACAATACAAAAAATATAAAACTGGACACATCCCGGCAATGAATAAACCAATAAATAAATAAGCAACCTTCTTTTTAAAAGGCCAATCCATTTGTATAGAGTGCTTTTCATTCCAGTCTTGACTGGTTTCATTTACTGTTTGCTTCAGATATGCATGTCAAATTAGGGTTTAATCTGTTTCTATATTGTGTTTAACACAGATTGTCCTTGTCCAGATTGTTTTGTAACTAGGAAGAAATGCAGGCACATTTTAAATGCTAATTAATAGTTCTTTCCAGAGTTGACTGTAACTGGTAAAGCAGGGTTAGACAGACTTTAGGCTTGCTGGATCTCTTCTGCTTTTCACTAACCAGAGATCCAACAATCTGATCAATTTGCCAAAGGCATACACGTTGAATGAAAGCATTTTGAGTCCAGGAATTTGAGTATTAGAAATTAACCAAGCTCCAGTCCTTCCATGCAAACACCCAGGCATGGTTTTCTCAAGCTCCCTTCAACAGTATCACTCAGGGTGGTGGGCTGAAATGCTATTTAAACAATTGGGAGTCAGATATCCTTGTTGATCTACTGCAAATCACTCAGAAGTTTACCAAAAGATTCAGATCTACCTTCTGCCCATCCTGGAACTAGAGTATGAAGACTAAGCTATATTGGGCTGAGACATCAACGTTTACTAGGACAAAGCATCTTATTTTATCATGAAGAATTTACTAGCTTGTAGGTTCTAATCAACAAACTGAACCAAGGTTGAATTTGGATGCCAGGAAGTATTTTCTGACAGTTAGAACCCCAAGGGTATGAAATGGGCCTCCATGGGAGGTGGTTGAAGCCCCATTAGTGAGGGTGCCCACGGACAGGCTGGACATGCACATGGTAGGCATGTCATCAGTGGCGCCAGCTGGAGCCTGGGGTCAGACTAGATGGCCTGGGAGACCCCTTCTAACTTGCTCTGTTTCTGTGTTTCTATAATACTTTGAATTGTAATGTTTGCACTGAAATGTTTGCAGAACTTTCCTCCAGACTTAAGAATATAAAAAGAGCCATGCTGGACAAGGACAGGGGTCCACCGGAGGTGCTTGAGACTGCAGCAAACCAGCTTCCCATGGAAACCCACAAACAGAACAGGAGCACAATAGCACCTGCCTGCCCAAGCTCCACAGACATACAACCTCTGATACTGGAGGCTGCATTATAGCTGTGAAGACCAGTAGCCAGTGAAAGCTTTCTCCTCCAAGTCCTCTGGATTGATGGCCATCATTGCATCTTGTGAAATGAGTTCCATAGTTTAACTATGTGTGAAGTTGCCCTTTCCCTTTATCGGTGCTGAATCTCTCATCATGAAATGAACCTGGGTCCTAGTATTATGTGACAAGGCTAAACAAGTCTCCCTTCTCACTTCTTCCACATCATGTATCATTTTCTGCACCTCTATCATCTCACTTTTTTCATCTTTTTGCTAAGCTAAACAATCCAGCTCTTGTAACCTCTCCTTATAGAGGAGTTGCTCCAGTACCATGATTAATTTTGCGGTCCTTTTCTGCACTTTTTCCAATCCTTTTTTAAACTGGTGACTAGAAGTTGACATTTTCACTGAGATACTCATCACAATCATGAGGTCTTTTTCTTGGTCATTATCCATTAGATAAGATACTATCCACTGGGATCTTTTGCCCCAACATAATGACATTATAGTAGCCTACAGAGAGCTGCGTCTGCTATTTTGATCCTAATTTTTCCAGTTAGAGAGAACCATTAGGAGCTCCACATAATCCCTTCTTTGAACCAGCCTATAAGGTGGCCAATTCACTGCTTGTTCTTACTGCAAGATCATTTAAGGATACATTGGGAGGCATCTGTTCCAATACAGTTAGTTCCCTGCCATACCCTACCATTACGTATCTCCACTGGCAGCTTTTACCATTATTCCTACTCATTTCTGGAGGGAGCAATCCTCTGGACACTAGACAATGGGTGGGTTCACATATAAGCAACAGTGGGCTTTCATGCAAGTTGGTGTGTCCTGTAATTCAAACCCTGTTGTGCTATTTCAGCATGGAAGGCTTGAATTTTAGAAACTACAGTCAGAAACCATAGCCCCCCCTGTCGTTTTTCAGTACCACACTAGCTTGTTGTGTCATCCAAGCCTGGAAAACACAACCCACCATGGTACCAAGGCCAGCATCATAGAGCCATTTGGCTAGCCAGAGAGACATCACCAACCTGGTGCCAGCTTTATAGGTACCAGGTTGGGGACAGCTCTCTGGCAAGCAGGTGTAAGAAGGGGGGGGTGAGTACCACCTCCTTCTTCACTGTGGCCACTTGCTATAAAAATGCTCAGGTGAGTACAAGGTTGAGGGCACCTCTGTCGGTAGTGGGAGCAAGAAAGTGGTACAAATGCAGCCACCTCTTCTTCTCAGCAGCTTGCCATAAAGACACTTGGGCTGGGGATGCCTTTCTGGCAAGCAGGAGTGAGAAAAGGAAAAGCTTCCCCCTTCATCATGGAAGTTTGCCATAAAGGTGCTCAGGGGATCAATTGAGCAGTGCTGCTCCTTTTCACAGCACCACCCAGTTGCTTCTCACCCCTCCTGCTCACTCGCACGAGCAAGGGGCTTCCTCCTGGTGCATGTGGGGCGGGGATCAATTGAGCATTGCACTCTGTTCATGATCACGGCTATCAAAGACAGGAGCCTCATTCTGCCCCATGGTGCCTCCTGGGATACTGCCAGAAGAACTGAAAGGAATGGAGATGGTGGGAAGGAAGAGAATTACCATGGCCAGTTGTCTGTTGGGCACATTCACATAAAAATACATGAAATGTGGAAACACTGTAGGGTTGATTGCTGTGATATGTAAACCAAACCAGCCATAGCTCACTTTGGATTTCCAGAGCCAAGGTCCCAGCCACTACTCCAACCTCAGGAGGAATCACTGTATGTTCCACCTCTCCCTTGCACCTGGTGCAGGAAGAATTAAGCCAACGGCCTCTCCTGGGTCAGGAGCACAACCTCAGAGATGGGCAAAAGGGGCATTCCAATGGTGGAAAGGGGCTTGGAGACACCAGGAGGCTTCTCCAGCATCTCTCCCTTCCACTCCAAAGCATGTTCATTAGGTGGGCAATGCAGTGAAATTCAGGGCATGAAAACAGGGAGGGAGGAAAAGATCACTTCTACCATTCCTCCTGTTATAATCACTCTTTCCTTTATGTCAGAAGAGAAAAATATTCCGGGCACACAGAGAGTTCTTTTTAAAACTTTATTGCAATGAAGGGAACAAAAAGGAATGGATTCCTTCCCATTTTTCTGTTCACCTGAGCACATGTTCACACCCTCCTTTTGAACCCTGCTCCCGGCTGCTTGTTCCCTCCTCCTTTCCCCTAACTGGCTAATAGGGTACTGAGAGTTACATTCTTTCCACCCGCCCTGCCCTTCTTCCCAATCCAGCCCTGCCCCTGGTGGGCTACAATAGGCTCATTTTGTTCTGCCCAGCTTGCCAATAAACAATCAGGAAGTATTTGGCCCTCCTGCCTTTTTCCCCATACCTTGTGCTATCTGATTTTAGCCCCTCCCCTCCTTTGGGCTAAGTAATTTTCTTTGTTACCCTTTTAAATCTCTTTACTCCCTTGTTTCAAATCATCCTTCCACACCTATCACTCCCACTTCCCACAGGATGAGTGCAAACCTTTGAGCTTGAGGGCTTACAATCACTTCAACAGGACTGTGGCCTGAACTAGCAATGGATCCAGAAGAAAACCCATCATCGTATTTCATGACTGCTAAGTTTGTTCAGGTGTTTGTGGTGAGACATTTTGTTAGAACCCTTTGCCCATGGTAAAACAAAATCAGGAAGTCACATTGTTTAGCTGTTCCATACTATGTGTTTAAATAGGAGAAAAAAATAAGGTAACGGTCAGCATGGTATACTGAGTCCATCCAATCTAGGCTATTGGTAATAACAACACTACATGAAGCATACAAAGCAGCTTAAATGAAATCAATACAAAAATACAAGGGAAATCCAAACTAACAAGTTTTTATCTAATTGGCATCAATCCCCTTTGACCATGAAAACTTCCCGACAATTCACTGCAGAGTTGAATACATGAAGTCCAAATAAATACAGGGATGCGGGCAGCAGCATTTCCTAGTCATGACACTTGAGATACTTTCTGTTGACCGGGCACAACTGGGACTTTTGGCACTGAGTTACAGCCCTTCCCAAAGAACAGTGACTCCCTCCAAACACAAGTAAAATGAGTTAAAACGATCAAGCATTATGTAGCACCTTCAAGACTTAATGCATTTAATCAGATATAAGCCTTTGTAGACAATATATGCAAAAGCTAACATCAAAACAAATATGTTACTTCGAGTGTCTTCACATCTGTAAAAGCTTATAACTAACCTAATATATCTCTCGAATATGTTCGTCTTTAAGGCACCATAAGCCTTTTGGTTGTTGTTGTTTTTTTTCCACTGGAACAAACTAACACAGCTACACCGCTGGAAATTGCTAATAAAAAGGCTATCCTAAACAAGAAATTCTATTGATCATATAACTAGCAGCGTTTTCATTATTGCTCTAGAAATACAATCCTGAAATCCCTGGAGAATAGTGAAAATTTTCCTGTCTAAGCCCGCCTGGGATTGCACCCGAGATTCCTTTCCTCCGCACTCGCTTCCTCTCCTACAGCCCGCCATTACCCCAACTGCACTGCCGTTCGCTCTGACAGCGCAGCAAAGGCAAGCGCCACCACGTGGCTACACCAGGCTGACATCTCGCGAGAACAGGCACGCTAGTTCTGGAGGAAGCCGGAAGAGGCGGTCCCTTTTTGCTTCGGGCGAGGCGGCAAGATGAGGTTCGTGTTCGGGTTTCTTCGGGATTGGGGAGGATCTGGCGCCATCCGCGGTTTCAGAGTTCGGCTGGGTTGTGTCCCCAGCCTCCGTCGAGGGGGAAGCGTGAGGGCTTTCGCAGGGGCAAATCTTTAGAAGGGCAGCCGTTCAGAATTAGTGTTGGCGGTCGGGTTGCTGCGCTTACATGGTTGAATCCGGTGTCGATCTTACTTAGACTCGTTGAAATGAGTAGGCCTTAAGTTAGACCGATGTTGGAGGCAACTCATACCATTCTTTAGAGTTCGTATCTTAATATCCCTTGTTTACCGCGCGGTACCTCGAACGTGCTCCCGATCCCAGAGTTTGGAAGAGGGATACTTTCAGCCTCAAGAGTAAACTACTTTGCCCACAAACTAGAGCTCATATTTAAGGTTAAGAAAAACGTTCGACAGCTCCCAGTGTGTTGCAGCCAATCACAGCATGCTGGGCATCGTAAGACTTTATTTTGTCGAAATAAGCATATGATTTTGACTTAAGTTCCATTGAATTTGGTAGGGCTAACTTCTGAGCAAACGTGGTTCAGATTGGTTTGCTTGGGCTAATGCTACAGGGCTTCTACTATAGGTGATTCAATCAGGATGTAAAAGTGTTATGTGTAAGGCAGATTTTGCAGTTGCTGAGTGAAGAGTGCCCAAACAGATCCTGTATAGAATTTGCATAGCTTAACCTGGAAGACATAGGCCTTGCTGGCTTTAAGGCAGACTTGCCATTCCTGGGATGTGCAAGAGGCAAAGGTTGATAAGATATAGTTGACTTCTCTTCTAGAAGCTAGATGAGACAGCAAAGTGATAATGAATAAAAGTCGCTTGCTGGGGCATTCAGGAGTCACTAGGGCCCCAATCAGTTGTGTATTTCAGCATGAAGGAGAAGCCCTACAACATGCAGCATTCTAATACTTCAGGTAAAAATGGTGAGGGCACATGAGAGGTATTTGATGGTTGCTTCTCATCTTGCCAGAGCTTTGGCAAAATCTAAGCCTCAGTCTTTCTGCAGGTGATCAAAGACATTCTTGTTCACATGTTCAAGTCCTCTTATGAAGTTAAATAAATGTGCCTGACATGGATATTATGCTTTTCCACAGCAGCAAAGTCTCCCGTGACACGCTGTATGAAGCCGTGAAGGAAGTCCTTCAGGGGAGTCAGACTAAGCCACGCAAGTACGACATTTGCTTTTTACCACTTTGTTTTTGGCAGCTTGTGAAAAGTACTTCTATCTATGAGAACGCCAGCCAGCTTGCCTAATCCAGCAGTAGGCAAACTAGTGCCCTCTAGATATGTTTGGACTACAACTCCTATCAGCCCCAGCCAGTATAGCTAATGACAAGGGATTCTGGGAATTGTAGTCAATAACATCTGGCAGGGGCCAGGTTATGTACCATAACTTTATGTAGAATGTTAAATGACACTGTTGTCAAGACTGTATGCTAGAAGTGGCTTTCCCTTCCTTCTTAAAGCTTAGAACTCTGACTGGAAGGAATTTTGACTACCTTGATGCAGGGTAATATGGAGGCTATTTGCTGCCAGAGGACTCAACTATGATAACTCAAAACTGCAGAAAGTTGAAAAGTATCCATAATGACTGGATGAGAAACAGGACTCAGAAATGTAGCATCCAGTTTAGTGTGGATGTGTGCAATTTTATCTGCAAAATGCAGGTAAAATTCTGAAAATAGTTATTGGTACTTTGTAATCATACTTTTGATGAAGTGTAGAAGTTCTCCATATACCAAAGCTACCAAAGCTCCATATACCAAAGCTATCTGTACTTGTGGGTGAATACAGGAACAAGAATACTGATTAATTAGATCAAACTTACATAGACTTATTGAAGGAAAAATAGGAATCTTTGTATTACATGTCATTGTGCTGCAGAAGTGAGCATAAACATAAGCTGTGCTCACAGTATTGAGTACACTGCTGAATTTGTCCCAGTGCTAATTGTGTTAATTTTGAATGTTACTGGATTCTTTTTGATTTTAGCCAAATGTGTGATTTTAAATGTTCTGTTTCTTCAGGTTCTTGGAGACTGTGGAGTTGCAGATCAGTCTGAAAAACTATGACCCACAAAAAGACAAGCGTTTTTCTGGCACTGTCAGGTTTGGCATTGTTCCTGTTCCACCCAGCCTTCAGCCTGCACCCCTCTCCCTGATACAAGCCGCTGAATTCAGGCTCTCTATGATGCAGCATGTTGACTGCTAATGCAATGGCAGCTGGGTGTAGTGCTGAATTGCCCGGGTAGTTCAGATCCCCCACTGCGGAGTGGGTGTGGCTGGACGGACCCCCACCCTGGGTCTTAAAACAAGAGGGGAGGTGTGGTGAGGCTCTTACGCTGATCCCACCGATCTCTTTTAAGTGGCCAGATATAGCTGCTGGTGGGCGAAGACTTACCTGTCAATTATGGTAAGGCTTTTCAGCCATGGTTGTGAATGTTCCCATCATGTTTTCTGTTGCTCTGGTCCAGTGTGGGGTGGCTGTCAGTGATGTGATGTTTCTCCCTCCCTCTCAGGCTCAAGTCTGCTCCACGGCCTAAATTTTCAATCTGTGTCTTGGGCGACCAGCAGCACTGTGATGAAGCCAAAGCAGTGGACATGCCTCACATGGACATTGAGGCACTGAAGAAACTCAATAAAAACAAGAAGCTTGTTAAAAAGCTTGGTAAGGAAAATGGGAAGCTTGCTTCTGAAGCATCCATGTCCTGCCTTTCCTCCAAGGAGTATAAGGCAGTGTGCAAGGAATATAAGGCAGTTCCTCCTTCCTATTTTATCCTTGTGAAATAGGTTAGGCTGAGAGGCTGTGACTGGCCCAGAGTTATCCAGTGAGCTTCATAGCAGAGTGGGGACTAGAACCAGGTTCTCCTAGACCCCCAGTCCAACACTAACCACCCCACTATAGATGTGTAAAACAGAAAACCAATACAACTCCAAAACTGAGGGTATTGTTTCAAATGTCCATACCTTAGCATATATAATTCTTGTTGCCGAAACCATATATGTTGTATTTTCTGTGATGTTGATAAACAAATGCAGCTATATCGTTCAAAGTGTAGAGTACTGGGTGTAAAAGAATGTCTTATGTTTTTGGTGATGTCTTTTATTCCTGCCATTCACAGCAAATAAGACAAATATCTCTTTTCTTTGTGGAAGTTCCCCAAATCCCATTATTTTTTATATTAGCCATTAAATGCCTATGATGAGAACAGATTTAACTTGAAGTCAAAAAGATGACAATATTGATGCCAGGTGGGCCTCACTGGGGAGATTATTCCATAACTGGGGTATCACCACTGGCCTGGAACTGGTAGAAGGCACTAAGGAGCCTTCTGAGCCTCAAATTACAAAGACAGATTGAGAAGCATCACCAAGCTATCAACTTACTCATATACAGATCAGGTTGAACACCCGCCATCCAGTCAGAGGAACCACCCACCAACAGCATCATGGCCTTGAGTGAACTTCAGTTTATTAGCCCTCGTCCAGCCCATAGCCTCACCTGATGAGGATGAAAAGGTGGAGTCAAGCTGCTTGTCATCAGTGTACTGAATGCAGCATAGTCCTGATGACCCCACTCAGCAGTTGCATTTGGATGTTCACAGCATGAGGAATAAGACTGACCCCTGAGGGAACCTCATGTTGGAAAATCCGCAGGGCTGAGTAGTAGTCCTCAAGCACCACCCATTAGAGCGAGCCATCCCAAATACGAGAGGAACCATTGCAATGATGCCCTGCCTACCCCCAGTTGCCCCAAAAGCCCCATGGCCAGTGGTATCAGAAGCCACTGAAAGATCCAGAAGAATCCACAGGGTCACACTCTACCTGTCTCTTTTGCCACAGGTGATCGTATAGGGTGACTAAAACTGTTTCTATGTCAAAACCTGCCCTGAATCTTGACTGAAATGAATCCAAATAATCAGTCTCATCCAAGAGTGCCTGGACCTGGTTAGCTCGATCTGCTCAAGAACATTGCTCAAGAAGGGAACATTTGCCACCAGCCCAAGGATTTTAGGGTCTTCCAGGTCCAGGGAGAGCTGCTTTAAGAATGGTCCAAAAGCTGTGGAATGCATCTGGCAAATATTGGGCAATTACTTAACTTTTTTTTCCTGCTATCACATGCAGAGCAGGTCACTGATGAGCAACATATAAGGGGGATGAGACTGATTATGGATCCAAAGCTCAGTACAGGGCTCACTATCCAGTCCTTTGGAATTGAGTTCTGAAAACTAAATTTAAAATCATACAGCTGGAAGCTAACTGAAGGTGCTTGGTTCTGAACTGCTATCTTGATTCAGAGTAGCATTATATATGTCTAGGTTAGCCACCATGTTCCTTGAATACAGGCTTGGATCTCAGTTATGTATGTATTTTTAAAACCTGGGTGTGTACAGGTTGGTGAGTTTTGAAAATAACTGCATTATGCAGTGCACATTTTTGTGGTACATCACAAAGCATTTCAGTGCAATGCATTATCTCTTTTTAAAGCCAAGAAGTACGATGCTTTCCTGGCCTCAGAGTCCCTGATCAAGCAGATTCCTCGGATCTTGGGTCCAGGCCTGAACAAGGCCGGCAAGTTCCCTTCTCTTCTTACTCACAATGAGAACATGGTGGCCAAGGTTGATGAGGTCAAATCCACAATCAAGTTCCAAATGAAGAAGGTAACTCATTTAAAGGCTATGGCAATTTAGAAAACTTGATCACAGGCATTCTCATAAATGAAAACCTGTCCATAGAAAATAAAGCTGGATTGTTGAGGGGTGAACTAGAGAGCATCCTTAGTTGTGTTGTACAGTGTTGGACCCCTTTGATGGAAGAACTTGGCTAGCGTTCTCACGTACTAAATAGATCATTTGAATGGAGGGGTGCAAGCAGGAGGCAAAAGAAACCCAGAATCCATTTAGCCCATTTAACCTCATCGAATTGCTGTGGTAGATTGCTCTGTTTCCAGTTCTGTATCTCAAGGGACTGTTTTATGCCATCTTGATTCTTGCAAAAGTGGACATTATTACAGATGGTTGTAGGCAGACAGCAGGAATCCTCTTCCCATATCTTTTGAATATTTGGTCCTTTCCAATTCAGCAGAAATTTCCATGACCTGGCCCTGTCAGATTGGCCTGACTGATGTTTTAAGTCCCAGTGCTTAAAAGCACTTACTCAAGAATCCTGCTAAATCAGCACCAGAATTAACTGGAAGAGAAGTAATTAAGTCTAGCAAAAGTGTTCTGAATGAAGCCTGAGTACTTAGTCTAAATTAAATGGATTAACTGATGTTACAGTAAATGACTTCTTTATACAGTAATCCCCCGAAATTCACCGGGGTTACATTCTAAAGCATCTGCGAATTGTGAAAAACAGCGAATTTGGTGCCGGTGGTGGGTGCTGGCCGCCGAAGTGGTGTGGGTGGGAGCCACCGTGGGGGTGGGCCTGCAGAGATCGTTTTCTCCGAGCGAGTCCAAACTTGGAGGAAACAATCTCCTTGTGAGTGAGGGGCCAGCTTACTCGCCAGGAGATCGGCTTGGACTCACTTGGAGAAAAATCCCGCGAAAGACTGAAGCCGCGAACGCTGAACCATGACTTCACGGGGGTATACTGTACTTAAAAAGTAACTGTCAGAGGAATCCAATGTGTCTTTACTCATACGTTAAGTGCCACTTCGTTCAGTAGTGCTTATACCCAGGAGTGCTTTAGTGTTTCAGCCTGTGCAACTCATTGTAGTTTGCATTTGATAAAAGAGGGAGGTAAACTCTTCAGGCTGGCAAAACTAGCTTCATGCCAGGCTGATGTTGTTAATATTCTGCTCAGTTGCTCTCTCTGTTGATATTCCCTTGCAGTTTTCCAGAATGTTTGCCACTAAGATAGGTGGCATTTGTGATAACAAATGGCATGGTTTCTTCCCTGCTTTGTTCCGCTCTTGTCAAGTTCTGTCAGCTCAACTGAATGATTATTTTCCTGTGCTCTCAGGTGCTCTGTCTGGCTGTAGCTGTTGGCCATGTGAAGATGACAGAGGATGAATTGGTCTACAACATTCATCTGGCTATAAACTTCTTAGTCTCATTGCTGAAGAAGAATTGGCAAAATGTGAGGGCCTTGTACATCAAGAGCACCATGGGAAAACCCCAGCGACTGTACTAAAAACAATATAACTTGTTTTTGACTAACCTACTCACTGTGTGGTTTTTGGTATTACACGTCCTCGTACCTGGACTAGCTTTCTTTTTTTGTCTTCAGCTGAGATCCTTCTGCATGCCAACAGTGGCCACATTTGGACCAGCAATATGCCAGAATTCCAGGGGGTCTTGCCATATTTTGAACAAGTTACATGCTAGTGCATGCAACTCATTTGCTCCAGTCTTGCTTCTTCCTACTACTACACCTGTTAAACTGAAAAGGATTTGTTTCACATGTCCTCTGAAACAGGAATCTCAGTGTATTGCTCCATAAAGAAGTTAATATTAACTAGGATTTGTTCTTGATTTGGGCCTCCCAGCTCCTGGCTTGGGTTGAGGCAATAAGCCAGAAACCCTGGTTTAGACAACATAGTAAGCAAACAATTTATAGTTTTTTAGTAGTCATACTAGCAGGAAAGTGCAAAGAGAGAGAATGGACTGTATTCATACCAGTGTAGCCAGTGCTAAGCTAAGGGAAGTGAAAAGACCAGTCTGATTTACAGAGCCAAGAACTGGGGGCGGAAAGATTCTTTCTGCAGTGAGACTTGTTATGGATGTGGGAGCCAAAACTAAGAGTGGAGGTTCTGTCTAACAGCCTGGGGACATCATAGGCTATTACATCAAGAAACTAGGTTCAAGTTACTTATAAAACCTGAGAAGCATTGTCGGGGTGAAGGTTGTTGCAAAGAAACGGTTTGGCAGATCAGAATAACAGTATCCTTCATAAGCAGGATGTTGAAGGAAACTTGGTTTTTTAATATCATCTAGTAGTAACCTATTCAATGCCATTAGTGAACAAGAACAAAGGGATAGGCTTGAATTGAGGTGGGGATTCATTTTTACCAAATTCATAATATGAAATCACTTTTACTACTTGTATCTTTTTGCAGTGGTTACTTACAGTACACTACAAACATTTGGGAAGTGGGAAGCTTGAGGGTAGAAAAGGGCCATATGTCTTGGGAACTGCATTATGGTAAGCCAGACAATTGGTTCATGGAGCTCAGTCTTCCATACAGACTGACAACAAATCATCAGGTTACACGCATGTAATTTTCCTATGCTTGCTTGGAGTTGTCAGGGATTTTTCTGCCTGGGGACCATGTGCTCTGAGCTGTGGTGAGTATAGAACATCAGGGATTTCTCACAGCTTAGCAGGTCCAGTAATTTTCAGATCTTGCCCAAAAAATACGGTGATCCACTGCAGTTTCCTTCACTTCCTTCCACTTAGGAAGACTGCTGCTCCCACACCTCATCACCAAACACATTCACCCAGCGTAACCATGGTTTCCACTATTTTGTCAGCTTGTGGTAAAATCTGGAAAGAAGCCAGGAAAATTCCATGTGAAGATGGTGTAGGACATGGGTCCTCAAACTACGGCTCGCAGGATGGATCCAGCCCGCCATGCCCATTTATCCGGCTCGCCACGCGGACGGGGAGGCAGTGGCTTGCTCACTCGGAGATGGTTTTGGACTCATTTGGGAGCAAGCTGCTGCCGCTGCCCACCTCCCCCAGGCACATGTGCTTGCCGCTCGCCTCTCAGTGAGGTTGGGGAGACAGTGGTTTGCTTGCTCGGAGATGGTTTTGGGCTGGCTGGGAGATCTCCGAGCAAGCAAGTTGCCGCCACGTGTGCCCGACGCTGCTTCACCAGTCCGCGCACCCAGGCACCCCCGCCTCACTGGCCCACACCGGTCGCCGCCGCCTTTCGACTGGCCCCCTATTGAAAAAGTTTGAGGACCCCTGGTGTAGGAGAACTAAATCTTCATCTGGTCAACCCAGTAAATGCCTACTGGAGGCAGGAGGTCCTACCTTGAAGGGTGAGGCTGAAAACAGCTTTTTGGGGAAATGTATGTTCTCTTTTAAATGAAAAACCAAAGTGCAGGCCCTCTCCTGTGCCAGGACCTTTCAGTTGCTGGGCCGTAGCTCCTGGACAGGGCAGCTACTTTACATACCAGCTTCCATCCCGGGCATCTCCAGGTACAGCTGAAAAAACGGAAACCTTGTACAGCCATTGACAAGCAGTGTTGACAACACTGGGCTAGATGGACCAAGGGTCTGATTTTGCATAAGGTAGCTGCTCCTATTCCTATGATAGGGAAATGGGAAATTGAACTAGGAAAATAGTAGGCGTGTACCTACAAGATGCAGAGAATAGTGTTTCAGTTGGGGAAAGTCACGTTGCAAGGAAGAGTCAAGAATTGGAACCTGCTGCTGGACAAAATGCAATCTAATATGGCCAAATTTGATACTTGGCATCAGGAAACAACTCGGCTGAATCACTGATACAGACTCTCAATAAATTACTTCTATGGAGCCAGGAGGTCTATTGCCAAATAAGATTTCAAGAGCTGAAGGAAATTGCTATGCTGCAATTCATCAGCTTTTGCTCCAGTTAGGTTTGCTGCTGTGTACAATATGACCTAAGTATCAACAGTGTCTAGGAAATTGTTGGATCTCCTTCAACATGTGAAAACAGCTTCTTCTGTGTGGGCAACTTGCGGCCCTCCAGACATTTTGGCCTACAACTTAAGGGTACATTCTTATGGTCATAGAAGCATACAGTTCGAAGGAGCCTAGAAGGCCATCGGACCAACCCCATCTTCAATGCAGGACTCAAGTCTCCCATCCAGATTCTAACCAGGCCTGGCCCTGGACAGGAATTTTTAAAATTCCACCTTCTAAAGCTATAGCCACTTGCAGTGGCTTTTAGAGCAGGACTTTAAGAACTGATCCTTTCCCACTCCCATGGTTTTGCAGCCATGGAAAGAACCATATCACCTGTTTTCTGAGGTCACAAAAATGACCTCATACAGCTCAAAGGGGAGCATTCCAGGTGGAGGGGAAAGGCTGAGATCTGCAGAGCCCTATGGCTTTCCCACCCCCACCATTGGCCACATGCCTCCTTTGAGGCTCAGTTGTTGTTGTTGTTGTTAGTCGCGAAGTTGTGTCCAACCCATCGCGACCCCAAGGACAACATTCCTCCAGGCCCTCCTGTCCTCCACCATCCCCCGGAGTCCACTCAAGCTCACACCAACTGCTTCAGTGACTCCAACCAGCCACCTCATTCTCTGCCGTCCCCTTCTTCTTTTGCTATCTATTGTTCCCAGCATTAGGCTCTTCTCCAGGGAGTCCTTCCTTCTCATTAGGTGGCCAAAGTATTTGAGTTTCATCTTCAGGATCTGGCCTTCTAAAGAGCAGTCAGGGTTGATCTCCTCTACGACTGACCGGTTTGATCGCCTGGTGGTCCAGGGGACTCGCAGGAGTCTCCTCCAGCACCACAATTCAAAGGCCTCAATCCTTTGGCGCTCAGCCTTCCTTATGGTCCAGCTTTCACAGTCATATATTGCAACTGGGAAAACCATAGCCTTGACTATACGCACTTTTGTTGACAGGGTGATGTCTCTGCTTTTTAGTATGCTGTCTAGATTTGCCATAGCTTTCCTCCCCAGGAGCAAGCGTCTTTTAATTTCTTGGCTGCAGTCCCCGTCTGCGGTGATCTTGGAGCCCAGGAAAATAAAATCTGTCACTACCTCCATTTCTTTCCCATCTATTTGCCAGGAAATGAGAGGACCGAATGCCATGATCTTAGTTTTCTTAATGTTGAGTTTCAAGTCAACTTTTGCGCTCTCCTCCTTGACTCGCATCAAGAGGCTCTTTAGTTCCTCTTCACTTTCTGCCATTAGAGTGGTATCATCTGCATATCTGAGGTTGTTGATATTTCTTCCAGCAATCTTAAGTCCAACTGGTGATTCATCTAGCCCCACCTTTCTCATGATGTGCTCTGCATATAAGTTAAATAGGCAGGGCAACAGTATACAGCCTTGCCGAACTCCTTTCTCAATTTTGAACCAATCAGTGGTACTGTGTCCAGTTCTCACTGTTGCTTCTTGACCCACATATAGGTTTCTCAAAAGACAAATAAGAAGGTCTGGTACTCCCATCTCTTTAAGAACTTGCCACAATTTGTTGTGATCCACACAATCAAAGGCTTTAGTATAGTCAATGAAGCAGAAGTAGATGTTTTTCTGGAACTCCCTAGCTTTCTCCATGATCCAGCTTATGTTGGCAATTTGATCTCTAGTTCCTCTCCCTCTTCGAAATCCTGCCTGTACTTCTGGTTGTTCTCGGTCCACATACTGCTGGAGCCTAGCTTGTAGGATTTTGAACGTAACTTTGCTAGCGTGTGAAATGAGTGCAATGGTGCGGTAGTTTGAACATTCCTTGGCATTGCCCTTCTTTGGAATCGGAATGTAAACTGACCTTTTCCAATCCTGCGGCCACTGTTGAGTTTTCCAAATTTGCTGGCATATTGAGTGCAGCACTTTTACTGCATCGTCATTTAAGATTTTGAATAGCTCAGCTGGAATACTGTCACCTCCACTAGCTTTGCTGTTGCTCAGACTTCCTAAGGCCTATTTGACTTCACATTCCAGGATGTCTGGCTCGAGGTCAGTGACCACCCCATTGTGATCGTGGTTATCAGGGTTGTTAAGTTCTTTCTTGTATAGTTCTTCTGTGTAATCTTGACATTTCTTCTTAATCTCTTCTGCCTCTGTTAGGTCCCTGTCATTTTGGTCCTTTATCATGCCCATCTTTGCATGAAATGTTCCCTTCATATCTCCAATTTTCTTGAAGAGATCTCTGGTCCTCCCTATTCTATTGTTTTCTTCTATTTCTTTGCACTGTTCATTGAAGAAGGCATTCTTATCTCTTCTATCTATTCTCTGGAATTCTGCATTCAGTTGGGTGTATCTTTCTCTTTCTCCCTTGCCTTTCGCTTCCCTTCTTTCCTCAGCTATTTGTAAAGCTTCCTCAGACAGCCATTTTGCTTTCTTGCATTTCTTTTTCTTTGGGATTGTTTTAGTTGCTACCTCTTGTACAATGTTGCGAACCTCCGTCCATAGTTCTTCAGGCACTCTGTCTATCAGATCTAATTCCTTAAATCTATTTGTAACCTCTACTGTATATTCATCAGGGATATGATTTGGGTCATACCTGAATGGCCTAGTGCTTTTCCCTACTTTCTTCAATTTAAGCCTAAATTTTGCAACAAGAAGCTCATGATCTGAGCCACAGTTGGCTCCTGGTCTAGTTTTTACTGACTGTAGAGAGCTTCTCCATCTTTGGCTGCAGAACACATAGTCAATCTGATTTTTGTGTTGACCGTCTGGTGATGTCCATGTAGAGTAGAGTCTCTTGGGTTGTTGGAAAAGAGTGTTTGCTATGACCATCATATTCTCTTGACAAAATTCTACCAGTCTGTGCCCTGCTTCATTTTGTACTCCAAGGCCAAACTTGCCTGTTATTCCGGTTATCTTTTGGCTTCCTACTTTAGCATTCCAATCCCTCATGATGATAAGGACATCATTTTTTGGTGTTAATTCTAGAAGGTGTTGTAGGCCATCATAGAACCAGTCAACTTCAGCCTCTTCAGCACCAGTGGTTGGGGCATAGACTTGGACTATTGTGATGTTGAATGGTTTGCCTTGGATTCAAACTGAGATCATTCTGTCTTTTTGCAGATTGTATCCCAGTACTGCTTTTCCTACTCTTTTATTGACTATGAAGGCTACTCCATTTCTTCTGAGGGATTCTTGCCCACAGTAGTATACCTGATGGTCATCTGAATTAAATTCACCCATTCCTGTCCATTTTAGTTCACTGATTCCTGAGATGTCGATGTTCAGTCTTGTCATCTCTTGTTTGACCACATCTAGCTTGCCTTGATTCATGGATCTTACATTCCAGGTTCCTATGGAGTATCGATCTTTGCAGTATCAGACTTTCCTTTCACCACCAGATGCATCTGCAACTGAGTGTCCTTTCGGCTTTGACCCAGTCACTTCATTCTTTCTGGTGCTACTAGTACTAGCCCTCCGCTCTTCCCCAGTAGCATATTGAACACCTTCCGACCTGAGGGGCTCATCTTCCAGTGTCATATCTTTTTGCCTTTTGGTACTGTCCATGGGGTTTTCATGGCAAAGATACTGGAGCGGGTTGCCATTTCCTTCTCCAATGGATCACGTTTTGTCAGAGCTCTCTGCTATGACTTGTCCATCTTGGGTGGTCCTGCATGGCATAGCTCATAGCTTCATTGAGCTACGCAAGCCCCTTCGCCACGACAAGGCAGTGATCCATGAAAAGGGGAGGCTCAGAGGCCCATTTAAAAGAAAAGAAAAAGCAAAAAAAGGGGACGCTGTATCCTGCACTGCTTGGCTGCGGCCTGGCGAAATCCCAGAAACTTCCAAGATCAAAGGCTTTTTTTCTAGTGGGTGGCAACTTGATAGAATTGTGCTCTTAGCTATTTTATATTTGTTATTTGAGAATGCATAAATAATACAACTTCCATCAGCCTTAGCCAGGATAGGTTATGGTGAGGGATCACAGGAGCTGTAAACTAAAATATCTGGAGGTCCACAAGTTGCTCACTGGTTTTATATACACCCTTGTATAATTTCATTATCACCTGCCGTTTTATTACAAAATAAAACATATGGAGCAGAAAATGGAAGACTTAAAACTTTATTTTGTCCTGACAATGTGAGGCGAAAGGTGCTTCCAGACAGGGCTCCTACTGCCACCAATCAAAAGGCAAAGAGTGGTTATTTTATGTTTTTTCACCTTTGCTTTTTGGCCCTGGTAAGAAAAATGATGGAAGGAGCAGTGAGAAGACATGGGAATGGTTTCAAGTTGGAGGTGTTGACATCTGGAGGCCCTGTAAGTTCCTGTGTCTGAGGCAGAGAAATTGCATGAGAAATGCTTTGTATGGAAGTCCTGAAAAGCACTTTTGGAGAGCTGCATCCTGCTTTGACATTGCCTTGAGAAATGTGACATCAAGGAAAGGTGAAGCTTTTTTCCAGCCAGTTACGACTGCTTAACCTTAGGCAGAGACAGACATCATTGCAGCTTATGTCTGATCAAAAGGAACAAAGCTGCTTTGAGGAAGGACTGAAGGCTGGGGGAGGATTTTGTCAGAGGGTATCTGTATAATGTAGTTCAGCACTGAAAAAAATAGGTCAGAAAGCAGGGCTGCCCTTTGCCATTTGGCTGCCTGAAGCTACAGAAAAATACCACTGGGGTCAAACTAGCTTGAATGTTACATATGTTTTGTGGAACTGTGGGTTCTCAACCAAAAACGGTTTGTGTTACTCTAGTTTTCATCCATGGGGGTACAGTCCTAGGTATTTTTTTTTTTGTCAGAAAAAGGTCCTACAGCTTCCCCTAGCCAGCATGGCTAGTCAAAGAGAACTGAGCATGGTAGGGTTTGTTGGGTAGGACTTTTTCCCATCTAAACATGCATGTTTGATTATCTGGTTTTCAAGGTCAGAATATTCAAAGTGATTTGCACTTGCCCTCTTCTGTGCAGCACAAACAAGCATTAGCTTGAGTGTCACCAACACTGTCTGTGAAAGATCTTCCAATCTTTCAGCTACCACTGCGGTCCAGTGACCACCCTTCAGGAATTTCTCTGCCCCCATCATCTTTGCAGATATCCATTATCTTCTGCTAATATGATTGTTACTCCTGAAGAGGGTGGATGCAGCTTCACCTGGTGTCTCAGCTCTGTCCATTGCAGTTTGGGTGACCGTGCTGGGACACCAGACCAGTGAGAGAGTCTGGCCTCCTGGTAGTTCTCAGCTTCTCTGACATACCCAAATAATGTCACCATGGTGAGGAGTGTATCCAAGAGGGGAAAGAAATGGATGCATCTGAAGCATAATGTTGCAGGAGAGTGTTGCAATTGCCCTGGAACGACAGAGAGACAAACAAGTGGGTCCCATATCAAATGAAGCCAGAACTTGTCCTGGAAATGATGAAACTGAGGTTGATATACTTTGGGTACATCATGAGGAGGCAAAACTCCCTGGAGAAGATAATAATGCTGGGAAATTCGAAGGCAGAAGAGGAAGACCAAATACGAACTGGAATGAGTTCCTAAAGAAAGGCATAGCCTTTAGTTTGCAAGAGTTAGGCAGGGCTGTCAAGCCCAAGATATTTTGGAGGGCATTCATAGTGTCACCATACATTGAAGACTACTTGATGACAAGTAACAGCTACAGACACACATAGGATCGCAACCTTCAAGTTTTAATCTCTGCTTCTCTCATTTTGTGTCCTCCAGATGTGTTGGACTACAACACCCAGCATCCCCCATCCAGCATGGCCTAGGGCAGTGGTGGTGAACCTATGGCACACGTGCCACAGTGGGCACGCAGAGCCCTCTCTGTTGGCACGTGAGCCAAGTTGCCCCAGCATCCCTCCAGCAGCCAGGCATCGGATGACAGTGCACACAGGGGCCATGCACATGCTCAGAAAGGAGTAGCGGCGCCAGGTGATGATGTCACGAGCCATGACTCATTGGCTGTGACCTGTCTGAGCTTTCACATGGCCGGTCAGAATGCTGCCAAGGAGAGAATGAGAGAGAGAGAGAGAGATTTGCTTGGACTGGCTGTGAGTTGTTTTTTCTAAAATAAAACCTCAGTTTTCAGGTTTCATTGCAGTGTTGACACTTTGTGTTAAATAGGTGGGTTTTGGGTTGCAGTTTGGGCACTCGGTCTCTAAAAGGTTCACCATCACTCGCCTAGGAAGAAGAAGGTGTACTCCAGCACCCTGGGAGAGACCACATGTGAAAGGATATATAGTGTCAGCATAAACATATGAATGAAGAAATGTTTCTGAGAGGGGAGGGAATATAGCAGTCTTTTAGAATGGATGTCACAGGAGAAAGCACCAATTTGGAAGGAACAAGTGTGTGTGAATGAGAATGACAGGAAGATCAAGGGGGTGGGAAGTGATTCCTCTTCTAATATTGTTCTTCCCACTCAATTTTTGTAAACAATCAGTTTTTAAAAAATGATCTATCAACTGAATACTGAGTTGTTGTTATTACTATCACATTTCATGTATATCCTGCCTCTTTTCCTCTTGTGAGTAACCCAAAATAGCTCTAAAATAAGAGAGCTCTATTTTATTCTCACAACAAGAACCTCGTGAGGTAAGTTAGACTGACTGGCTCAAAGTTACCCAGTGAGCTTTATTGCAAAGTAGGGACTAGAACCTGGTTCTTCCAGGTCCCTTGTGCAGCTCTTTCACCACACCTCGCTGACTTCCGTCCAGCACATGTTCAGATGGATGTGATCAACTGGGCTGTAGTCCATGAAAGCTTAAGCCAGAACAAAATTGTTGCTCTTTATCATTCTTGCCCCAACAGACTAAAATAGCTCTCTTCTGGAAATGGTTACACATGCTTTATTGGGGTTACTGTGGAGACAGCATCTGCTTAAATGTCTTCGAATGACGCTGATGTGATTTCTGAAACAATCTGCTTTTTGGAGGCAGCAGTAGCCTTCCTTCTGGCATCTTCTAGTTAGGCCAGCGTTCCCACTCTTTTCAAAGTACTGCCTTATTCTTCTGGCTGCAGTATGGCACTCCCTTCCTAGGACGAGACAGTGGAATCAAGAAAAATCTTCTTGTCTGAGTATAAGCTTCTCTAACATATGGCTTGGAGGAGCTGAAACCATGACAAGCGCACAGTGTTTACAAGTCGGCAGCCATCCGGCTTATAAACAAGGGGCTTCTCCAGCAGCAGCAAAAATGCATTCCAAAGATAGCAGTGAGAAGGAAGTCTGCTTTCAAGGAGGCAGTCAGAGGAGTGGCACTACAGGCTGGCCTTCCTGTGTTGGTGCTTGTGTTAAGGGCAAAGAGCTTTTGCTGCCTTCATCTTCATCATCAGAAGAGGAAGCTCCCACTTGCGGAAGTTCCCTTCAGGGCTCATGCATAGACTTTTGCCTTTCAGCGCTTGATCAGCCTCACATCCCTATCCAGGTAGGACATTTGGCCTTCGATTAGATGTGCAGGTGGGGAAAGTAAAATTCAGAAGGTCTGAGAACAGTGCCATCCTGTGCCTTGAATCCCTCTGCTTGAACATGTGCTGAACTGAACTTGAAATGCAATTTAGGGGAGTAGAAAGCAAATACGTCTTTCTAGGGGGTCAGGGCATCACAGAAAAATGCTCTTGAAGAGAATTAGCACGCCTAAATATTAGCTAAGTACTGAGATGAACAAGTCTTTGAGGACACATGTTGGAGGAGGGGGATTTCTAAACAAGAATAGTGCAGTAGAGCTCGGGGTTTGGAGAAGGAAATGTCCAAGGATGAGTTTTGTTGAAAACAGAAAACTGTTAAATATCAGATATATTTTATAAAATACTTATGCTTTGCTTCTTCATAGGTTTTTCTGTGCTTTGTTCAATGGTGTGCACATGTTGTGGTTATCTTATATAGTAAGGTTGTGTGAGTTGTACATCACTTTGGCAACCATACAAAACAATTAGTTTCAATAATGAACCTTTCTTCTTATTTCTGTAGTCGTGTGATCTTGCAAGAGTGGAATCACATGGCTCAACCCTGTCACTCTTCCATGGAATGTCTTTTTTTCAGTTACATTGTGGGGAAAACCCTTGTGAAAGCACCCCATATTCAGTAGTCTAAATGGAAAGAAATGCCAACTCTTCCAAACCTAAACCCAGATTCACTTGAGCAGAAAAAGGGCTTTGATGTACGAATAACCTGCAACAAACGTCTGAATCCATCCTTGTCCTGCCCATTTCTGGATTTCGAAGTTGGACATTTAGGGGCCAGATATGGTTAAGGGTCCTTAGATGGGAAAGGGATTAGCATTCTCTTCCTGCTTGCTGCTTCTACCTTCACTTTATGCTCTTGGCCTGGATTATAGTTGTTTTCCATGCGAAAGCCTTCGGAGAAGGAGCTTCCAATAGCTTCTGTGTATTGCAGTGACGATAAACAGGGTGTGAGAAAAGAGAAGTCATAAACAGGTGCTCTCAGAAGAGAAGAATGTCCCATTAGGCATGGCGGCGGTGGTGATGCAGCTATGACAACTCCTCCATAGCCTCCTCCCTTCTCTTGCCTTTTGGACAGCTACTTCTTTAAAGCCATCTTGGGACCCTCAGAAAGACGCCTGCATGGAAGGCAAGATGAAACAGTAAACAATCATGGTGCTTTGTGCTCTCCTCTGTACGTTGTCAGTTTGCTTGTAGAATGACAGTGCCTCGTATAGAGTAAATGGCATTTGGAGTGACCCTGGAGAGTGTTTGAACCAAACAAATTGAAACAATTCACAAAACATGGAGGTATGTATTTCGTGAGTGTGTTATATGACAGCTTATTTGCAGTGCGTAATTGTTCTTATATGGCTGTTCCTTCTGAGTGCAGATGCACGGCTATGAGAGGATTTTATTTAACCAGTTCTACCACCACCGCAGGCAGTGGCTTTCACTGGTTTCCTGGATATATTAATGTGACTTTGGGGAAAGTCTGTGTTTGATGCATGCATCACTGAGTCCATACAATAAATCTGGATGTATAGTCATTTCATTATCTGATATTTGGGGGTAGGGATAGAATTCAGATGCTGTTTGCCTCTATTATGCCTTTCATTTTATTTAATGTGAAACAATGCAGCATCGGTGAAACATAGTGATAGTTACACAAAAAACTACTGTACCTTAGTAACTTGCCAAGTGCAGGCTGCTACCCTGGGAACAATTAAAAACAAGCCTCCATAAGGCAGTTTTGTGTTGCAGGCCCTGCAAACTTGTCTACATTCCCTGGGTCAGTGCTGAACTGAATTTGATTAGGGAGCTGCTAGACTCTTGTATAAACTGCAAAGACATCTGGACGTCAGTGTCCAGTTCGTATTTCACTACATGCATCCAACTGAACTTATTTCAGAGCTGCCTCAGCTTTTTGGAAAGGAATTAAGCAACAACAATTTCATTTAGCCTGTTAAGTTCTGAGCTGTTGTTTTAATGCTGTTTGAATATGGTTTTGTTATCTTAAAGTAACAAACAATAGGTGTTATTGCTTTTGTTTGAAATGCTGTATGCTGCTTTGGTGGAAAATGGTTTATAAATAATGATCATGTTAATACAAGTGATGGTTAGATTATTGACAAACATATCTCACAAGTAGTGAAAGAGCTTGACTGACCTACAATGTTTCTGGGTACCATTCGAAGTGCTGGGTGCAGCCTTTAAACCTCTTTAGGCTTTGGGACTTGAGGGTTCTCATATGCGCCTGCTTGAATCTTCATCTGAGGTTCTTCTCCAGGTGAGGAAGATGGCCAGTTAGAGGGACCTCTTTGGTGATAGTCTCATTTATTGAATGTCCTCCCCAGAGAAGTCTATGGGAACCCACAGAATCAAGGTCTAGGCACCACCAAGTGTTTATATGTGGACCAAGTCAGCGTGAGCTGCTTTGAAAGCAAATTGCCTAAAAGGTGGCTTATTAATGTTGGAAATAAATCACAATGAAAAGTAAGGATACACACACCCGATGCATGACATTTCCAGCGTAGAAGTGTTATGTCTGCAGGAGAATAGTTGGGTATGAAGTCTTCTGTTATGACAGGCTTGGAGTAAATGCAATACTCTGTCCCTAGCTTGGGGCATTAGATGGGAAAACCTAGATTCACATATTTTCTGCTTTGCCAGATTTTGAATGACAGAGCAATCTTCACCCAACACAACCATCAGAAAGCCAAACTGAATGTTCTCTCTAGCACTGGAATGGTAGAATACCAGTCTTGGAAGAGGCCAAGAAGTCCATCAGGTCCAGCCTCCTGCTGTTGCCGGACACCAGTTTACACTATCCCACTCAGACGGCTATCCAGTTTCTTTCTGAATGACTCTAGTGTGGGAGAGCCCACGCTATTCTGGAGTTATGTGTGCTAGATTCCTTGAACCTCCATATAAGTATTTGGGAACCCAATTCAAATGGAATCTGATTGAGATTTCTTTTTTCTTCTGTCAATACCCCCTGTGGATGTGCTTGGAACAGAAATAGGGCAGGAAGCTTAAAGGCTTCTGCAGTGCTGTGGTCCCAATTTGAATTGGAGCCAGGTGTGCTTATGCAGATTAAAGAGATCTTTGGCACAATACGTGCGAAGATACCATTTAGTTTGGTCCTGAGGAGGGTAAGAATGCAGCAGAGTTGCTCCTCTGCCAGTGAAGAAGGCTTCCACCAATGGGGTGGCTGTGTCCAAGCCAGAAACTCTCAAAATGCCCATAGAAAGAGCTGCCACCATAAATATTCTTTGGCAGTAGGCTACAAGGGGCGGGGCCTACGGGCTGGGGGTTCCAAGTTTGGAGGTCCAAAGTTCTCTCATTACCCTGAGCAAATAGCCTGGATTGGACCTGAACCTGATATAACTACCCCCCATTGATTTCAATGGGAGGTCCCAAAGTTATTAAAAAGTTTCAGGCTGAAAAGCCTAGTAAAACACACATGTTCCAGTTTCCACTTTGGCTGGCATAAACTATCTAAACCTTGACATTGTGGGCGATTTATCACTTCATTCCTTCATTTACCAAGCTCACTGAGATCTTGGGCAAGTTTTCTTTGGCCTCAATTTTCTGTCTGTTCAGTGAGGGTCATTTGATTAAAGAATATTTTATAGTGTCTGGTTAAGGAGCAACAATTAAGCAGAAGAAGGGTGACTAGTGGTATTGCTGGCTAAAAATAAAATAAAATCCTCATGGAAACATCTCTTATTTTGTGAGGTCTTAGTTGGCAACCAACATCATTTTTTCTTTCATAAGTCAAACTGCACAGATAAACCTCAGTATCCCTTATTGAAGAATCAATGAACTTTCAGGCTTATCTGAAGATGAAATTTCTGAGTGAATGAGAGAGCAAATGGGGTTTAAAAAACAGGGCAACTGTTATCCAATACAATAATTCATGATGAAGTTGAGTGTCAGAAAGAGGAATAGATCCAGGATTTTCCAAAGATGTTCGCTGTGGCACACTTTATTCTAATTTACAAGTCCCACCATTGTTGGGATAAGGGAGAAACAGGCCTCATTACTCCCTTCCTCCGTTCAGAGGCAGAAATACTAGAGCCTTCCCAGCAGATGTCCCCCTTTCTCTAATTTCCACTCCCTTTCCTTCCTCTGGGTCAGAATATTCTTACTTAACACAAGAGAAGACTGCAAGGCCCTATTTGTCAATGTAGTTAAAATGTGATGAATGTAAACATTGCTGAGGCTTTGTGACTCACAGCTTTTTCTTTGGGGGGCGGGGGATGCCTTCACAGGGAGTCTCTCTGCCCAGTTGACCAGGGAGGGAAAGGTCACCGCAAGGACTCTGCAGTGCTGGCTGCCAGCCCCTGGTCCAGCATGGAGAACGGCGTGGTACTGCAGAGGTAAGGTTCCTGAGTCCCTGCCAGCCCGGCATCGGTGAGGCTTTGGAAGGAGCCAGGGGATGATTGCAAAGCAAGCCTGCAGCAGTCCATGGGACCAGCTCATGCTGCGGATTCAGCATGAAGCAGCTTCTGTTGGGACACAGGCTTATCGGGGTTCCAAGGGTCTCTCTCTCCTCCCTCCTCTCTCCTGGAGTGGCAAAAACCATCAGGCTTTGACACCCGTGACAAGATAGGCTGAGAGAAGTGTGCCTTCCTGCTGGGGGTACTTCTCCTTGCTGGTGGAGCTCGGTGTTGATTAAGCCTTATCTTTTCAGCAAAGAGATGCCTGTACAGCATCCGGTGGAGCTGGGCAGACCTGTGCTGTCTCTGGATGCAGGTAAGGTAGTACAGTAACCTGGGGATGGAATAGGGTGGCCAGATAGGCATCGCCTAATGAAAAGGGGAGAAAGATCTGCATAAATGTTTAACATGCTGATTTGAATGAATGGATGCACATAGAAATGAGTACTATAATTTAAATAGAAACATAGTACATCTCACTGAAGTGGAGAAGACTGACCAGGTGACGTCTTGTTTATGGCTGGCAGTCCAAGTATTCACTGTTGGTGGGCAGCTTCAAAGCCCTTCTTGCATTCCTGTCTTAAAGTTCTTTATCGTTAAACTGGACTTGAAACAGAGGCCTTCAAACAGAGGACTGTCCTCTGACAGCCTTTCAGACAGAGGACAGGACCATCCTCTGTTGAATAAGATTCTAAACTATCCTAGAACAGATGGCAGAATCTACAGGCCTGGGGTAGGATGGGGTTATTCCTCACTTTCACTGGGCACTAGCCTGAGGTGGTTTCTTAAAACTGCCCAAAGGCTGGGGTTGCAAGTTGCCAGCAAAGTGTGACCAGCTCTCTACGGTTCAAACCCTTAAACCTGTGACATATCAGCTGTCCTTCGGAGAGGCAGCCTCCAAGAAGTGACCCCTTGTACCTGTTGAGCAAATAGAAAGTGTTCTTGCATGGCACTTCCTTGCGTGTTCAGTTCTCCTTGTCCTTCTCAGGTTCCTATTGGCTGGGGCAGAACACAGCACATTTTCACTCTTCTAGTCGCTTTCTGCTCTGATCCCTCTTGTCTTTTCCCTCCTTTGGCCTACCATCATAGCACTTCTCAGCTATAATGGAGCCCAGCTCACCTGGCCAGGTTCATACTTGTTTATCTCACATGCAGTGGCAGCTAAATCAGTGCCTGCATGGATATTTACTCCTGCAGAGAAGAATAATCTTTTTGCTGCTTTTTCCTTCACTGGATTCCTCAGGGATGGTGGCCAGTTTGGAAAGAAGCTCAGAAAGGATGGTGGATGAGAGAAGGCAGAGTTCTGAAAGCATAAACAGGGTAAGGTTAGTGCAGTGTTCCTTTATTGACATCCTTAACAGAGCTTCCATGTTTTGTTTCATTTTTCCAGTTCAGACCCAGAATGCAGTATAATCTGGACTCTCCCTTCCTTTAAGCCCTTTGCCAAATGGAAACTACCCAGCTCTACCCTACCCAAGTTTGGTCTTGAAACCAAAACACACTTGTGCAAAGATTTATTTTCTTCCTGCCCGTACAACTTATTATAGTCTGTTATATGGTGTTGCATCATGCTGGTTCCTGCTTGCATCACTTCTTTTCCCTAGGAGATTGTTAGCTACAGAGTCACCTGAAGAATGTCTGTCTGTCTTTATCTGTAACTACTGCCCTCCCTTCACAGCCTTGTGCTATGAGACCCCAAGAGCAGGCAAAGAAGGATAAGTCTGGGAACAAAGAACATGCTGTGCGCTTTGAAGAAAGCGGTGAGAGCGATGAAGGTTGGTGAGTGAGCTTTCACTATTGCTTTTGTCATTTGCTCCCCAAGCTTTGGAGTGCCTCCCTCCTTTGCTAGAGAGCATCCCTTACCTTCCCCCCACCCCCATTAGGATTTCAGAGTTTGTAGCATCTTCCAGAGATCAGTTCCTTCTCTTTCAGCTTGCTTCTCCCTGTTCTGCTTTCCTTTTATACTTCCATATTTCCCCAGTTCTGGCTCTCTCCTACCCCCAAGGGGAAACACATTTCTTTCTCACCCCTAAGAAGGATGGTTCCCTCCACTGAGGGTTCCATAGCTGTGCCCTGCACAGTTCTTGTTGTACCATCTTTACCACCCATCCGTGTTTAGTGAAACTGTACCTAGCCACAGCTTTCTTCACACTTGTTGTGCTCCTTTGAATTCTTCCGCTTTCTTGAATGTTCTTGTTGAGCATTCACAACTGAAAGCTACAGACTATACACAGCTGTAACTCACCTCCACTTTCACTTGTATCCAGTATTGTGAAGTGCAGTGCACTGTAGTACAAAGGCTTGCACATTTCTTGTGACTTCCAATTTCGGGCCTTTCTCCTGAGCTTTCTCACACTTTTCTTTGTTTTTTCTCAATTGTACTATTATCTGCAATAACACAATGGTTTGAAGTCCTGATTAAGCTTATTTTTAGATGAGTTATTTTTAGGCCTAATTTACAAATAGACAAATACGTGGCTGCCTTTAAGTCTTTGTCTAAGTATTTCTAATAACAGTAGTATATTCTGTATACATACAACATACATAAGATATATGTGTTCATTGTAAAAATTCACTTAGGTTGCATGTATGAAAACTATAATACTCCAGCAGCAGTTTGTAGTAGCTGGTATTCTGTAAATCAAGGGTATGATACCCAATAACTTGTAAATACAAGTGTTTTTGACCAGTCTCCCATTACTGGCCTTCACACCTTGGCATTTCCCAGTCAAATAGATCGATTCACAAAAGCAACTCAAAAGTCACTGATTCTCTCTGTCTGGCTCTAGTTTATGCTCTGTTCCCAGATCATTTTTTTGCTGTTTCTTGTCTAGAGACTGATACCTCTGAAGATTCACTGAGTACCTCCATGATGGAACTTTCTGTGTTGCAAAGGTTAGGCCTGCACAGGTAGGAAGCCTCCATGTGCCTGCCCATTTCTCATGAGCAGGAAGGGCACTCTAAAAAGTGCCAGCTGTTTTACAAAGGTGGCATGAAAATGACCCCAAAACTCAGGTGAAAGCCAATAGTTGCATTTGGCATCATATAAAATTTAAAAGAATCTCAGAGAATATTGTAATGCTGTTTTCCACAGTCTGTTTGAGATATCAGTTCCCATCAGTTCCAGCCAGCCTGGCCAATGGCCAAGAATGCAGGGGGTTGTAGTCTAAATCATCTGGAGGGCTGGTTGTAAAGCCATGGGGAATCTTACCATATTATTGCCAGAGCTGTTCTCTTATTATTTTGGGCTAATGCTGGCACTGAAATCCATCTGAACTATTCCCATCCAGATCCTCTGAGCTATTATTGTTGGAAGTTCTGTCACTAGGAAGATCAAAGATGGGGATTTTTTTCCTGCATCTGGCTCCCTAGCTACTCTGCAGCAGCTTTCACCAACTTGGTGCCTTCTAGAACTACAATTCCCAGCATTCCTGACTATTGGCCTTAGCAGCTGAGCTAATGAGATTTAAAATTGCAAATATTTGAAAGGTACCAGGTTGGGAAAGCATGTCGTATTGCTTCAGCCTGTGCAGGTTGGAAGCCACAGATTTTCCCTTGTGCCTCTGCTCTGCTCTGCCAGGTCTCTAAGGTCTTGTTCCTCATTGCTTTCTATGCTTCTCCTCTGCAGAGTGGCATTGACGGAACAGGATGTGGAGGTGAGTTCTGCTCTTCCGCAGGTGGCTGGATGTCACCTTCTATGTGTAGCTTCAAGCTGTTCCACAAAATGTTACAGGGTTCTTGTTATCATTAGATCAGCAGCAGCTGCTGCTGCTGCTAATGCCTGGCTTTGGTCTCACAGCTACATCAGAGGACTTTGCCTTCTGGCTGGAAGCTAGCCACTGGCTCAGAGGATCTGATCCTCTGATCCTGCTGCCCTTGGTGGGAATGTGGTTGCAGAAGTGAGCATAGGGTTTTTTTGGGCACTGCTTCTCAGTGACACACATCCTACCCTGTCTTTCTGTGACTCCAACACAGTGTCCTGCAGGTTGATGTTCTGCAGATGTTTCAGATCACAGCTCCCATAATCCCACAGCCAGCAGTGGAAGGACACCAAGTTGTGGGAGGCTAGCCTAACATGGATGACCAGCCTGACCAGTGTCCAGGCAAATCCTTTGAACTTTGGCTTTAAAGACACATTTATTTATTTCATTTTTATATAGCCCAATAGGTGAGGCGCTGATTTTCCCTTGAAGGTTTTTTCTACTGACCACTGAGGTGAAACTGGCAGGTGCTATCAAGCCTTTTCTTTTCCTCCAGAAAAAAATGAAAAGTGAAAAAAGTGTGTGGGGGAGAGGGAAAACTCAGTAGTCTTTTTCCTTTTCCAACCCAATCTGGTCCATAAACATTCCCCTCTAGCCTCCAAACATTTTGCTTTTGAGATAGGGCTGGGGAATTTTCCTCAGAGAAGTCTCTGCTTGAATGTCGAAGGTTGGTTGAGTTTCCTCAGAAGCTCACTTCGCTTCGCTTGCCTCCTCTGCTTGGCAGGCAGCTTTTGCACACTTGGCTTTGGCCTTCCGTTGTGACATGTTCACACTGCGGCGACGGGTGCAAGTAGAAGAGCGGGCAAGGAACACATCTGAGGAGAATATTCAGCAGGAGCTAGAGCAGTGCCGGACAACACTGCAGGTCAGCAAAGACGTTTTATGGTCCTCTTGGTTGTTTTGACTGTATTTTCTTGCAACTCTAAGGGAACTGGGCTCTTCTGTAGCATCGCATTTCCATAAAGAACTAACATGAGGGAGGGAGCAACAAAGAATGGGTTGGCTCCTGAAACGGTTAGTTGTGTTTGCACCCCATCAAAATCAATGGGGCTTAACTCATGTCACATCTTACTTGTCCCATTGATTTCAATAGGGCCAACTAGCTAACATTCTTTGGGTCTAACTCAGTGCCTGCAGTGCCATTGACAAGGACTGAGGTGCTGGTCTTCTTCTAGCTGGAGGGCTGAAGTCAACTCTGGACACACTCTCCGTGGCCACATTCCAGTGGTGGGCAGCCCCAAAGGCAAAAAGGGTAGACAAAAAACACCAACACGTTTCAATTCTGGTTTACGTAGACCTAGGGGGGCATGCCAGCCATTTAGAATTGGGATAGTGCACAAAAGCTGAGAAGCCACTAAATGTCTGGGGGCAGCATGGAGTGAGAACCTCACAATGAAACAGGGAAGGGAGTGCGGCCATCTGAGGACCCTCAGAGGGACAGATCTGGCCCCAGGCATGAAGTTAAGCATCCCTGTTTAAACATTTGTGCAAGCAATGTAGCTTATGTGTAATCTCATCTTTGGGGCTGCCTGTTTGGTTAGGTCTGGTGAAGAACCCCAAGCAGGAGTTTAGCTGATATTCCATGAATGCAGGAATGACGGTCTTCTTTTTATCCTACCAGAAACTGGACCAGGCCTGTGTGGATGCCAAGCACAAGGACCTGCTGGAAGACTTGCAGAATAGTCTTACAGTCCTAGAAGCAGCAATTGAGCGGGCAAACGCTGCTGCAGAGAAGTTAGGAGCTGTCCATCAGGTCAATTTCTTTTGCTAGGGTCACGCATGTAAGCGGAAGGCATCAAAATAATGTGACTTGGAGTACTTTGTGCCAACTGCACCGTGAGTCCATGTGGTTGAAGGGCACAATGCAAGAGCAAAACCAAGCATAATGTTTTCCCTGTGTAGCTCTTGCATTCAGGCAAATGGCATAGTGGCTGGGGATGATGGGGGTGGTAGTCCAACATCAGGAAGGGACCAGGTTGGGGAAAGCTGCCCTACAAGTTGGTCTCTGCCTCTGTATAGATTCACATGCCCATTCATACCTAAAGAAATTGTGTGAAGCTTTGAAGCCCCTTAAAAGAGTCACTTTTGTTTTCGGAGTTAATTGTGCAATCCTATGTATGTTTAGACAGAAAAAGTTCTACAAGTGTTTTCTGTTTAAAAAAGAATCAGATTGTACTCTTGAGGGAATGAGTCATTGACTAGGAAGTCCTCTGTACCATTCTTCCCTCTGCTTTTAACCTGCTAAGTGGCTTTTAGGCAATCCATCGTATCTCAGCCTTAGTTCCTCTGACCCCACCCTGCCATACAGGGCAATAGTACTATTTTGAAATAATGTTGTTCTTTGAATACTCTACCAATGATGACGATGATTGAACTCTACGCTTTGATAGAGACTTACTATGGCATCCATCAGTCCAACCTTCCCCAGCCTGGTGTCTTCCAGATGTGTTGGCCTGCAACTCCCATCCCAGCCAGCTTGTCCACATGGGGAGGGTACCAGGGTAAGGAAGGCTGCATCGGTCAACCAGGAAATGTCATGTGTGAGCTCTGTTGCCGTGCTAAGAATGAAGTGTTTTCAGACAGAGTGGCCATGTATACATGGTCACAGATTTTCATAAATGTGTATTGGTTCATTTACCAAGAGAAAAGCAAATTTAGAAATAATCACTGTAATTCAAATATAAATTCAACACATCTAACCATAGTAAGGAGGGTTGTGATGTGTGGGCCCTACTCCAAGTCTCCTGCCTTTCAAACTTTCAATTGGACTTGGGCAAGATCATTTTTCATATGATGGCAGAAACCTGCAGGCTCCCTCCATGAAGGTTCTGCTGGCTTTTTCACAGAGGATGTGCCCGCTGCTTTCATCTAATCGTTCCTTCGCCTTGCTTCTGCAGGAGGCACGCATGAGCCGGGCCACAGAGGTGATGGTGCAGCATGTGGAGAACCTGAAAAGGCACCACCTCAGGGAGCACACGGAGCTTGAGGAGATGAAGAGGTTGATTCAACAGAACTCCCGCAACCGGCAGCTGGCAGAAAACAGGGGTGAGTTGGGCTCAGCCTCTGCATGCGGGGTCAGCTCATGTGCAAATGTCTGTGCTCTTCGGAAGGAAGGCGGGATATTAGAATAGAACGCAGGCATTGATGCTCCAACAGAGGAGCCATGGGAAGAGGAAGGCATCTGATACTGGAGCAAATTTCCAGGGGCCACTTGTATGGAGCTTGTTTTTGTGCAACTGGCATTCCAGCCCACAAAGACACGTCCGTGTGCAAGTGGATAATGAATGTACTTGTTTCTCAAGGATGTGTCTCTGGATGTCATGTCAGTGAGAAGCATGCATTTGCAATTCACTGTAGATAGGTCAGAGGCAAGCATTTCAGTTATCAGAGGCACAGAAGCAACTCTTCCCTACTGCTGCTTCATAACCTCTGATGCTGGCTGGCCATGGGCCCACCCTGTCCGAAGAGCTGTCCGCCCAAAGCCCGTTCAAACAGCAAGAGCTGTGAGAAGAGAGCACCTGGGCAACAGCTGATGGAGCAGCCTCACACGCCCCAGCACGGCCTGCACTTCTATTGAAATTCTAGTCACTCAAAATGCGCATATTTACACAGAAATGAATATATGTAAATTCTGTGGAAACGTGTGTCCTTTTCCTTCCTTCTCTGTTTGATAATGCCTATGAGCTCCTCATCCAAATGTGAGCTTGACAATATTTTGTATGGCTTGTGCCTGTTAAGCTGTTTGTGAACCAACTTGAAGCTTTATTCAGAATGATGGCCTACCCCATAGGAAAGGGATGCTGAGGGGTTTCTTTTGTCCTGGCCCCTCTTCTCCCTATTTAAATTGAAATAGGCTTTGAAAACAAGCATACACCTTGTTAAAGGGTTGTTAAATTGTTAGAGGATTATTGAACTGGCACTTAAAACTTAGTTAATTAATGGAATTAATTAATGGATTTGAACCTTTTCCTCTCCTGCTTCTGACCTGAAAAAAAGCATCTCTCTCTTGATGCAGGTGTTTCCTTTGGCATGAAATCCACACGTCAGGATTTTCTCAAAAGCAAACAGTAGCTTCAGAAAAAGAATGTTCTTTTGCAGAAAGGGCAGGAAAGGGGTAATCCCCACTCCACTGCCCCCACTGATCCCATTCTTTATTTCAGCACCAGTACCAGCCTAGCCGATGCAATTTGCATTTGTTAAAACCTGGATTCTGGATGTGAAACATTCCATTTAACTTCAAGTGTATTTTGTCCCTTCAAGTTGCTTTGTCATTGCTCTGTTTCACTTAAGGGAAGTGGAAAAGGAAAGGAATATTCCAGTTTGGCTCATTTCCCAAACTTTCATTAGTGTTTCCCTTACAGTATACGAGAAATTACTCTTATTGTGTGGAATATTTCATCACTTAACTTTGAGATCATTTATTTGAGATTTAGGTAGCAACCAGTGCCAGGGAGGAGAGATCCAGAAAGAGAGATATTTTAGAGACTGAAGGTACCATTAATCGAAACAGCTCAGCTGAGCTCTTATCAGTGCTGTGCCTGTGAGAATTTTCACACTTTAATGCAGAGTTTGGTTTGCTACCTGCTGAAAGCCTTCTTCAGGCATTAAGAAGCTCTGGTTCATGGAGAGGAGACTGGGATACACAAACTGTCCCCACCCAATCCACTGTTGACCTTCTTGCATTTAGACTGTAACTAGAGATGGGTCAACTTACCAGGAATGAGTTCATTATTTACTTGGAAAATAAACAAACTCACCCTTGTAGGTTTAGACAAGTGTTCTCCCTCAGAGCAAGCTCTCCTTCCCTATAAATCAGCTTTTGCACATGCACAGTATGAAAATGTTGTTAGGCACAATAGTTTGGAATCATGTGGTTGGGATCCTTGGATCTAGAGCTATGGTGGCATGAGAGAAGCTGCTAAGGACACTGTAGGTGGACCAAAGATTTAGGGCAGGGAAGTTCTGCTAAGTTCTCCTCCTGGTGGAACCAGAGCAGAAGTGGCAAGAGGAAAGCAGCACTGACTTGTGCAAGGAAAAGGATAATTCAATCAATGCAGCACATGAACAGAAATGTCAAATTATACAAGGAAAGGGCTGATGCAAGTGACTCAGTGCATGTGTAGAAATAGCTTTTTTTTGGTATAGGTTGCATTTGCTCACTTTGCTGAGGTTGTTTCTGGAGAGGTTTCTGAGCCATCCTCTGGTCATCAAAACCATCATGAGATTTGTAAACTGTCATGAAATTCTCTCAAATAAATGATGGTATGGAAAATAGATAGATAGATAGATAGATAGATAGATAGATAGATAGATAGGGTGCATCTCCAGAGACTATAGGATTGCTCTTTCCACCATCAGTTCCTAGTTCAAGTGAAACAGAAAACTATACTTAGAGACTCAAGCCATCTGAGTTGCTTGAACTGTTGCTTGACCTTGTTATTTCACTGACAGTAGCATAAGTTACATCTAAAGTATGCTTTAAATATGACACTCCCTCTCCAGAAACATGTGCAAACATTTGTTTCCAAGGGGCTATTAAAAAGACAAACAAAGAAAAATGAGATGCAGTAAAACTGAGTGCTCACATTACTTTGGAATGGTCCCTCTTCCACAGTTCTCAGAGTCTAAAATCATGGAACTACCATTAATTTAATCTCCAGTAAACCATTATGTTTGACTGCAATACATTGTGCATTGGCTTTAAATTCAAAGTCATTTAAAAATAATGGCAGCTTACAGTCCTTTAGAATAACAAGAACCAAGTTGATGGGAGACTACACCAATATGAGGGACAACAGCTGTTTTATGTTCTGATTTGGTCATATGAGGTCCCATTAGTCCCACAGCTCTGAGCATGCCCTGGCCAGTATGGCTGGCTTGAGCCCAAAGGCAGACTTTATAGAATTCTGCCATAATAAGTTTGTAGAGATTAGGAGCATAAGCAGCTGCCTTATTCTGAATCAGGGCATTGGGACACCTAGCCCAGAACTGTCTATGGCAGCCTTCTCCAAGCTGGTGCCTCCAGATGCTTTGAGCAACAGTTCCTTACAGTCATAGAATCACAGAAGAGTTGGAAGGGGCCATGAAGGCCATCGAGTCCAACCCCCTGCTGTTGCAGGACACCAGTTACACCATCCCACTCAGATGGCTGTCCAGTTTCTTTTTTAATGTCTCCAGTGTGGGAGAACCCACCACCTCTCTAGGCAGCTGGTTCCAGTGTTGTATTGCTCTGACAGTAAGGAAGCTTTTCCTGATGTCCAACCTGAATCTGGGTTGCCACAACTTGAATGGATTATTCTGTGTTCTACATTCTGGCATTAGCCAGAAGAGATCTTGACCTTCCTCTTTGTGACAGCCTTTGAGGTCCTAGAGGGATATCAAGTCCCCACTCAGTCTTCTCTTCTCAAGGCTGAACATGCCTAGTTCTCTCAGTCTCTCCTCATAGGGCAGTCCTGACTGTTGACTTCACTGGTTGCAGCTGGTGGGAGCTCAGGTCAAAAACAGCTGGAGGGCACCATCTTGGCGAACGCAGTAAGTTTTTAGAGAGTGGCCTTTGCCAGTTCTACCTAGAGAAGCCAGAGGTCGAACCTCTGTATGAAAGGATATGCTTTGCTGTGAGTTATGACCCTTCTCTTAGGCCTGTCTGTTCTCTTGGTAGATGATGGTGATCAGAGACTGAAGCATCCTCCACTGCGAATGTTCCAGCAGGTAAGGCTGGACGTGGGGAGATTGCATTCAGCTCCGCAGCCTTTGTGGGGAACCCTGCACCAGCCCTTCAGTTGCCCAAAGGCAGTTCATAGTAGCAAAAGGCAAATGGATCAGTCATTTGACTTCCTTGTCTGCTGAGGAGAGACACTCAGAATCACCCTCTTGTTGACCTCAGAGACAAAAATGTTGGATACTGCCCACTCACTATCAGCACTGAAACAAATCGACCACTTCTGCTAGAGCAAGGCCTCATGTTAGCACTGGAGTCTTGTTCTGGAGTCAAGAAAACAACTACTCGTTGACAACAATTGCAAGAGGAGGATGGAAACTGTGGCATGAATGCCACCTTGGTTTATGATAGATAAATCGTGGCTGAAAGAATGATCAGGCCTCCAAGGACTTCCTGGCTGTCCCTCCTGTCCTAAGGATCCTTCCTCTTTATTTTGCAACTCAGGATGCAATCCTCTGCGTGTTTACATAGAAATAAGTCCTGCCGTGTTCAGCGTGCCTGGCTGGAGCATACTGGGTATTGTAGGGTTTTTCTTCCAGTCTAAACATGCAGAGGTTGATGCCGTCAACCACTTTCTCCCACACAGAGCTTTGAGAAAAGCAAAATGTTCTTTCATGCCTTTCTTCCCTGGGTGAACAGTGAGAGAGGCTTATGCAAAGTGCTTCCTGTTCTGTCCATCTGCTTGTGCGTGCAAGAAAATGGTTAGCGGGTCAAACAATGCACATAAAGAAGACAACAGAGCCTGTTCTGTGCTTCATGCTGCACAGAAAGAGGTTTCCTCTGGCACACACCTCCTCCCCGTGCATATGGCTAGAGTCACCTTTACACAGGGTTGCTGGTGTCGACACGTGCAGAATTAGCATCCTAGCATGGCATATACGTGGGTCACAGATGTCACACATGCAGACACTAGTGACCTGTTGATGCAGGCAGCCATAAGGAACGCTGCCTGTGGCTTGGCAGGCTTGGCTGGCCATTTGGCTGTTTTTATCTGTAAAGCATCTTGCTTAGAGCAAGCACCCAAATTAGCGACTGGCGTGCTTCATCAGCGAGCCACCTGCACAGTTTTCCTGCACACTTTTTGCACACATACGCAACTGTGCTAGAGGTTCGTGGAACGAAGGGGCTAGAATATTCCCAAGGGGGCCATGCTCTCTTCTCCTTCAATCTCCCAGAGCTCCCTGTGGCTACAAGCTCTCTAATCAGAATTCTTCCTCCACTTTGCAGGGTTCGGCTCGTCGTCGAGTCAGCATTGCCGTTATTCCCAAACAATTAACGGTAAGGTATCCCTTATTCTATGCTGTGTTTTTTACCCCCAAGAAGGAAAATGTCTGATCTTGTTGCTTAAGTATGTTCATCAAGCCAAAACACACTGCTATCTTTCTTGCCAAACTGCTAAAAAAATAAAATCAGATTCATACTCCATCTTTCTACTAAGAAAGAAGTCACTCAAAGTGGCCATGCATTCTATATTCTTTTTACTCAAAAAACTGTTTGGAATTCACCTACTGTTTATTCAGATAGGAGATCAGAACTGTTTTTACTCCCTGAACTTAGTGAAGCAACTCTTTATTATCCAGTGTTAATTAAGGGTTATCCATATACTATGCCATTACCAAGTGCCATTGTAAGGCATAGTGAGAAATTAATTTGTCTATCTCCATGCTTTGGCATTTTTGAACTTACTCGTTTTTTGGTAATTGTTTCCCATCGGACAGCACCAAACTTCAAGACCAGCCTTTGTTAAGGTTCCCAGTGACTGCTCCTAATGCAGTGCCTGGTGATTCAGCAAGTCTGAGTCAGCAGCATGACACTGACTGGATTCACAAAGCATGACAGCGAAATATTGAGTGTCGTCATTGGTTGGTTGACGTGTTTCGCAAACCTATTCATTGTTGCCTACTGTTGATTCTTACTGTGGTTGCCAACCATGGTATGTACTAATGGTCTGTGGTAGATTTTGTTTGACACATGCTGGGTTATCATGACACCCAAGCATGGGTCGTGTGACAGGACCCATCATGGATGAAGCCTCACAGCAAGGGAGCTGCTTGGGCAGAGTACCAAAAATCTCTTGCCAAGCAGTTGCCTAGTGGCGCCATTACCAGCTCTCCAAAAGTCCCCAAACAACACTTGGGAGCTGGCCAACGGAGGCCTTTCTCTTCCATGCCATGAAGCAAAGCTGCTTTTGACTTGCTGCCACTATTTTTACCTCTTGTATTTGGATCTTATGAAGGTCTGTTTTCCAGCCAGCACATTGCCCCCCCCATGGTGCCCCAGCAGTACTTTGGAAGGGCTACCTGTGGTACCCTCCTTTTTTGATGTTTTGGAAAATGATGCACAGAAATAGCTGCACTAATGTTCCTTTTAACCCAACTGGTCTGATTTGAGAAAATCAGCAGGGTGGGTTAGCACAGGGGAGTATGAGGTCAGTCCTGGGCAGAGAAGGCCTCAGCTGGTTAAATCCATCCAACTTCCTATCTAGGTACAATTATGTTTCTCTCCACCCCTTGGCAAACCTCTCACAGATGGTCTCAGATCACGATCTGCCTGAGGCTTGCAAAGCCCCTGGAGATTCTTATTTGTGATTAGTTTGCTCCTGTTAGCAAAAGAATCTTCCATTTTTGGGGAGTGTGATCAGGGATCCTTAAAGTCCGCTCAGGGTTGCCAGAGTCCTCCTGATGTATCAGATGCAAAACCCACTTTCATTTGACTCTGACTTCACCTACCTTTGACTCTGGTTTCACTCACCATCAGATGTAGCTCCTACACACTTTTGGCTGCAGTCACTGATGGACTTTTCTTGTGGGTCAACAGCCCTCCATATGAAAAAAATAATAATCCCCACCCCTACCATAGGGGATCAGCAGCTATGAGTCACCCCCATCCTCTTCCCCAGATCCTGGGAGTCTGGGATGTAAGATTTGGGATTTTCTTTAATTGCTCAGGTTTTCAAGCTCTGATGCACAAGGGCCGGAAACTTAACTACTATCTAAATAAAACTACAGTTTTCAGGACTGTATCAATTCTCTGCAAAAGCTGCTAATAAAAATAACACTGAGTTGCACAGTACTTGAGGTTTCTTGGCCACATGTCCTCTTTTGATCATGATCATCCCTGTTTTGCTTGGTTTTGCTTTGTTTGCAACAGTTTCACAGCCCTGAAAGTGGCCATGGCTCTGAGGGGGAAGCAGTTAAACCAACTGTGGTAGAAGAGGAAAGCCCAGAAAGGTAGGGAATAGCAAGAAGAGGTAACTTTATGTGCAAAATTGTTTTCCTTTACCCTTGGTGTGACTGCTTGTCTGTGCTTCTGCCCCTCAGACAATCCCACTGCGCCCCAGAAGACTCTGCTGATAATTACTTCCTCCTTCATACTGGAGCTTCTAACGTCTCGCGCCGAAGCCTGCAAAGGACCAACAGTGCTGAGTGTGAGACAGATGGAAGCCACTGCATAGATGGGTAAGGATGATTAAGGCAATTTGCCCTTCAGAGCCATCCTTGGGGAAAAACAGGATGGTATCACTGCTGCCTGAAGGGACAGTCTGGCCTCTCACGAGAGCAGAGAGCCAAGTGAGGAGGGCTTCAACCTGGCATTTGAGAGGCTGGCTTCCTAGTCTTGGGCGTCAACTTCACACAACACAGCAATTATTTCTGCCATGGGTGCAGTGAGGTCTCTTAGAGCAAACATGTCCCATGTGAATGTCTCTAAAAGCTTGTGTGCATGCAGGCTTTGGCCCTGGAGCACCTCAGCTCCCAACCCGTGTATGCTGGCAGGCACGTAGGAAGTTGCCTTGTGCTAAGTTGTACAGTTCAGAGGTGAGCAACTGGTGGATCTCCAGATGTTTGGCCTCACCACTGGCTATGCTGGCTAGGCAGGCAGAAGTTGTAGGCCCCGATATCTGGAAGGCCACCAGTTCCTCACCCCTCTTAACCCAATACTGGTGACGCTGGCTGATGCCTCCACAGTTTCAGGCAGGCCTAACCCTACATGGAGAAACCAGGGATTGATCCTGAAGCTTTTGCCTGCAGTGTATATACTTTTCAATGGGGCTACAGCCCCCTGTGGATGTCTGAGGATGCCATTGGTCACCGATACTTTGTTTAAGTGATGTGGGAAACAGCAGTTTCCTTGCAGTAAAGATTATTACAGTGTGAAGTGAAGCAGCCCTTCAATGCCAAGGTCTCTGTTTGTCTCCAGTCCTTCTCCAAATTGGGATCCAGCCTTCAGAGAGGGAACCCCAAAGCAGCTCCTTGGGAGGGGAGCCCTCTATGGTTGCTTTAAAGTTCCATCTGCATTACCAGAGATAGACTGCTCTGCCTGCATTATGAGTCTCCTTTTCTGGGGTCAGCTGGACAAAATGGAATTCTTGTTGTTTTTCTTTTTAGGAAGGAATCAGAGCTGAGGAGCAGATGTAGCATTAGCAAGACTGTAAAAGAAGAGCCTAAAGAAGAACCAGGCAATGAAGAGGTGAACAAAGAGTACGAGGAACTACAGGAAGATGTTCTCCTGTGAGTGGACAATGTCATCTGTCATCCACAGGGCACCCTCCAGTGGCATCAGCCTGGAAATGATTTTAAAATTATACTAAGAATGGTGACATCTTCCTCCTGGCAGCCATGAATGGGAGAACAGTAGAAACCAAGAGATTTACCCTCCTTTGAGCATGAGTGTACCTATGAAGGCAACACTGGGTTATTCTAGCCTTTCTCCACTATATGGGAAGTTTTCTTAACAGCTGTGAAAACAGCTTCATATAATTCAGTCCTGATCACAGCAACTCAGAGGACAGAATGTAGAGATGGAAAAGGTGCAAGATCAGGGCTTGGAACATCTTGTTATGAGGAAAGGCTTTAATTTAAAAAGAAAAAAATTTAAAAATTTAAAAGAAAAAAAATTAAAAAGATTTAAAAAGAAAAAAAAAGAACATTTCCCAGCCTGGTGCCCGGTAGTAGAATTAGACAAGTTTTCATAATTCTGAACACAGTGGTCATGGAATTGTAGTCCAAACCATCTAGAGACCACCAGGTTGGGGAAGTCTATGAAAGAAGTTAGTAAATGATGCATTGTGTGCAGAAAGTGGAAAGTTAATTTTTCCACTCTTCCTCAAAATACTAGAACTTGAGGGCAAGATTGATTGGCAAGACAAAAGGATGCCATTCTTCCTTTTATAATATTAGGGCCACACACTTGAATGGCTTGGAAAGGAGAGGTGACATATTCATAGATAACAAATCTGTTGATGGCTACTAGTCACAAGGGCAATATGCAGCCTCCGGGGTCAGAAGCAGTGGCTGTTGGGTGCAACAGCGGGAGTGAGTGCTATTATCTCCGAGAAACAAGTTGCTGGATTATAGACTCCACTAGTTCGATACAGTGTCTTTTCACCTGTTTATCTCTTTGCTTCTGTGCCAACAAATCATTAGGGAGCAGGTGCAGAATACACCATTCTGAGAACCTTAGGACAATCTTTTAAAAATCAGTAAAAACCAAAACAAATTTCTAGCCCTTATGACAGTTGTACGCATGAAATCTTTCACTCCTTGACTCTCTCATTTATTTTCGATACAAACTTTGAAGTGTTAGGGTGTGCCAGGTTTTCCTTCTTGTTCCCTCTGCAGATCACGTACTTGTAGGGAGGCAAAGAGAAAGAGTTGCTTTCAGTTCCTCCCAGTCTTCTTGTACCAACATACACCTTTCTCCTTAGCTCTCTTTCTTTCCCTCCCTCCCTCCCCACTTCCAGTCTCTAGCCTTGCTCTTTCTCTCTCCTCTACCTCTTTGCCTTCCTAGTTCCCTCCAGCCTCTCTGTTTCTTTCTCCCACCTCTTCAGCTCACCTTTGACTAGTCGAGGAACCAGAGCAGCCCCTATAGATTAGCCACATCCCCTGTGCCAAACCATCTTGTCATGGTGTTCACAGATGTTTTCCATATTCCCAAATGTATCCATGAGTTCAAGGGTTCTGGCCGCTGCCTTATGGCTACAGAGAAAGTAAATGATATAAAAGACACACATAAATGTCAATGTGCGCCATCAGCACATGTTGCAGCATTCAGATTTTTTTGTGGGGGGAGCATAGAAATTTGTTAGAAATTTAATTTTTCTTTGGTGAAGAGTAGATACAAGCCTGCAAATACTGATAATGCAGCTTAAGAAATAATGGGAATATCATATGAAAAGTAGAAACATCTTCAGACCAGGGTGATAGGGTTTGAGCTTCCCATTTGGAGGTGGGACATCAGTTTGAGAGCTGACTGATTTCACTGGATGATTCTTCTTTAAAATTATGTTTTGCAGGTTCAAAAGATCTAACATGGAGTTCTGCAGAACCTGGTTCTCTATGCCTACTTACTACTGGGCTTTGTTGTGGCTGTTTTTTTTTGGGATTGCTTGCCTCGTTCTGATCCGGATCCTGGAGCTGCAGAAACAATATCCATTTACAACCTCTGACTCCTAGGCACAGAAGATTTTGCACCACCAAAATCACAGACAATTTGCTTATGAAAAATAAAATTAGGGAATAATGCTGTTGAGTGTGCATGGCCATAGGAGTACTGCCTACGATGTTAGGAGACTGCTGTGAAAAGATCTGGAGCTCAGGACATCGCCTGACTCTGGCGGGATGGGGTTAGCTCTTACTCTGTTAATGGCCCACTGTAAGCCCAGTGAGAGACCTTGAGTTGGGATAATGCATACAATCTTGCGGAAAGGTGCAATCAAGGTATTACCCTTTCCTTCTGAGGTTAAATGTCCTTCAAAATGGCACACTGGGATCATCACTGGTTAGTCTGTTGGGATAATCATTAGTTGTTCTGTTGGTGAATGGAGCATGTCCATGGATTTGTGTACCCTGAACTTTGAGCATGGCACTCTCAGGCTCTGGGGCTCAGACCTCCTTTTAATTGTAGCACAATCTGAAGTGAATCCCAGATTTATACAGTGTTAGCAGTTACCAGAACTTGTCAAGAAGAGAGCTCTCAGGTTTCTCAGTGTCATTTTGTTTGTCTTCAACGGTATGGTAGAAAAGTAGAATTGTACACATGGCTCTGTGAAACTTAAAATGTCTTTTAAAAGATCTGCAAGATGGCAATAATTGCACCAAATCATACTGCAGATGGGAAAATGTGCTATGCAACACCCTTATCCACCAGCAGGTGGTGCTGATGGTCACCCAGAGCATCTGAATGAGTTAGATGAGGCTGGAAGCTGAACTACACAATTTATTTATTTCTTATCTGCCCAGTAACTGATGTTCTCTCGGCAATATACAATCAGTTAAGGAAACTAAAATCTCATTTTAAAAGAATTTCAAAAATAATATACTTAGAAGAATAAAATACAACATGGTGAACAACAATCAGCACAGTGAAAAAACAGCATAACACTCTTACAAAATCTCATTCTCTAAAAATGGCTGCGAGAAAAGATAAGGTCTTTGCCTTGCAACAGAAAGTTACTAGTGTACCTGCCAGGTGAACCTACTTGGAGAGCATATTCTGTAAGCATATTCTCTTATAAGCTACCCGCCTAGCTTCCTTTGGCAGGGTCTGAGCAGGTACATGTGAGAGGAAAGATACCTTTAGATTTTTGGTCCCAGGCTGTTTAGAGCGTGAAGGTAAACACCAATATATCAGTTACGGAAATGGACTAGAAGCCAGTGGTGCTGATGAAACACTAGCATCACAAGGTCAAATCTGCCAGCTCCAATTAGTAACCTAGCAGCATTATTTTGCGCTAACTGACGTTTCTAAAACGCCTTCAAAAGTATCCACACTTGCAGCACATGACAATAATCAACCAGGAGATTACCAGAGCGTGGATATATGTTGCAAAGCTATCTCTGAACAGCTAGAGTTACAGTTGGTATATCAAGCTAAGCTGAAAACACCTCACTAGAGTTAAAATGGATCAGGGTTTATTATTTAGGTACACAAAATATGGCAGGGGTGGGATGGGAAAAGGATGTAGCTCCGTGAGTCCTTGTGTGTGACAAGTGACAAGGTCCCACACCCACAGCTAAGCTGTTCCTGGAAAGCGGAGACTATATGCGTTGTTTACATCAGGGAAGGTTGCATGCAGAGGAGAGTAAGAAACCCCTGAGAGAGTCAATACAGCCTTTCAGAGGCACTGCCATATCACCTACAAACACAACACACCTTCTTTCACCTGCAGCCAGGTGAAGCGGGGAGCTCTATGCTCCTAGGTGTGCTCAGACAGATCACCTTGCCACCAACATGGTTGCAACCAGCTCTCCACCCCAATTTGACTGTCATGTCCTGGTTCGGGAAGCAAAGCTAATACATGCAAAATCTTTTACAGGAGAGGAGGGCAGGGCCTAATGCAAACCGACTGAAAAGAGGTAAGAGCAGAACAAGAACTTTGCTGGATGAGATCAACGGCCTAACTTAGTCCAGCTCTCTTTTCTCACAATAGTCAGCCGGCTTTCTGTGGGAAGCCCACAGGCAGCATATGAGTTCAGAAGCTCCTTCCTGGTCATGTTACTCACAAGCTGATATTCAAAAGCATAGTGACTCAGATGCCAGCTGTAATACATAGTCATTGTGGCTAATAGCCACTGAGAGTGCTTTGCCTCCATGAATTTGTTTCAGCCCTTCATTAAACACTTCCAAGCTTGCGGCCATCTATGCATATCATGATAGTGACTACATAGTCTATGCACTAAGTGAAGAAGTTTTTCAACCATCTTGATTCTCCAACCATTCAAGCTCATTTATTTATTTATTTATTTCTATACCAACCAACTGACCAAAGCTCTCTGGGTGGTTCACATGAAGTAACAAAAACAACATCAGATTCAAAGAAACAAAACCTAAAACAATTCAAAACAAACTGTGCAGCTAGAACAGTTTTGATACAACCAACCCTCCTGGGTTATTTCTGCATTGTGCAAATTGACCAAAGGCCTGATGGGAGTGCCACCTGTACCATCCGATCCTTTAGTCTCCAGGAGCTGAACATCTTAATAGGTCCCCCACGCTTGCAGGGTGGGGGACATTGTCTAAGCCTCAACAGAGGGACTGAATTCAGACCACCACTTCCATGCCTGGCTGGAAAAAATAGATATATTATGCGCCCTCCTACTTATATTGATTGGATGATACGTTAAGGTTGTCATGGAGGATATGAAATCCCAAGACAGGGTGCACTCAGCATGAATATTAATGCCACCCCCCGCCAACCTACAGCCTGCAGGCCTGAGACCACTCTCATCTCAGTAGGAAAACAGTTGCGTCGCCGCAGGTGGTTCACCAGCAGAATCCCCAATCTGTTCCGCTAGCCCAACACAAACCAAACCAGTAGTCAGATGGACAGAGAGCTGAGTGAGAGATTCCTTATGGATCATGGGAAGTCCACTCCCTGGTTCTCATGTCTGCCCCAGTGCTGAACCAAATACCCCAGTGGGCACGGCTGAGAGAGGCTGAAGCTCAAATACTTTGGCCACCTAATGAGAAGGAAGGACTCCCTGGAGAAGAGTTAAGTGCCTGGACTGTGTTCTACCTACCTGGCTAGCCCTCCTCCCAGCACCTGTGCCTACCCTAACAGAGGCTCCCACTGTCCCCCACCTGACCCCAGGCACAAACCCAGGCCCTAAGAGTGAGCCAGCTCTCCCCCCATGTCTTAATTCATCAAGATATTGGAGGAGTAGTCCTTGGCATTGACACTACCCCACTTTGGGCCCTAGCAGGTACGAGGCACCCCAGGAAAACAGACAGCACTGGCTCAGAATGGATATTGATCTAGGAGAGCTTTATTCCCCTCTGCTAACTCTGGTGGTGGTTTCTCTCACAGCAGAAAATTCCCCCTCCCAAAAAGAGCAGCAAAGGAGTCTAGCACAAAGGTCCAAAAGGTGGCAAGTTGGCTCACTGCTAGTATGACAACTCTGGTTCTAATATTATAAGAGAAGGACAAGGACATCTCCCTGTTCAGTTTTTCTCTACCACACATAATTTTGAACACCTGTTTAATGCCTCCCTTTATTTGCCTTTTTTTAAATTCAAAAGCTAAACCATTATTTCTTCATGACTGTATGTATTTTTTTATCTAGGATGAGTATATTCTGCAATTCTGTGGTTGCATTACGCAAGCACAAATTTGGATATTAGGCATACGTTTCATGATCCCGAGAATATGAGTGTTGATTGAGTGCAGGAAATGGCAACCAAAGTGATCAAGGGGAGGGAGCAGCTCCCCTGTGGGGAAAAGTTCCAACACTTGCAATTCTTTTGCTTAGCAAGAGGCAAGTAAGGGGAGATATGACAGAGGCACATAATTATGCATGGTGTGGAGAAAGTGAATGGAAAGACCCCTCTCCTCCTCTCTGATAAATACAAGGATGCGGGTCATTCAGTGAAGCTGAGTGGTGGGAGATTCAAGGCAGATAAAAGGAAGCACTTTTTAACACAGAACACAAGTAAACTGTAGAATTCACTTCCACAAGATGTTGTGAGGGACAGTGATTTGGACTTTAAAAAGGGATTGGACAAATTCATGGCGAAGCTACCAATGGCTACTAGCAAGGATGGCTAAAAGTTGCCTCCAGGATCAGAGGCAATTCTGTATTCCAGTTGCCAAGAAACACCAGTGGGAGGAAGCTGTTGCAGTCATGTTCTGCTGGGAACAGCTGGCTGGCCACTGTGTAAACAGAACAGATGGCTCCTGATGCTCTTTTCAAGTTCTTATGTAATATCAGATTGCATTTCTAAAATAAAGAGCAAGCTTCTAGTCCTTAAGACTACAGAAATAGGCTTGACATTGTGTTGGAGGTGCACTGCAAAATCGCAAAAGTTATGTTATTTATTAAACTTGTATTTCTCTAAATTGGCCTTAGGGCCCTCTAAGCAGCTAAGTTATACACTAGGGCAGAGTAATGATCCCCAAGGGAGACCTCCTTCCTAGCTTCTGGATCATTTCAGTGATTATATGAAGCAGCATAATTTAAAGAAAGTATAATTTTGAATTAACATAGAAGTGTGCAAGAAATAGATTCATTCAGATTAAGCATAGGGATTGGAAGGTATACATGGCATGTAAGTATCAGAAAGATTAATACCTCTTGCTGTTTTGCTTATGGAAACATACAGTGTAAATGTTTTATGGGCAACCACACTGTCCCTTTGCCTGTGTGAATCAGGTTTCGGAAAAGTGCAAAAGTAAAACGAAGGGCAGTTTCTCTCAGTGCTGCCCACTCACTGTGGCCACAATGACGTTGATTTCATGCCATGGTCCAGTCGTGCCCAATTAGTGCGAAGGAAGCACCCACACATGGCACGGTTACCTTTGAGGAAGACCCAGTCTGGGTCCGGCCTGTCTGTAGCCTGGTCGAGCGCCAAGGAAAACAGGCTGGATCGCACATCCCAGCTCCGTCCCGTTCATGTTCAGCCACCTCAAGCGTCCACACACTCCTCGCTTCGCAATCGCCTTCTTTGCATGACCAGCGAGGGAGTTTTAAGGTGCTCGGCCACGAAGCTCCGCCTCCAGGCGATGTGGCTCCTGCGAACTCACAATCAAAGCCCGCGGCGGCGACGCGAACGTCGTCCCTTCTCCTCCGCCTCGCCGAGCCTGGGGAAACACAGCTGTGCTCTCCCATCCAGACGTACAGGGGCGTCATCCCGCTGGCGGCGGGGACTCCCTGAGCAGCCAACTCGGACCAGCCACTCCTAGTAGAGAAAGGAGTTTGCTGGCGGAACAAGCGGAGCGCCAAAGAAAAGAGGGGGGAAGGCTGCTGAGCAGGGGTAGCTCGACCGTCCGCCGCCGCCGCAGGTTCAGGCGCCCGGGGACCGAGCTCCGTTCAGACCGGCCGAGCCATCAAGCAAGGCAGAAGGAAACCTCCGCACGCGCCAAAACGGCGAAGGGCAAGACGTAAGTGCTCGAGCGCGCGCGCGCGGCCGCTGGCAAACTGCCCGGGCTCATCCTCCGCACGCGCGCGCGAGCGAGCGAGCGAGCCAATAGTACAGCAGAAGGTGCCAAGGAGCATGTGCAGAGCGCGTAGTCCTTCCCTTTCACCCTGCGCTCTCTTTTTCTCTTCCTCCGCTTCACCCTACCGTCTCCGGAAGGTTTAGGGGCAAATGTTCGTGGGTGGGAATGCGGTGGGCGATGCCCCAGCAAACGGGCAGAGTCCTCTGCTTCGGCTCAGCTGCAAGTAAAGTGGGTCCGAGATCGACGCGGTTAACATCTGCTTCTCTCCCCCGAGAGCCAGGAGAAAGGAAGCCGGCAAAGCGCTTCGAGAAGCGACTTTATTCTTGGACGTTGGAGCCAAGAAAAGGAAAGGGGGAGAAGCCTTTGCGAGGCGCTTGTAGTGACAACTTTGAGCCAAGAGGGCCCTTTGCCTTGCTAAGCCTCCGATGCTGTCGAGAACGAGCGAGAGCCCTCTGGCGCGATTTATTGAAAAAGCGCGGGACGGGGGCAGCTGAAAAGCGGCAGGCGCTTTGGGTTCAGGAAACACAAGTCCGCATTTAGGCCACTATTGATCCGGTGCCTCCTCTGGCTGGCGCAGAATAAAGCGTGTGGATGTCGGACTTTGCTGCTTCAGCATTTCCTTCGACCTTCGGGATGATCTTGGATCCTGCAGTGCGCTAACTTGACGCAGCAGAATGCTTTGGACCAGCTCAATCGGCTAGATTTCCGGGCTTTGCTTTCTGGCCCACGCGGGGAGAGGTTCTTTGGTATCTCCGGCTAGCTGTAAAGTGAGATCTGCGAGGAAACGTCTCCATTACTTCCTCCACTATTGGAATTCGATGACTAGCTCGGTTTCTAGCTCTTTCAGTCCTAAAGCCTATGTCTTGGGAAGTAACTGAGTGCATCTCACTTTGTTACTTCCTAAACCTCGCTTTTACTCAGTAAATTACCAAGAGCAAGATGTTATGCATGCTTAAACAGAAGGCAGCATTAAAAGTTCCATTATCCCCAGTTGGCCTGCCTGCATCTGACCTGACTGGCTGGTAAATATAGGAAGTTAATGCAACTTATGAGAGGGGACATGATAACACTGTATAAGTACCTGAAAGGCTGTAATAAAGAGGAAGGACAAGATCTCGCTCATACCAGAATGTAGGCCACAGAATAATCAACACAAGTTGCAACAACCCTGATTCAGGCTAGATATCAGGAAAAGTTTCCTCACTGTCAGAGCAATGTGGCAGTGGAGCCGGTTACTTGGAGAGGCGGTGGACTCTCCCACACTAGAAACATTCAAAAAGAAACTGGATCATCCTCTGAGTGGGATGGTGCAAATTGGTGTCCTGCAAGAGCAGGATGTTAAACCTGATGGCCATTCTATGGCTTCTTGCATAAGATTGAGCCCTTTGATATTTTCCTTCTGTTTTTCTCAGACTGTTCTCCTTCCTCCTTCCTCAATAGCTGACTAATGCCCAGCCTCAGTTCCTGGAAGTCCTGGTCTGTTGACAGTAGAGTAGATGCAAGATAACATATTCATGCCCTCCCGATTGCCCTTCAGTACAAGAGCACAAACCTGCTGTGGCTGGAGAGAACAGTTCAGCCAGTGCCTCTAGAGATCTTAAGCATTCAGAGGACGAATTCAGGAACAGCTTGAATTGGATGAGATGCTAAGTACAGAGTCCTAGAACCCTGGATACAAAAGCTATTTTTGTTTTTTACTCTCATCTCAAGTCAGAAGACAGAAGTACATACTGCATGTGTACATACACATGCCTTTTACTGCCGTGGACCCAGGTTACAAAGGAGAGAATTCATTGTCCCTCATTAGATATTAGCACCCTGGGAGGGGCTCCCAGAGAACCCTTTTAGTCTGGCAACAGCAAGGCCTCTGGAGACACACTCCTCCTCCAGCTTAATCTCTTAATTGTCTTCCTGCTTAACGGTTTAGGCTGCCAGGAAAGTAATACCAATGAAGGAGTTGCAAATGACAGCCCAAAGCCTGGGGAGAGCCCTACAGGCATACCTTTTGATATACCTGTTGTAGAGCACCCCACCTGGCTGCTAAAAAGAAAGGAAATGGCACGAATTTTGAAGTGGGAGCCAGACACCCTTTACTTGGCCCCTCCAGGAAACAGTTCTGGGTGAGGAGGGGAGGTCTGACAGGATGCCACCTGCATTACTCTTCCCTCACTGCCGTTCCTCAGTGCAGCTAGGAGTATATACACGCTACTGAGAATCCCCAGGCAGCATCTCACGTTGCAAGCCCCATTCTGCTCAGTTACAGCCTTTATCAGCTCATATCCTTCTCTCCAAGTTGCACAGGGCAACTTGTGACCCTCCCAAATGGCCTACAACCCCCATCAACCCTTGCCAGCATAAACAAGCATGAGGGATGATGGGAATCTTAGATCAAAATGTCCAGAAGGCCACAGGTTTCCTCTTCACCTACCATCCTATTGCCCATAGAAAATATGTTGCCCTCCAGATGTTTTGGACTATGATTCCCATATTCCCTGGCTATTGGGCGTACTGGGTGGGGGTTATGGGAGCTACAGGCCAAAACAACTGAAGTGCACCAAGATGTTAATTCTACATAAAGTAGACCAACTGAAATGACTTGGAGTTAAGTTAGTCATGACTGACTTGAGTCCTGTTCATTTAATTGAGCATACATAGGACTAATAATGGATACTACTGTAAGTTGCCTACCTCTGGTCTAGGAGAACAAGGCACTAAGGAATGCTTCCTGGTTTCAACAGAATGCCTTGTCTCCTAGGGTTTTATCCATAAGAGGGAAAAAGCCATAAATGAAAGGTGGCCTTTGCTTCATTTTGGCAGTTAAAACTGCCAGGAGGAAGTAAGGCAGTAAAGACTAACTTTCTTAGCCCAGTACAATGTTATCAGGGCTGCAAAGCCAAGCCCAGCTGGAAGGGTGCAGATGGGGTAGCAGGCTTACTGTCTGTAAAAGCTGGATGCTGCTTGATTTAAAGATACTATAAAATGTATGTTGTGGTGCAAACAGAACCTTTTTTAAGGTTGGGTCATTAAGGAAGCAGCCATATTCTCTTTCACTGTGTAGGGCCATAAAAATCACAGAACCTGTCTCTTGATTGATAACCAGCAATCCTAGACACAGTAGGGGAGCTATCAATATGCCTTCAGGTCCAGTGCTGGGACTTTTTTCTGTCGTAAGGTGTATAGGGTCGCACTCTTCAGTTTGTCCCCCTTCCCACAAGAGACAAACTCAGCTGGTACTCTTGCATGATGTAAGGGCCATGCAAAATGTGATTGCATCAGTTTGCGAAGGATTTTGGTATAAAAAACTGTAAATATTACAAATCAGACTATGTATCTTATCTTGACATTAGCTCTGCTTGGGAAGAACAAGATGCAAAAGTGGTATCTTTGCATTCATGCTGATGGCAGCTTGCAGAGCTTCTAACACTGAAATCTTGATACAGTACTTAGAACGATGGCAAATAGCCATGGCAGAAAAATTGATATATGAACTGAAGGTAGCTAAAGGTAAAATCGAATGGCCTGTTCTTTAAAATAATCAAACATGGCATGGTTTTATTTAATGAAAAACATATGTAGCAATATTTGTTAATGGCTTTCCTCAGATTATGGGAAAGACTAAATATAATTTTTTATGGAGACCCATAAAGAAAACTTCCAAGCAGGCAATGGATTCTTCCCATATTTTTGTATGCAAAGAGGAAACATGTTAAATGTACTTACCCTCCATCAACAACTAGATTTAAAATCAGTTTGTTTTTTGTTGGTCATTAACATTTGAATGTTGTTTTAAAAACAAAAAGCAAAATCATAGCCAGTTATTACTGTTGCTGGTCAGGGTGATAGGAGTTGTAGCCTAACTCATCTGGGGATACAAAGTTGTAGGAAGCTGCTCTGTCAGGTAGGGTTTGTAACATACAGAACCTGTTCCTCAATCCACTTCGACCATTCGTCTTGAGACTTACCTTTCCTAATGATTCCTCAGTAGCATACTAATCTGGGGTGGTTGTGGGGGGGGGGTTCTTAAGTGGCACGTGACCTGCAGTGAACCCTGCCTTTCCATCAACCGCTTTCCGACATAATTGCAAGTACGTGCATCCCAGCATGCTTACCAGCATTTAATGTTTCCTGCAGCATTAACATGCCTTGGCTTTTCTTCAATCCCTGACTCCAATACATGCATGTAGGATTTCGTGTTAAAGCTACATTAAGTTGGTGGGATATTTTGAAAAGTTGCATGAGAAAGTCTTAATTAATTACTAAGCGTTAAGCATTGCTTTCATCCACAATTTGTTTATTACAGCTGTATGAAGTTGTTATATTAGCCAGCTATTTAATTTTTCATGGAGTGACATAAAAGGTTTTAATTAATTTGCACCTGGACCCAGATCATCCCAAATTAGTAGTTCATCTTCAGTTCCAATTAATTTGCAATCTGTTGTTATTTCTTCCCCCACTTTTCTTCCTAGAGAAAAATTGCTCCTCACACATGCATTTAGGCATAGAATAAATGGTTCCAGTCATACTGGAGGATTTTTTTCCCCAAAAACTTAAGTGCCCTTAAATTGTGGGGAGACACAAATTGCAGCGAGGGGAGGGTTAATGCTTGGGATCTCACTGGACATGCCAATTAAACTCAGGAAAAAACCCTCACATTTCGTTTTAATGATAGTGTTGGTATTCAGGACAGGGTTCTGTTCTGTTCTGTTTTTTGGAGGGGGATGATATGCATGTGTGGGAGAGTAATGTTGCTAATCATAAGGTATGGTATAGAAATATCTGATAGGCAACTGTTAACATGTATGCAGCCACATTCCATTCCACATCGCACTTTTGTGGATTTGTGATAACCTGGGAAAGAATATCATACCCTTAGGAATAAATGTATAATCATTGGTTGAACACTGGGGAGATACATCTCCTTACGGAGTAGCAGTCTTGAGCAGAATGTCTATACGAGAAGTTAAATAGAAGTTACAGCTGTATAATAAGCTGAACACATGGAGAGCCCCAGAAAGAATGACCAACCTTTTTGTTGTTGTTGCCTGCTCAGGTAATCATTTTTGCTTTTTTTAGTCTTTTAAATGCCTTCCTGAGTCAGTCCCCTGCACTCTGCGTTCATATTGCTCCAAGTGCCCAAGGGCTTGCTCCAGTGATGCAATAACTTTGTACTTCTGCTTAACCCCCGGGGTGACAGGTGTTTTGACATCTCTTCAGACAGGTCTGGTGAAATTGCCCCATGAAGGCCTGATCATAGGAGCGACTGATGGTGATAATGGTTGGTTTAGCCCAGAAACTTTAAGGCCAGTGATCGTCTCCTGAGATTCTCTCCTTTTGCTCACCAAAGAGGCTTATTGTGCGTTACAATAACAAACCAAATAAAGCACAAAGGCAATAGATAAGTCCTGAGAAACCTTCCCAGTTGCTTTTTCATCTGGAAAATCCTAGCACTTGGAATTTGGGTGGAAGTAGAAAATATTTTCTTCATGTAGCCACGCCTACTTTCCATTTGAGTGGGAATCTGTTGTTTAATGCCAGAGAACCAAGTAGCTTCATAACAAATCAATTTAAATACTTGGTAGTACAGTCCCAGAATGCAATCCGTAGATGGGGCTTCTGGTAAATGAAACTTGGATGGCCTGGAAAACAAATTTGCATAGTCAATGTCTAAGTGAAACTAGGTAGAAGGATTTGGGTATGTGTTTTGCAAAATGGTGCATTGCACCAGAAGATAGATAGCATTGCACCAGAAGCTTCCTGTGTTCCCCAGGCACCCTTTTTTTCTGTTTAAACATGCATAGGATTGAACCCTTAGTGGTGGAATTCTGCCTTGCAATGCAGAAAACCTTCTCCCACCAACTTCTTAAGTAATCCTAGATTTGCCTGTCTATTTTTGCCTCTAGGTGTACAATCTAGATTCGTTTGTATTAAGCAAGTATGTGTGAGATAGACAGAGGGAGGAATGTGTATAAACCCACAGTAGATGTGTACTAGAAGGATGTTGGTAGCAGATCCAGAAGCTATTCCTTTCTTCCTGCCACCCAGGACTAAACCATTCTGTAGAATCACCACCCGTTTTCTTGTGAATTATGTACCTCCTTCGTGGATAGGATTGCCTGCTCATGAGTTTCAGCAGTGTGATAATGGTCAGTTAATATGAAACCTTCTGTGTTAAGAACCTTTCTCCTTTTACTGCTTTCTCCCGGTCGGCTCCAATCTATTTATGCAGAGAATGCTGACCTGTGAAACCACAACTAAGCAGTAGAAATTATTAATGCATTTAAAAATGTCTTTTGGTATTCTATGTGTGTTGCACTAGAAGGGGTTCTAGTGGGTTAAGATGCTCTTCCTAATATATTAAAAGGACACTAACAGAAATCCTGAATTTCAAAGAAATTTGATGTCTACATGATTTACTAAGAATTAGGATAGATGGATATTAAATCTCTAACATGTGTCCTTTGCAGATTGCCAGCCCTCTTTTGTTCTATTTCCACTCATGGATGGAATCAATTTGCAAGAGTTTCATTCCACTTGCATAACTGCACATTACTGCAAATCCTTCCCCCTCCCTCAAAAAAAAAAAAAAAAAAGGACTGTAAGGCTGCAGAATCTGCAGGCCTGTTGCAGAATTTGCAGACTGGATTCATAAAAACACAAACTGATTTCAATCTGTTGCAGATTTCTCCAACACCTCTGCAGAAAGTAAGACATGATGTAAGGCAGGGACAAATGGCTTGTGGCCTTTGTTTTGGCTTTACAACATTCATGATTCCTCATCTGTGGCTACACTGACTAGGGCAGACAGGAGTTCCAGGCTAAAACACCTGGAGGGCCACATGTTGCCCAGCCCTGGCTTAAGGGGTAGGCAGGTGAGGGAGTGTAAGGGAGTGCAGAATCAGTGCCTGAAGGCAGCCATGGGCTAGGTAAGGCCCAGCAAACTGAAGCTCCTTTTTGATGTGGTGAAGGAAGTATTCAGGCAAGGACAGGCAGCGTCTGGCCCTCGAAAAGCTTTAGCATACAATTCCATGATCCTTCATCATTAGTTGTTGGGTAGGACTGTTTTTTAATAGCTTAGTTAGGTTGGTATGCCAGCTACAAACCTACTTGGACAGACCATTAAATAGGTTGGAAAGCTCAGTTCAGACTATGGTAGCGTGACTTGTAAGTACGAGCTTATTGTGATGGTGCTTTGCTATCTTCATAGACTCCTAAGGCTTCTGGGCTACTGAAAGATTTTGACCTTACGCTTTCTTTGTATGTTGGGGGCAGGGTACCTAAAGGGAGAAGACATTGCTTAACCAGACGCTGAGATCTTCTTTCTCCAGGTGTTCCAGCTGAGCGAGTTGCAGTAGTCGGCTACAGGGGAAAGGGCCTTTTCAGTGTTGGGAGCCCAGATATGGAATGCCTTCCTCAGAAAGTCTTCCCTTTACTGCGCATTCTATAGATACCATAAATAAATATATATGCTAACATATCTAGGAAGCGAACCAAAGGTTTGTTGTTGGCTTGAGAATTCTGTGTTGTTTACTAATGCTGCCCTTACACTGGCAGAACACAGAAATTTGCTGCTACATCAGCCAGTAGAGCAGGGGTATGCAACATGTGGCTCTCCAGATGTTTTTACCTACAACACCCAACATTCCTAGCCTGCATAGCTAATGGTGAGGGATCATCAGAGACCAAACCATCTGTAAGATCACATGTTACCCATCTCTTTGATTGAGCAGTGGATGGTAACTTTGTTTTTTAACACTGTGTTCCATCCCCTTTCTGGACTACCCCCTCCAAAGTCAACCCTTCAGGTGCAGATGTGTTTCATGTCTACTTAAGTGTAAGTAGAGCTCTACATCACTGAATCCTTCTCCCAGTGACTTGCTGCCATCTGTCACACTGACAACCATGGGATCAAGCAGTTTCCTGGAATTGTGTACTGGTGCACAGAGTTTTTATCCTTCCCCCACAGTATCCTGCACTACCTACAGACAAGGAAAACCGGTTTGGTTTGGTTGAAGGAGCAGTATGTTTAGCTGGACTGGAGTCAGCTTTTGGTAGGATCCTTTAAATAGAAGGTGGGCTGATTCACTTCTGGGTGGCCTTCTGTTTACTTTTGTGTCTATTGTAAACTGAGTTGGAAGAAAACAAAAGGACCTAGTATAGAAGATGGGAGTTGCAATGATAAAGTGTGCATTTGTGCTGGTGGTGTAATTGCTCTGCCTTCGCCCTTGTCACATTCAGGTTTTCTGAATAACTGGGAAATGTGCTTATCTGTATGAATCCCAGTGTAGCCAGTTTTGATTGCAAGCTCCTTTGGAGCAAAAGTTTCTTTCTTTTTTAATCAAGTTTTATTATTTTCTCTATAGATCCAAAACTAAAACAACAATTATTCAGAACATTGGACATACTGGGTTAACATCTCACTTTTTTTTACATTCAACAACATATTCAATTCTATGCATAGTCCTGTTTCTCTAACCAATGATAGAAAATATTCCAAGTTTGATAGAAGTATGTATCTTCTCCTTCAAAGGCAAAGTCAATCTGTCCATCTCCACACAATCCAAAATCTTTTTTAAAATCACCTCTTCAGTAGGTGGCTCTTTGCTTCTCCAATGCTGGGCAAATGCAATCCTCGCCACAGTAGTTATATGTAAAGTCAAATATATAGCTTGCTTATTGAGGTCATCAGGGATAATACCTAATAGAAAGACTTCAGGTTTTAATGTTAACGGTCTGTGCAGCATTTCCTCAAGCCATTTGTGTATTTTAACCCAATATTTTTTTTGCCTTAACACAAGTCCACCACAAATGATAGAAAGTACCAGGTTTGTGTTTACATTTCCAACATCTGTTTGACATATTTGGAAACATTTTTGCTAATTTATTTGGTGATCGATACCATCTATAAAACATTTTATAAAGGTTTTCTTTATATGAAGTTGCTAGGGTTATCTTAATATTTCTTTCCCACAGCTTTTACCATTTCTGTAACTCAATATTATATTCAAAATTTTGTGCCCATGTTATCATAGCTTCTTTAACTTGTTCATCTACCATTTTCATATTCAAAAGAAAATTATATAACCTTTTAATCATTTTTTCATCTGATTTTAAAATCATTTGATCAAATGCTATTAGTTCCTTATAAAAACCATACATTCCATAGTCTTTAGTATATCTTGATTGTATTTGAATCTTATGCCACCAAGAGAGATCAATGCCATGTTCCTGTAGTTCTTGATTCGGCTTCAATTTTCCATCATTATCTAAAATATCATATCTCACAATCATAGTAAAATTCAAAGCATTTAGATATGTAAGAGCTTCCATGGGAGAAAGCCATCTCGGCAACTTAGTATAAAGCTTTGTCTTTAGCTTTTCCCAGACTGACATCAATGAATTTCTAACATAATGACTTAAAAAGTAACCATGTGTCTTACATTTCTCTTACCACATGGAGCAAAGTTTCTTGCACCAGATGCTGCTGCACACTTTTGAAAAAGATGTAGATTATTTGGTTAAGGTACTTCATTGGAACCTAGAAGGTCATCATTTTAGTCCTCTCTTTCTGCTCAGGAACAGTCAAGAACACTGAATGTGGATTTATTTACCTTTTAACCATTTATTTACCTTTTAACTCACACTTAAGGGGCCCCATGTTCTGCCCATCTAAGCAAATCATGCTTACGAGTGAAGAGGGAATCCTAATCCTAATGTGTAATTGTGAATATACAGCTCTTTGAGCATGGCTAATGCAGAATGTAAGGGTGTGTTGTGATGCCCCTGGCATAGCAATGACTTGTAGTTTCTAAATATTTGGAAGGATCAGTAGGCATGTGACTTGCACGTGCACTGAATACTCCTGAGTCTAATACAAAAGATTAGATTAGTAGATGATTAGCCAGCATTTGGCGTCTTTGGAAATCAAGCCACCCCACACATTGCTTGGGGAATTAGTTTGCTTTATTGAATAGTGGTCGAAGGAAGGTATAATGAGGGCAGAGATCTACAGCACACTCGTCTTGCTCATGATGCATGCAGTAATTGATGAATGGGTCATTCTGAAGTCAAGTGCTTCCCCCAGCTGCTCATGCCATCCCTTGCTTCAGATGGGTCCGTGTATGTAATGAGTATGGTGATTAGACAGAACAGAGGCAAAAGGGATCTCCACACTCTTCTCTACACCTACTTGATGTAGCAAGTGAGGCAGAGCATTTAACAAGCCATTGCCAAGCCTGTCTGTCTAACAGTGCAAGTATTTCTTCACTGGTCTTCTTCACATATTGCACAAATAATTTCAGGGAGGAATTGACACATGGTCTTGAGTTGTCCTCTGTCTTGGTAGATTTATGACAGGTTTCTGTGTATCACGGTTGTGTATATGTGTTTTGGGAGCTGGAAAGAATAGTGAAATCTACCTGGCACTGCTGAAGGCCTTTGCTTCTGGTCTGGGTTACATTCTAAGAGGAACAAATGGTTGCTGTTGCCCCATGTCTCCCTAATAAATTTAATAATATTAAGCACCAAAGGCAAAAAAGAGCCCTACTTGTAGACCTATGATCTAGAAATAAAGCATAATAGGAGGCAGGTAAGGGAGGTTATGTGACACCGATACAGCTGCACTTCCCCTACTGCACTCTGCTCTATTACTTGGCATTTGCAAGGGTGAGAAAAAGGGTAAAGAGATGTGGGGTGGTAGTCCCATGGCCTTTATATTAAGAAAAGAGTGGGCTAGGCCATGGTATACACATGGAGTGGTAGAGGTATGAGACCCCCCCTGAGATCCATATGTTCAACAGATTATCAGAAAGAAGGGTGTGTGTTTGTACACACAGAGACCCAGTTTGTACATAATGACAACCCAGAATAAAGGTGAGCATGGGTTGTCATTGAATAATGGGTTGTTGTTACATGTGAACCATGCACTATGTTTTAATTATAGGTTGTTAACCACGATCTAGGAAGTGAACCCATAGTTTGTTGTTGGGTTGCAAACTCTGTGTTGCTTGTAGTTAACAGCTCATAGTTAACCATAGTGCAGGGGACAACCTACAATTCAGTAGCTATCCACAATTCAACAAAGCCCATACTTAACCTGCAGTCCGGGCTGTTGTTTCACACAGGTAGGGCTGCCTACCTGAGCAGGAATCCATTTCTTGATCATGCTGGCTGGTAAGGATAGGCGTTATACTACAGTGCAATCAAAGCCGCCAGGCTGAAGGAGGGTGGCTTGTGCACATACAGATATGTGTGAATAGGGTCTCTATTCTGACGTTCTGGCAGAGAGAGGCTCTATAGTGATACAGAACTTCTTTCAGAAGGAAGGCCAAATTCCATTTCAGAGCAGCTTTGGGAGAGGGGGCAGCATTTCAGAAGAGGACTGAGTCAAGGGCAAAAAGGTGAAGTTCAAAATACCAAAACTTCCAACTTACTTTAGCATAAAGTACTCCCTGGCTGTAACTAAGCCTCTGGGGAGACATTTCAGCCATTTAGAAGGGGGGACAAAACTGCACTGAGTCTGGGAAGCCACCAGAAAATAAGGGTGGAACCAGGAAATGGGGCATTGGCTGTCTGGAGAATTGCAAGACCTGGATTTGGGCCCTGGGTCTGAAGTTCTACACCCCTGCTCCATAGTGATAACCACTTGTTTGACTAGGTGTGAAGTTGATTTGTACAATAGGTAACACATGTATCCCAGTCTGGCCTATATAGCCCATATTTTGGGTTCTAAGGGTTCAAAAAATGTATCTTTTGATACATGCTTTATTTGGTAGTATGTGCCTAAAGTATTTTCCAGAGTTGTAACTTTGGATGGGAGGGAATCTCTAGGAATGGGCTTTGTAGTCCCTTCAAACAGCTGCTCTATTCCACTTCAGAGGTAGTCACACATATGGGTAATATGAATAGTTGGGTTATTTATTTATTTATTTATTTATTTATTTAGAATTTTTGTATGCCGTCCCATCGCTTATAGCCTCGGAATGGCTCACATAAAATAAATAAACATAATACATAGTAATACAATTAAAAACCCAGAATCACCCTGGCTGCAAAATTAAAACCTATAGATATTATTAAGAGTTGTTAAAATATTGTTTAAATAAAAAGGTCTTAGCCTGGCGCCAAAAAGCAAATAATGACGGCGCCAGGCGGACCTCTCTGGGGAGCGCATTCCATAGATGGGGCGCCACCGCAGAGAAAGCCCTCCTCTGGGTACTTTGCCTCCTGATGTCTCTCCCGGAGGGCTCCCGGAGGAGGGCCTCTGCTGCCGATCTCAGGGGGCCGGAGGGCAAATATGGAAGAAGGTGTTCTTTTAGGTATCCAGGTCCCAAGCCATTAAGGGCTTTATAGGTAATAACCAGCACCTTGTATTGAGCCCGGACTTCGATGGGAAGCCAGTGAAGCTGGTAGAGGACTGGGGTTATATGAGAATAACGCCCAGTCCCCGTCAGCAACCTGGCTGCTCTGTTTTGCACCATCTGAAGTATCTGGACCGTCTTCAAGGGCAACCCCACGTAGAGCATGTTACAGAAATCCAACTGGGAAGTAACCAATGCGTGCGTCACTGTCGCTAGGCAATCGTCCTCCAGGTAGGAACGCAGCTGATGGATTAACTGAAGCTGAAGGAAAGCACTCCTTGCCACCACAGTCACCTGACCTTCCAGGGACAGCTGCAGGTCAAGGAGCACTCTCAAGCTGCAGACTCTGTCCTTTAGAGGGAGTGCAAGCCCATTCAGGACAAGGTCCAAGTCACCTACCCAGGATCTCGAACCACCCACCAACAGGACCTCCATCTTGTCTGGATTGAGTTTCAGTTTATTGACCCTCATCCAGCCCATTACCTCGGCCAGGCACCGGTTCAGTACAGCCACTGCCTCACCTGGATCGGTTGAAAAAGAGAGGTACAGCTGGGTATCATCAGCATACTGATGATTCCACAGCCCACACCTCCTGATGACCTCTCCCAGCGGTTTCATGTAGATATTGAATATCTGCCATGGCACAGAGCCAAAGTCCCCCAGCACCACCTTCTGGAATCGTCAGTCGAGGTAGGAGCGGAACCACTGCCAAGCAGTGCCTCCTACTCTTAACCCCCTTAGCCTATCCAGAAGGATACCATGGTCGATGGTATCGAAAGCCGCAATTTACGAAAGCCGTAATGGGCATAGTTAGTTATTCATTTGATCTGAGCAGCATATAACACAACTTGGAACATAAGAACTTGAGGAACATGTGCTTTTGTGAAACGCTGACCAAAGTTTATGCCATTATGGATTTATTAGTCTTCAAGGTACCACAAACTCTTAATTGTTCTTTCTGAAAGATGGCTAACCCTCTTGAAATAGTTTCAAACTCTTAGCACATGTTTTCCCCTCAGACAGCAAATATTACAGCAAATGCTACAGGGTTTAGTGGGACTGCCTTAATAGACCTGCTTAAATAGGAAGCTTCGTGGCGTGAATCCTTTTTGCTAATCCTGGCTTGTACTGTTGGTTTATTCCATTCCACTATCTTTTATAATTTAAAAGTCAACTATACCCAGAAATCTTCCTGACTTGCAAAAGTTGCAAGTAACTGTCTGGAGAATGAGTAGGACGTAATCATACACAGAAGGATTTCAGTGTTGCTTGCCACTGTCTGCTACATGGGGAAAAAGCTTTGTGGTGTGGTTGATGCTTGCACAGGCCGGCTTATCCCAACAAATTTTGCAACATCATGGTTAGTATTTATTTTTTATGGGCTTGCATTTAGAGTTAGACTCTAAGTGGCACTTTGATGTTGTTGATTCAAGTTCTCTCCCCAGCTGTCCTCTATCCACTAGCACATGCAATCAAAATACAAGTCATGCCAGAAGAAAACACCTGAAATAGGTGAGACGGCGTGACTGGATTGTCAACCCCCTGCATGGTACTTATGCTTTGTATTTCCTCAGAGTGTTTGAGAAGATGGGACTCGAGCAAGCGTGAAGGAAGGTAGGAGTGCAGTTACAAGTGTTTTCTTTTGCGAAAGGAAATAACCGGGTTACATCCCTGAGCTGGTCTGAGTGGTTCTCATAATACAGAGCAAGTCTGACAAGTTGTGCAAAAGAGTGCTAGAAGAGGAAGCACAAGTGAAGTGCACTTCCTTTTTCCAGGCTCCTGTGGGGACAAGGGAAACAGTTGTGCCTTCTCTGTGCATAGAGACCTGTGCTGATGTTAGGATAGCTCATGCATCTTGCTCTAGGAAAGAGAACAAGAGCATTCACTTGACAGGATTTACCCCAAACATTCGGCAAGAGGAAGTATGAAGGATGTGTACCTTCTGATGACACAAGAAGTTACACTAAATGTGTTCTGCCTGTGGAGTATGATGCCACCACCCAACATTGCTTTTTTTTTTAACACCTGGATTGTTCTGGTTACCAAATTAACCATGTTGAGTCATATGACGAATTCCACAATCCAAAGAAAGGCTGTGGTGGGGGGTGGGGGTTGCGCAACTTGCCGGGCCACTCTGTGTATGAGGTGCTGTGGGCCGTTTGCAGAACAGTCCTTGGTGCGCTGGGCAGATGATCAGACAGTTAGTATCTGGCAGCTCCTCCGACTCCATGCTTCCAAGATAAGTTGGCTGGCAAGGGTGGGGTTGTGGTGTTATATATCTGAAGGGCACTAAGATAAAGAAACTGTTGCGTGCAATCAAAGCACCAAGGTTGGCTTTTAATGTTGTTAGTGAGTGGAAAATCAGATCTCTGTACAGATGCAGAGGAAGGAACAACCAACAGTCAGTGTGAAACCACACATAGCACATCATGCCTAATACACTGTGTTGCCTATTATGCAAGGCACAGAGAAACATAGAAACAGAGTGAGTCAGAAGGGACCTCTCAGGCCATCTAGTCTGACCCCCAGCTCCAGCTGGCTCCACTGATGACATGTCCAGCCTGTCCATGAGCATCCTCACCCATGGGGCTTCAACCACCTCCTGTGGAAGCGCATTCCATACCCTTGGGGCCCTGACTATCAGGAAGTACTTCATGGCATCCATATTGAACCTCGATTCCCTGAGCTTTGCTCCATTGGAAGGCATCCTGCCCTCCTCCGCAGGGGAGAACAGGTCTTGACCCACCTCCACATGACACCCCCTCACATACCTATATGTTGCCAACAGATTCCCTTGGAGAAATTGACTTCTTTTTTCCCCATTAATTTGAACTGCATGCCACTAACATCTCCCCAGAGACCTCTGATTCATTAGTGGAGTCCAGCTCGTGACGAATCTGAGCGATTTTCTCCCTGAAATGCCTGAAATCCAATTGGCCCTATTGGATTTAGTGATATCTGAACCTCGGAACTACAGGTTGATCTTGGGCTAAGTGTCCCAGAGTTAACTTATTGTTAGCTGTACTGTGTGCCAGATGCCTCCCCCGCCCCACCACACTTTATGCTAGACTGCTCAGCTGCAGCAGATTAGAAGTTAGTTGAGATTAGTTTGGCCTTCACTTTCCTTAGCAATATTAATTATTACGGCATCCAAGATTGCCACACCGGAACCTCGGATTAGACTTCACAATATGAATAGGAAGAACTCTAAGAAATAAGAAAGGTTAAGGATTTTCACTGTAGGTAAGCCTTCAACTTGCATGAAGGAGAGCCTGCATGTTTGTAACAATACATTACATGCAGTCTATACACTGATCATCCATTGCTTATTTAAATTTAGGGGGAGGAGCAATGTGTTTGCCCACGCTTTATAACGGGGTGGCCAGACTGAGCATTGGGAGCCACGTGCAGCTCTTTATTTTGTGGTTTGCAGCCCATGGGCACCCAACTGCCACTCGCCAGTCACAGCCTCCACCTGCATCCGTTTGCAGCTCTCAGACATCTGACATTTTCCGTATGTGGTGCTTCCGTTGAGCAAATCTGGCCACCCCTGCTCTGTGATATTTACTTATTTATTTAAAGTTTTTATATACCATCAATTCATAATAAAATCTCAAGATGGTTTACACAGAGGAAAAAATATTAAAAACAATTATGGCAACAATAAAACCGTTAAAAGCCCCTTGGTGCCCGTCCTTGCTACAACTAATTAGAATGCATTACTGATTAAAAAACTGGAGGAATAAAAAGGTTTGGGCCTGGTGATGGAACGAATAAAGCATCAGCACCAGGTGCATCTCTCTGGAGTGAGTTCCATAATCGGGGTGCTATTGCAGAAAAGGCCCTCCTCCTCCTAACAGCCCTCCTCCCCTCTTTTAAGGAGGACTCTCAGAGGAGGACCTCGGTGGATGGTCTTAGGATCCAGGCAGGCTCATATGGAAGGAGACGTTCCTTTAGATAACCAGGCCCTAAACTGTAATATAACAGAAGAGAGTACTTAAAAGGCACTGCAAAGGAGCCATCTCATTTTAATAACCACAGCCCCTGGTTTCCTGAGTCACACAGTGACTACTGCATGCTGAACTATTTTTTCTTCCTTCTTCATTAAAAACTTCCTGTCTACCAATCAACCGAAATTTTGTCCCCTAAAACCCCTGATGCTGGGAATTTCTTTTAGAGTACAAACTTAGGCATGGCTATTCACAAGTAAGCACCATTCAGTTTAAAAATAAAGTTGTACTGCTTTTTAGTTTGTAGACAACCAAACACGTGCATGCACATGCACTTTGATGTTTTTCTAATCTAAGTGCTTGAGCTATTTCTAGTTTAAACTCTGCAGGGATGTGGCAAATGGTTTGTTCTAAAGTAGAGAAACTTTCTTACCTTCCACGCAGAAGGTTGACAAAAGAGTTGACTGTGAGGGTGAAGAATATTCTTTCAAGGGCTTTGTATGTCTCCAGAGTGCATTGCCTAGACTGGCCTTCCCTATCCTGGTACCCTCCAGATGTTTTGGAGTACAACGACAATTGGCCATGCTGCTTGGCACAGATGGGAGCTGAATTCCAAAACATCTGAATGGCAACAGGCTGCAGAAGGCTGTGACAGAGCTTATCACTGGCATCAGCCAGCCTTCCTTACCCAGGATATTGACATATGAGGACACGGGATCAAACGACAGATTGTGCATCACTACCATCCTCATCTACATTCAGCTCTGAGGCAAGGGGCTGCTAAGTTGATCAGAAAAGCATTTGGTGGTTCAAGACTACCATGTGTTCTGCCTGTGTTTTCCCCTCTGTGGAGTAAATGGTAATGGTAGGGTGGACAATCTGAAGCAGGAAAATAGTGCAGAGAGAAAACATGAAATACTGCAAGTACTGAAACACTGCACTTCCCCAACCCATTAGCAATCCCACCTGCTATTGTGCCTGTTTTAAATGGTTGCATTAAAAGAAAGCATTGATCCAGAGCTAACTCTTCCATCAGGCAAGTCAGGCGCTCACCTCAGGTGGCCGATGCGGAGGCGGCAGCAAAGGGTTAGAGGGGAGAACTGTGTGCCAAGCAACAAGGCCTGTGCCCCCTAAACAAGTCCTCTGCCTTCAGGGACAGATGGGTTGCTGTCCCATTGCCAGTGCTGGAGAGAGATTCAGGTCTGAGTTCACCTGGCACGGGAGATGGCTCTGTGTTGCTCCTTATCTCAGGCGGCAAAATGTCTTGGGCTGATCTGGAGAGATTAATCATGGCTTTCCAGGTGTAATATGTAGTGTGACCCTTCATCTTGTTGCTTAATTGCCAGCTCTTAATTTCTCTACCTGCATTTCATGCATTATTTATTCATTGTTTATTTCTTACATTTTTTATACTGCTCCATAGCTCTGGGGCTCCCTGTATTTCTAAATCACATGAGTAGTTCTGCTTGACTACTAAACAGTCTGGTATGATGGCAAGAGGAGCAGCTGTAAGCCTGGAAGTTCCAGGTTTAGGTCTTGCCCCTGTCGCAAACTCAGTAGGTAGCCTTAGGCAAACCATAGTCTCCCAGCCTCAGCTCTCCCACCCTCTCTGCAGAATACAAATAATGCGGCTGGCCTGTCACCTTACAGAGTTGTTGTAAGCAGGGCTGTGGAGTTGGTGCATAAAACCATTGACTCTGACTCCTTGATTTATGGTACATTCAGCTCAAACTCAGACTCCTTTATTTATATCTCAATATAGGAAATAAATATACTAATTCCATATTTTCTATGTTGACTTGAAAGTACTCAACCTACAAGGCATTTATCACTGCAATGTGAATTATCAGGCTACTTTTTAGAACCCTAGCCTGTTGAAATATATCTATAACCTGAATGAAATAGGTTAGAGATAATAATTTGTTTGTGAAATAGAAAATTTAATATGTTATTTATATTACAATCTAAATTTATTAGGAGTTGGAGTCAGTACATTTTTACTGACTCTGACTCCAGTAACCCAAGAATTGCTTCCTACTCTGACTCCACAGCTCTGGTTGTAAGGAGTACTGAGAGTGCACCTGCAATGTTGAACAATAAAAAGCCATATAAATGCTAAATATTATTACTGCTGTTCATAAGGTTTTGAAGCTCTACGGTAGCCAACCTTTATTGAGTGGGGGCCAAGTTCCATGGCACTTTTGTGGGCAAAAACATCCAGGAGCGATTTTAGCGAAGAGCCAGTACAGAGCCCTGATCTGGTCTGGGAGCTCCTTGCAGATGGAGGGTCTCCAGCTCTGTTTTCTCCAACACAAATGCAGGTTAAGCATCCACTGAAATGAATGACTGGCAGCTGTATGCTATAATCATCAGCTGAGAGCCTGCCACAGTGTTCTCTTCTGATGCCTAATGGAGGTCATATGCCAGTACAAATACTAGGGAAAGGGGCATTTATTCTGTTCTGCCAGCCAAAGAATGATGACACATAAAATGAACTCATTTCAGAACCACGAAGTCTCCTGATTTGTGTAGTGAAGCTTTTGTGGGTTCCTCTGCTTTGCAGTTCCCTCCCAGGCTAGGAAACAAAAGGCCACTGTTTCTATGCGTAAAGCGATGATGATGCATTCCAATGCACATCTACTCCATAGCTTCATCCTGGGGTTTCCAAAACATCATCACTGTGACTCTAATTCACAGCTTTGTCTGTTTGCCACTACACTACATCAGTTTTTTTTCTTTTTCTTTTTTAAGCTGTCTGAACCGCCTAGTGTGTAATAGAAACAACACTGCTGGTTGGACATTTTGCCACGGAAAAGCACTCTTGTACCTGGCCCAAAGGTAAAGGAGCAAAACACTGGGGCTGAAAAGCGGACAGGCTGTCTTGGGAAGCAAATGCACGTGGGTAAAAAGAATGAAGACCATCATGGTTCAGCTGATTGTTAGCACTGGAAGAAATGCATAGTCTCTCCTATTACTTCAGAAGTGCCATTCGTACTCAATTGTACTCAAAGCTGATTTGCACCAATGGGCCCAGTTTAGAATAGAGGTAGGCTTTGCATGACTGCTTACCCATGTTATTAAAAATACATCCTCCTTTTGTGTAAAAGCAGTGCTTCAGGGAAAACCCGTCTCTTCTATGTTCGTTTTTAAAAACCTGCTAGGAATTTGTGAGTGAGATTCAAGGACCATTCAAAACCGCAGTTCCATCACCTGCAACCTGCACATGCCGTTTATGTACATATAGATCATCTCAGAAGAGTCAGGGAAGACCTTGGACCACTCTTGGCAGCTGTCCATGTATGTCTAGGGCAGGCCACTTCCTATACGGAGAACTCTTCTCATGCCTACGCTTGAACATGTAGTAGCTGTCCTGATCAGGGTCTACGTATCAACGCACAAACAAAGGCATGGTAGGTCTCTCACATTTCCTTCCTCCCAAGTGCCAGCCAAAACCCAAGATGAGAGGCTGCACCTTGTTGTTGGGCCTTGTTCTGCAAATCCTCCCAAGGTGCAAGAGTTATTGTTGGGTCTGTGACCTCACAATAAAGACTGGTTGATTATTGGTGCTTATCTATTGCCTCCTTTCTTTTCCAGGCTACTTTTCACAGCCCAGAGTTCTGAGGAGGATGAGCCAACAGGATGGGGAGCAAGCTAATCTGTCCCATTCCCTCTTCGATGCCTTTCTCCGTGCCAAGCAGTGCAAAGAGGTGCTGGAGAATTTTGAAGCACTGTGCAGACATCTGGGTCTAGAACACACTGGCCAACTCCTGTTCTATCACAAGCTCAAATCTTGTCTAAACTATTGGAGTGCCAAGGCTTTGTGGACCAAGCTAGACAAGAAAGCTGGACACAGAGACTATGATCAGGGGAGAGCATGCGCCAGAACCAAGGTAAGGTTACTATGCTATGGCCAGAGAATGGCTATTTGATAGGTTATTGTGAGATAATGAACACTGTGGGCTTCTCTGTGGTTTCATGGCGTTCCACAGTTGCTGTTGCACCAAGATTGTTCTGCTGCTGTGGAGGGAAGACAGTTCTTCTTCTTGGTTTAGTGTTTTATCTCTGCTTCTTAGTTCTTTGTCTACAAAAGCTGATGGTGTTATTCTACTTCCACAGTCTTAAATGGGAGTTCCTGCTGATAATGGTGGTGTTTAAACTGGTTTACAAACATGGGCACGATTTTAAACCACTAGAACACTCACTTCCTCTTTATTGTTTTAAGAGATTGTCCATGATCACAAACCCTGCAAAATGGGAGAAAAATCTGAGTGTTCCCCCAAATTCACTTTTGCACATTACAATCTGGGTGCTTTCATGTATGTTCAGATGCACTCACTTCACCTAGCATATGGAAAAAAAATCTCTTCAGAGATATCACGGTTTAAATGACTGGTCAGTAAGTCTAGATTTAAATCATGGTTTTCTACATAATTTGCACACATGCCTGGCTTACCCGTAGGTAGAGGAACTTCATTACAATATTCTAAGACTGGGTCTCTTTCATGGCCTACTGCCATTATAGGTTTTCTCCTCCAGAGCAATAATAACATGATAAACCTCAAGCTATATACAAAAAGATCCAAACACTAGTGGTTTTTCTGCTCAAAAGGTTTTGCTTTCATTTTTACTGCTTGCCCCTTCCTTCCCACACTTGGGTTCTTGTGCAGCTCGATTCCACTTGCAATGATCGGTCCCTGTTCATTGAATTTTTTTTTGAAACTTAGCACTTAAGAGGTAAGGTGTTGGTTCTGTGTACATAGACTTGCAAAGGAACAAGAGGATTGAATGTTTTTTTCTGAACTCTGTATGTTTGTTTTATAACATCATTGCATGTGATAAAGAGACATGTGATCTCCATGGACACAAATTCACAGTTTTGAGAACTATTAAAATAAACATCTATGAGAATATCTTCTACACAGAAAAATTGCTCAATAATCTTACAGAAACCTCTGGAAGAGCATGACATTGTGAATGAATTAATGGAATTCATTTACCACCAAATTTAAATATTGCATGAATATACAGTTTCATGCTACATAATGAAAAACTAATCCTTATTTCGTGATGAATAACTGTTAGACTATAATGTGTCTTAAATAGAAAACTATCTTTAGATAGATATTTCCTCAAAAAGCATTTTATTTCCCAAAAAATCTAATTTAAATAAAAATGCCATAATCTGATTTAATTTTTTAAAAATCTGACTTTTAAATTTTTTTTAAAGGAATCACTGATTTTTATCTACTCTGGTGCCCCGTGACATTCTGAACAGCAAACTTTCTAACTATTAGGTGGATTCACAGTTGGATACAACATCAAACCCAAAGAATACTTATCAATGGTACCTTCTCAAACCAGGGAGAGCTAACAAGTGGGCTACCTCAGAGCTCAATCCTGAGATCCATGCTCTTCAACATTTTTTTAATGGCTTGGACAGGGAAGTGCAGGGAACGCTGATCAAATTTGTAGGTGATATGAAATTGGGTGGGATAGCTAATACCATAGGAGTCAGAAACAACACTCCAAGTGATCTGGATAGATGGATTCTGGGCTGAAAGCAGTAGAATGAAATTTAACAGGGACGAATGCCAAGCTCTGCACCTAAGAAAAAGAAATCAAATGCATAAATATAAGTTGGGGGATACTTGGCTTAACAGTACTAAAAGTGAGAAGAATCTCGGAACTGTAGATTACAAGTGGAATATGAGCCAACAATGTGATGTGACTGCAACATGAAAAAGAAAAAAAAGACAGAAAAAGAAACACTGCTTTGGGCTGCACTAATGAAAGTATAGCTTTCAAGTCACATGAGGTGGCGGTTCCCCTTTCTTTAGCTGACACTAGTTAGGCCCCATCTGGAATACTGCATCCAGTTCTGGGCTCCACAGTGAGAGAAAGATTCCAACAAACTGGAAAAAGGTTCAGAGCAGGGCAGCACAGGTGATCACAGTATCATAGAGCAAAGCCCTGTGAAGAGCGATGGGAAGAACTGGACGTGCTTAGTTTGGAGAAGAGGAGACTGAGGGGAGATATGATAGCTCTTGCCCTGCACTCTTTCAGGTATTGGATAGGAAGCCAAATTCTAGCCGAACATCAGGGAAACTTCCTGGCTGTTGTATGGGGATGGAACCAGTCACCTAGGGAGGTGATGGGAGCCTGTGGAAGGGTGTTGAGAGGGGGATGCACAATGAGAATGGGATAGAAAGGAGAGGGAGGTGCTATGCCAGTATCTCCATCTAACCCCCACCAAGGATACATTCCCTGTTGTTGCTGCTGTTGTTAGGTGCCATCAAGTCGTCTCCATCTTATGGTAACCCTATGAATGAAAGACCTCCAAAATGCCGTTCTTGATAGCATTGCTTAGCCCTTGTAGTCTCTATGCTGTGGCTTCCTTTATGGAACTGATCCATCTTACAGTTGGTCGTCTTCTGCCTTCAGCTTTCCCTTGCATTACTGCAGAAGTTATATCCTTCATCTACCATGCGTGGAAAAAATACAGTGCTTTGACTTGAACCAGCAGGAGTTTATGACACAGAGGTTAGAACTGTGCTTAGAACTGATGTCAAGATAAGACTTAAGTGTATACATGTAACCTGAGAGCAGAACTCGGAAGCACGTAGCAGATTTTGGTGGAACCGGAAAAAGCAAATGGCTGGATCTGCAGTGACTTGTTGGGTGTGATGTCAGGATGGACAGCGGCAGGGGCTGGGATGCTTCGCTGTTTTGAAATGTCAGCCTCTAGTGCAAAAATTCTCAGTGGGTGTTTAAAAGTTTCCTGTTAGCAGGATCTGTAACAATGCTTTATTCAAACGCTGGCTCTCCGTGCATGCAAATGAGTGGCTGTTTGCTGGGAGGCAGTGCTGAAGCAGGCAAGTCATTCTGTGTGGGCCAGCCACACTTGTGCTCCTAGCCCCGTCAGTTTTGAAAGAGCAACCCCAGAAGATGGTGTGTGCATTGTAGTGGTGGAGGGGACAAGCTGATAGCCTTCGAAAACTATTTAGAAAAGGATAGCTTGGGGGATGTCTTGTTAAATAGTTCGAAAAGCATGCAGAGGAGGAGATGCAGGACGGATAGGGATAGGCACGGTAATTCAGCGTGAATGATGCCACAGTTGAGTAGCGGTATTCATTCCGCCCACGTTACACAAGGCACTTGCAGATCTGGTTCACATGTAACGCCAACTGGTGGATTATTTAGCCCATGAACGGCTGTTTGCCCTAACAACCCAGAATTCCAGGTTTTTAAATTGCTTTAGACAGTCCAAGAATGGTACAATGGGGCATTCCTGGATTGCTAATTAAAACTGATTGAAGGCAGATGTGGCAAGTCCGTGGAAGTCAGCATGCTTGTTCCTTCATTCACAGCCTGGACAACAAACCATAGATTGTGATTACAAGCCAACTGGGTCACATTGGGAATAGGCATGGTTAACTGGCAAAGGAATTGTATTGCCCACGGCCCAAACAAAATAATTGTAGCCCTACTGTTGGGAAAGTGAGATTTCCCGATAGCAGAAGTGCCTCCTTGAAGAAAGGCACTGGAATCTCCTACAGCAGAAATAAGCAACTTGTACCCCCAAAATGTTTTGCAGAAGTGGTCCCGTTAACCGTAGCCAGCATAGCCAATGGCAAAGGCAGATGGGAGTTGTAGGCCAAAACATCTTGTGGGCTAGAAGTTGCTTCCGAGTAATAATCACAATGAACACAAACACCCCAAAATCTGGAGTGGCCCATTTGTTTGTTTCATTTGTATACCACTGAGGCTGCCTGGGCAGTTAGCAGAAGTTAAGATTAAACAAAAGTTAAAAACATGCACGCACACACCAGTTCAATTAAAAGAACAAAAGCATAATTGCAACTGCTATTATTCAGCACAGAAGTACAGGAACAGTACAGAAATAAAATGGGATATATCAAAACAAAAAGTTAGTTGGTTAAAATGCTGGGAAGTAAAAAAAGTCTTCACCTGGTGCTGAAAAAAATACAAAGTGGGCACCAGACACACCTCTTTGAGACCATATGCCAAAACTGGGGTGCTCCAACCAAGAAAGGCCCTCCTCCTGGTATCTACCCACCTCACTACCCTTGGAAGGTCTCCTGGAGAAAGACGCGGCAGATGATCTCAGGTTCCAGGTAGGCATATATGGGAGGAGGTGATCCTGCAGATCTCCTTCAGATAGCATTTCTTATCATTAGTGTAGTACAGATATCATTGCTTTCAATAAAATGAAAAAGATGTTCACATGTGGAGAGCCTCTTTGGGTCTTTCTTCATCCCTGGAAAGCCATTCTGTGATGGCTGTTTTGATGGAATGCCCTTCAGTACTGCTTAGACCTACATGTGGCTCCAGTGGTGTGGCTGTGTGTTTGCCTGCCTGCTCCAAGAGTTCCAGTTGTGACAGCGCCCCAAGGCAGGCACTGATAGCTCTGCTCCATCTTTATTTCAGTGCCTGATCATTGGGGCAGGCCCCTGTGGACTCCGCACAGCCATTGAGCTGGCCTTCCTCGGAGCCCACGTGGTGGTGGTGGAGAAGAGAGACGTCTTTTCCCGAAACAATGTGCTGCACCTTTGGCCTTTCACTATCCAGGACCTGCGGGCACTGGGAGCCAAGAAATTTTATGGCCACTTTTGCACAGGCTCCTTGGATCACATCAGTAAGTATGAGCTTGATGAGGGTGGAGATGGTACCGGCATTATTGTGGGTATTATTGGCAGCGCAAGAGAGTTGGTGGTGGTGGTGTCGGCGAGGATACGTTTCGAGGTATAGAAAATCTTCATCTGGGGAACATTTGCCACAACACGTTACATGACTGCTCTCCAGAAGGGAGTTCGTGAGTCGATGCCATGTTGCGCAAGGAGGGATGGGCAGCATGAGAGGCGCCACACGGGTGCCAAAACCACAGGGAAACTGCCCATGATAGTGGGCATCAGTTCAGGAAGAATGGCACCTGGTGAATGTCACAAGAGAATAATTTTTAGAAGTACATCAACAGCATAACCAGCATACTGAGATAATGGGCCCAGAGGAATTACTTATCGCCGACTATTGTTCCAAACTTCCACTGCTGAGTGTGGCTTTGCTCTGACTTGAACCCTATTGGTTCAGCTGGGAGTAAGTCTGTTGTTAGTTGTAGTAGTCCTGTGCTTTCTTGCCAGACTATGCTCCATGATGTGGCATTCAGTGGCTTTTTGGGGCTCAGTATCTGCCTTGCTAAAGTGAAGGAAATCCATCAGTTTCCATCAACATGACTGTTACGAGGAGATCAAGAAACAGGCTTCCTGGCATAGGAAAGGAGGTGTGGCTGGAGTTCCATTTAAATGCAGATATTGCCTAAGAGAAGGTCCGAATGTGCACAGAAAGGTGTGTGTGTGTGTTTTAATGGACTGGCTTTGGTTCTCCCCTCTCTCCCTCTCTGCAGGTATTCGTCAGCTGCAGCTGATCCTGCTGAAAGTTGCCTTGCTCCTGGGTGTTCAGATTCATATCAATGTGCAGTTCAAGGGACTTGTTCCACCGGCAGCAAATTCCAAAGGAAAGGGTGAGAATGTCAAGAAACCAGCCCCTTGAGTTTCTAATGCTTCCTATCCAGGACCCTCACTCAACACCTGTATGTGCAGCAGCGAGATGTTGATGGGGCTTCCTTTAAAAGTATGTGGGGGGAACTCCTTGATGACTAGGGCATTGGAATTCCTGTTACTTGTGCTGAGAACTGGCTTTACTCCATTAATAACAGGGCTCCCTGCTAACTCGTTGGGAAGCGGTTTATTTGATTGCAGCTTGAATCTAAAATGTAGAACATTAACAGCCGAAATGCTTAGAGTGGAACAGGTGGTATTGCTTGAGCACCAAGGCAATCCACTTAAGGCAAAATATTTCAGATTTACAAATGTATGCTTGGAAAAAGTCTTCCAGACATCATGACGAGAAGAGCTTTCATGAAAAAATGGTTGCTCTTGCCTGTACTCCAGATGCTCAGTATTTTCCTGACAACATCATAGAAACTGAATGAGAGACCCGATCCCATCTCTTTTCCCCCTTCAAGTTCCTTGTCTCTCTTATGACTCACAAGCCATGGCTCTGAAGTGTGTGAGTGTGTCAGACCATTATGTTTCTGAGTCTCCTGCCTTGAGTAGTGGCATTGGGTCTCCCTGCAGGCAAAATCCCATCTCCAAAGTCCTTTAGGCAAGTGGAGACATTCTTCTCCTGGAACCCCAACCTTTGTCTTTAGCAGGTGCCAAGACAGGGTTGGGGTGCTACTTACCTTCCAGCCAATGAGCCACAACCGCCAAAAGAGTTCCCTGCTTTTTTTCACAAACATGCACACCAGACCGAGATGGGTACATTTAGCTCTCCTCACAGCAAGCATTCGGAGTCCTTCCTTTTATTACAGGTGGTGGCTGGAGAGCTGTGCTGCAACCCAGCTCCTCACCCTTGAGCCAATATCAGTTTGACATCCTCATCTCTGCAGGTGGTGGCAGGTTTGTGCCAGAAGGTAAGTAATCACTTAAAGTCTGCATTAAATTCCCCCTCCTTCTAAGATGCCTGAGGATCATGAGAGGCGGTTCTTAGCAGGAAGGTGCAGCAAGGTTTGCCTTCTCATTTCTTCTTTTTTGTTTTTTAAAACAATACAGTATAAGATAGTTCTAGGCTTCTTCTCAACAGCTTTGTAAGGCCATGATAACTTCTCTCTTCAATGCTGGCATTGGAGAAGCAAGTGCTGCAGCTGAAAGACAGAACCTGCATCTCTGGCTTGCAATGAACGAGTGTCCCCTCTTTCCTGTGCTTTGCTCTTTCAAAAACCAGAGGGTGGATCTACTCATGTACCAGGATTAGACATGACTACTCAGTGTAGATGCAGCCTGGTTTATGGTTTTTGGATTCCCCTTTCAAAGACTTGTTCACAAAGAGAAAATAGATTAGCAGTGTCACAGATTCTTGTGTCTGCAGACATCTCCTTCAAAAGCTGCTTTCTGCTGTTTCTGGTTTTGAGAAATATGCATTACTATTTACATTGAATTCTAAAAGCTGAATATGTGGGGAGAATTGGTTTAAATTGCCTCTGTGTCTAAATACTGGCTTTTTAAAAAATGTCAATGGCTTGCAGTGTTGCAGACCAAAAAGCAACTAAAAATGTAATGAATCATCACCACCACCCCTTTGGGAAGAAGGGCTAATTTTGACAGAGAAGATTTTCAGGTTGGCTTTTCAGTGTGTTTGCTGTGCTTCTCTTAATAATTCCCAATATCAAATTAAGGAGGCTGCATTAATTCTTAGAGGGCTCGAGGCATGCTGGCAAGAGCGCTTTGCCACACCCTTTTGCTTTAGAGCCAACTGCAGCAATGCCAGCCCTTGATCTCCATAGCCTGGGTCATAAAAAGCAAAACAGAACTGAAGGCATAGTGCCTTGGGGCAGGAGAGGCACCGAAAAGCAAGTGGGACAAGACAATTGCACCTGCAAAGCTGACTCTGCATCATTTACTGGTGTTTATCTGGGCCTTTTTCAGAACAGGTTAGTGACTGCAGCAGTCCTCTCTCTTCCCCTTTCGTTTCCCACATCGTGATGGGATTGTTGTAGTATTTTTCCCCAGGTCTTCCTTACCGTTCCTCAAATAGGGGGGCATTTTTGTGAAGCACAGAGCACCATTTTGTAAATGACAAACCATAAGGAGTAAGGTTAATTGCTTTCCTACCACTGTACCAAGCTTTCTCCCAAAGGTCCATCATAAGTAAAGAATTCTCCACACAGTGTCCTGCTAATAACTGCTAACTGCATCTTTTAAAAACAGATGTACCCTATATTTCAGGGCTTACATCCCTGCAAGACAGTATTAGCATTTTTTTAAAAGCAGCAGATACATACTTGCTAAAGCAGCTCCATCAGACTGGAATAAGCATACATTTAAGGATCTTTTAAGAATCAACTCAGCAAGGTAGGGGGATATTTCTCTCCCTAGGGGGGGTATTCCAGAGGTGCAGGGCCACTATAGAAAAAGTCCTTTTTGAGGAACATGGAAATGTGGAAGAGCTGCGGACTGAGGCTTGAGGTTGGTTCCTGCGCTGCTGAAGTTATATTGATACTTTTGGGATTAATTATATCGAAGATGATAGAACTTTTTTCCACATGGTACAAATTCTTCTCCTATCGTCACCCTGGCAGCCCTCCATTTTCTAGCAGAGCTATTGAGAATCATTCTTGTTTGTTTATCTCTAGGTTTTAAGAGGAAGGAGACCCGTGGAAAACTGGCCATTGGCATCACCACCAACTTTATAAATAACCACAGCAAAGCTGAGGTGGAGGTAGCTGAGATCAGTGGAGTGGCTCGCATCTACAACCAGAAATTCTTCCAAAACCTCTATAACAAAACAGGTCTGAGCTGCATACTTCCCTGCTACCATAATTCCGTGGTCTGAATGAAAGAGCGCAGGGAATGACAGTCAATAGAAAATAAATAAATCCACTGAAATAAATTTTGGGGTTTCTCCATATTATCTTGGATCCTTTTCATTTTTACTTCTTTATAGAAGCAGAATAAATTATGCAATTGTGCTTGCTTGGGGTATTTTAAACAAAGGTTTTCTGGACACTGAATTTGGATTGTTCAGTCAGATACATAAAGCCAATTGTATCAAAACTGGTAGGGGCCTATGTGGAGCCCTCCTGGATCAGACCAAATTCTATCTAATGGAACATCCTGTTTCCCATGGCGACCAACAAGGTGTCTCTGAGATGCCCACAATCAGGCACCTAGGCAATGACCCTTTCCTGCCTTTGTTTCCCAGGAACTGGTATTCAGAGGCATGCTGTCTCCAATTCAGGAAGCAGCATTCACCGATTGTGGCTTGTGGCCATTGCTATCCTAATCCTCCATGAATGTGTCTTGTTGTTGTTAGTCGCGAAGTCGTGTCCGACCCATTGCGACCCCATGGACAACATTCCTCCAGGCCTTCCTGTCCTCCACCATCCCCCAGAGTCCACTTAAGCTCACACCAACTGCTTCAGTGACTCCATCTAGCCACCTCATCCTCTGCCGTCCCCTTCTTCTTTTGCCATCTACTGTTCCCAGCATTAGGCTCTTCTCCAGGAAGTCCTGCCTTCTCATTAGGTGGCCAAAGTATTTGAGTTTCATCTTCAGTATCTGCCCTTCTAAAGAGCAGTCAGGGTTGATCTCCTCTAGGACTGACCGGTTTGATCGCCTTGTGGTCCAAGGGACTCGCAGGAGTCTCCTCCAGCACCACAATTCAAAGGCCTCAATCCTTTTGCGCTCAGCCTTCCTTATGGTCCAGCTTTCACAGCCATACATTGCAACTGGGAAAACCATAGCCTTGACTATACGTTCTTTTGTTGGCAGGGTGATGTCTCTGCTTTTTAGTATGCTGTCTAGATTTGCCATAGCTTTCCTCCCCAGGAGCAAGCGTCTTTTAATTTCTTGGCTGCAGTCCCCATCTGCGGTGATCTTGGAGCCCAGGAAAATAAAATCTGTCACTACCTCCATTTCTTCCCCATCTATTTGCCAGGAAGTGAGAGGACCAAATGCCATGATCTTAGTTTTCTTAATGTTGAGTTCAAGCCAACTTTTGCACTCTCCTCCTTTACCCACATCAAGAGGATCTTTAGTTCCTCTTCACTTTCTGCCATTAGGGTGGTATCATCTGCATATCTGAGATTGTTGATATTTCTCCCAGCAATCTTAATTCCAACTGGTGATTCATCTAGCCCCACCTTTCTCATGATGTGCTCTGCATATAAGTTAAATAGGCAGGGCGACAGTATACAGCCTTGCTGAACTCCTTTCTCAATTTTGAACCAATTGGTGGTTCCGTGTCCAGTTCTCACTGTTGCTTCTTGACCCACATATAGGTTTCTCAAGAGACAAATAAGATGGTCTGGTACTCCCATCTCATTAAGAACTTGCCACAATTTGTTGTGATCCGTGCAATCAAAGGCTTTAGCATAGTCAATGAAGCAGAAGTAGATGTTTTTCTGGAACTCCCTAGCTTTCTCCATGAATGAATGTGTCTAATCCCCTTTAAAGCCATCCTTGTTTTAACATTCTACTTCTGCTTCAACATGTTTCAACAATATTAGGTATCGACTTGGAAAACATTGTCTACTATAAAGATGACACTCACTACTTCGTCATGACAGCCAAGAAGCAGAGCCTGCTAAAGAAGGGAGTCATCTTAAATGTATGTAGCAAATATCACACAAAAGGGACTGAAACCCCAAACCATCTTTTGAATTCATGTGCCCGTGAGGTGAAAGGAATCCCACAATGCTTTGAGCTGGTTTATGCAAGTTCATTGGAAGTCAGATTTGTTTATTGCAATTTTCTGAGAACAGGCTGGTCATTAATATGTCCTTGAGCCCAACTGCTTGCCCTGCAACATGCATTTCATTTAATGCAGAAAATGTCTTAATGAGTTTTAAAGCAAAACGCACACACAGAATTGTGCAACTACTACTATTGTGCTTTAGCAAGGACACAGAATATCCCTTCCAACTGGAGGTGCTGTATATTGAATGTTCTTCTATGGAGGAGCAAGCCCTCTGGACTGAATAGTTTTCTCCACCCTTCCAGCTCATGATGTTCAGAAAATATTTAAACACGCACACTCCAGCTACAGTCCACAAGATATTATCACTTGATCCTTGGTTGTATAACTTGTCCCTAACAAATCCCTTCAGGTGGTCAATTGATACAGGAGCTAAAATTCCCCAAAGACCTAGCTTGGTCACTGGTGTGCAGTGTACTCCTGTGCTGTCTTCCTGCTGAAGTCTGGCTGCTAAATAGAATCAGACTGTGGACAATGCTGGGAATTAAAAACTGTTTGGAGAAAGCTTGGATTGACGGTGCAGCAGATCAGTACTCTATAAAGGCTTTGAAAGGGGGTCAGTATGCTTTACTGTGGCTGTCTGGGTAGTTGCAAACAAGAATTCTTCCTCTGACAAGGTTTCGGTGTCCTTTCAATAGCAAACATTTTTATGTCCTTTTTGTTATGACTTGGAGTTATCCACATCCCGAAAGACCCTAAGAAAGTTACAGTATCTGCTTTACTCATCTAATCCATGCCCTTGTAACATCCCAGCAAGATTAAAATATTGTATTAGGGAAGATATCTTGGTATCTGTTCATCTCTAGGACAAACCAGATATAGAAAGTCTTCTGTCTCCAGAGAATGTGAACCAGGAAGCTCTTCTTGCATATGCCAAGGAAGCTGCCAACTTCTCCACCAACTACCAGCTGCCCGAACTGGAGTTTGCATTGAACCACCGCAGCCTTCCCGACGTCGACATGTTTGACTTCACCTGCATGAACCGCTCAGACAATGCGGCTCTAGTGCGTGACTGCAGTGGCGCAAAGCTGCTCATCGGGTTGGTGGGTGACTGCCTGGTGGAGGTAAGTTCTTCCTTACTGGGACCGGAACCAGCCTAAAAGCAGAGACCTCTCACTGTGGAAGAGAAGTGCATCTCCAGCAACCTTTACTGAAAATTCTTACTAAGTTATTCCAGTAGAGCTGACTTGCATGTTCTTCTCAGTGTCATATGGTACACCGTCCTGAGACTGTACCACTTCAGCATACAGATGGGGAAAGGTTGCATTACTGAGCCCTCACCCATTAAAATTCCCTGCCAGCAATGTTTTGGCTAAAGCAGCTTTCCCTGTGTGAGGCTTGCTGTTATGGTGTGGTGTTTAAATAGAAGAACATTCAGATGTGTGATTTTTCTTTGCAGTGATACAGTCCTAGAAAAGTAGCACATAGGGGTTTTCTGAGTCTATGGCCCTGCTGTTAATCCCATTTATTTTGATGAGAATTACAAACAGGTAATTGCATGAAAACTTGCATCTCCTTAAATAAGGCTTTGTTGATGCAAAATGTCCCTTCCATGGGGTATCAATTATGTTGACTGGAAATTATGAAAGTCGCAATCTAACACATTTGAAGGGCCCCAAGTTGGGGAAGCAAACCTTTTGTTTGGAGATTGTGCACACAGTTTTTAAAAAATTGCACGCTTTTATTTGATTAGCCTGCAAGCTCATCTGGCAGCTGGAAATGACTAATTTTTCACTTGCACACTTGGCTATGTTGTCTTTTTATTTGGCAAAACTCAGTCTGCTGACAGCTGAAATGAGGTGGGGACCTGGGAGCACTTAAGGTGGGCATCAGTTTGAACAAGCACTTCCCCAAAACATGACAAGCACAGTGGGACTGCTGTGAAATAACCGCGACTGTCTGGTGCACTCCAGAATTGCAGTTTCTGCAACATTTATCCAGTAAAATGTCCACCAAGCTGCAGGCCAGTGTCTGTTCTATATCTTGCTCACCAGCTACAAAGCTTCACTCGTTCTTCCTCTCCTTTGTTCTCCAGCCATTCTGGCCTTTAGGCACCGGTGTGGGCAGAGGGTTCCTAGCAGCTTTTGATGCTGCCTGGATGGTGAAAAGGTGGGCTTCAGGGACACCCCCGCTGGATGTGCTGGCTGAAAGGTGAGAATTCTGAAAAGAGGTATTCTCTGTCTACACCGATGATGGGGTGGCTGGGGATACTTTTCTGTAGATGTTTTGTGTAATTTGTTCTGTACAGGGGTATAGATCTATGGAACATATACTGCCATCTCTGATAGTTTTTTTCTAAGTAGGAGTTATCACAGTGCTCTATGAGTAGACAGTGCAGGTTGAATGGTTCTGTTTCAAGCTCGTCTGTAGTTGGCTGCTAGAGATAATCTAGATAAACAATGGAGGGCCTGTAGCACTCTGGATGTTGTTGTGTTCCAACTCCCATCAGCACCAACCAGCATGGCTAATTATCCGGGTTGATGGGTGTTGTAATCTGGCAACATCTGGAGGAACATAGATCCTGCCCTTAACGCAGAGTTTCTCAGCTTTTGCTGCTGGTGGTGGTGATGGGGGTAGTAGCAATTTTTTAAAATCCTCTCAAAGCATCTGCAGCAGCTACAGAGCGTTGCAGTCACTGGAGAGCAACAAAGGGTCCAAATGCCCTTGCAAATGGGCTAATGATCATCCTTGCCCATTTGCAAGTGAACCAAGGGTGGTGTACATTTTCTCCTGGCCATCGCCCTGTGAAGTAGCTTATGCCTAGAGGCAGTGGTTTATTCAGGACTACAAAGTGAATTTGATAGCTGGCTGGAAAGCAGAATCCAGGTTTCCCTCACCTGCGTCCAGCACGCCACCCATGGTGCTACACCGCTTTTCAGAGGAAGCCAAAAGCTCGTAGGCGCTGGCTGGCCTGGTGCGACAGAGCAGCACATTTCTCCTCTGAGGCTCTGGGCGCTTCCAGGCTGATGGCTGTTAGCAGCACTGCTGGTCGCGAGACACTGTGCAGTCCATCCATCCTTCTCTCCATACTAGATTTTCTCTGGTAAGGGGGAAAATGGAATAACACTGGAAAACACGGTGGGGGTGGTTTGCAAGGGGAAGATGATGATGTCTGAGCTTATGAATGAGGCAGGGCGATTACATAATCAAAGCCTTATCTGAAAGTGCCCTTTGGCATTTAAATGCTCCACCAGGCTTATTGCTGTGTGAGGGACTGGAATGAATACATGATGAGGTTTTAACTAAACTAAAGAAGTCCCATAATTACAACTGTTGCGTGGCCCCAGACATACTGCAATTGAGCCTCAGGTCGTTTCTCATTGCTCGGTGTCTGAACCGTGGGCATTAACTGGTATTTTGAGAGGCAAAGTACATGTTACAGACACACATAAGTATCTTTTCTCTGGTGTGTTTTTTTAGCAGCTTCAGGAGGTTGTGGGTTTCAGCAGAGGGAAAGATGGGGCAAGGGAAAGGGGCTTCTTAATCCTTTCCAGCCATTTAAGTACTCCAAATTATCTCCCTGCTGGCTGCTTTTTCTTCTGGTTTGGTGGAAAGTCTCCTTCCTTGCACCCACCCAAAGTGAAATTGCTGCTGAGGGTGGATGGTTCTGAGTGAAGGAAATGGTTAAACAGCCCTGTTCCTGTACCTTTATCAAAGCTGACAGTTTCAAGGGAGTTCCCAGTACTCTCCAGGAGATCTCACAGGGCTGTTTGTGTACCGGTAGACCAGAAAGCTGGAGTACAAAATGGAGGATAAGCAGAATTGCCCAGTGAAGCTTTGGGAATTGTGGAGGAAACGTCTTGATGCTGCTCACACCACAGAGCCAGAAGAGGTGGGAGAGGGGGAAGTTTTGTGCAGGGAAGAAGGAAGAGGCAATGGTGATCTTACTGTTTTGCCTGGAGGCACTTAAATGCTGAAGGCCGACTGTGATTCTCATGCTGAGGGACTAAGAGAAGGAACATTCCTGCTTAATCTCCACTCAGAGAGAGCATATATCAGTGGCTGTCACAGACTTCGCCTGACAACACCAGCAAGAACATCAATCAGTACAGCATTGACCCCACCACACGATACTCAAACATCAACCTCCGAGCCATCAAACCCTCACAGGTACCTGGCCTGCTACTGGTGGGAGCTTGAGCATGGCAGGAGGATACTCAGCCTCCTGTCCCTTTTCTTCTCTTTGATGGTTTGCCTCCTTCTGATTTGCAAAGTCTAAAGTGGGCCCCATGCTGCTGCGACACCTCCCTGGACCGTGTTGCAACAGGCATGAGGATGCTGTGAGAGGGACTGTAGAGCAGCGAGATGCCCCTGTGTGCCATGTTGGCACTGATGTTGTTCTCAGCAGAGGAACAGGCTGTGGGGCATTGTCCAAGCTGAGAAGGTGGCAGCCACATAAATGGACCAGGGTGGCATTGTGGGTTGGGAGATCACCTGGTTTCTGCTCTGGATCCAAGCCCTGCTCGGTGATAACAGGTAACGTCTGTTTTCAGGTTCGCAACCTGTACGTAACGGGAGAAGTTGAAATGGACCAGAAGAACAGGAGAAGTGGCAGCCCAGAGATCATCTCTAAAGGCAAGTCTGGCTGGTTTCTTCCCTGGCTACTGACTACATGGACCCACTTGAGAACAAGCCTCCCCCTCGCTTGCATGGGCTGTTCTCTCCTTTAGCTGCAGTGGCTTCTTGGGGTGTGGCCCACACAGTCACTTTCAAGCATGCAGGTCATGGAATCATAGAGTTGGAAAGGACCTTGGAGGTCATCTAGCCCAGTTCCCCTCTGAATGGAAGATCCGCTGGGCGAGATACGACTATAACTTGTCTGATAGTTATCTGTTCAGCCTTTCCTTAAAAAGCTCTAGTGAAGCAGAGCCCACCACTTCCTGGGGCAGTCTGTTCCATGGTCAAACAACTGTTATTATTAAAATGCTTTTAATGAAACCTTTTACTGAAATCTTCTGCCCTGGTATTTCCACCCCCTGCTGCAATGATAGCTGTTGCCATTTCCCATGTATTCTTTCACTGGAGCCCTGCTTTATACCTGAACAGCACATATAGCCGCCCCGAGGCTTTGGCGAATGGGGTGGCATAGAAGCTTCCTAAATAAAATAAATAAATAAATAGGTAGATCTGGCTTCTCAGATTTGATCGTGGGAAACCACCCCAAGGAGTCACTCTTATGTACTAAGCCTGCTTCTCTATTTATGAATTTGTATTCTGTGCTGAGAAGAAAAGGGGAATTCTTTCAGGGGAGCCAATTCTGTGATCTCTTTCCTTTAAGAAAATGAAGCCCTTGGTGTTCATTTAGCCAATTTTACTTTTGCTAGAATAATGAGCAAGGACAAGGGGCACCTTGCTGGGTTTGGACATTTTTCCAGACACTGCTGACATGCTTTTCAAGCCTTTCTTTGCCTTTATAAAGACTAGAAGCACTTTTTTAAATGGTGAAGTTTGGGGTTCTTAAATGCTGAATTCTGCAAGTGCAGAATACACAGCTCTGCACAGACAAAGTGTAAAGTCAAAAGGGATTCAGTGGGTCTTCAGCAGAACAACTGTGGCCTGCAGCATTTTGGACAGATGGTTGTCCAGACTTGCTCTTGCTCAGGCAGCCAGTTATTCTTTAAAAAGGTAAAAAAGGGGGAAGGGAAGGAGAAAAGAATCGGTGTTAACATTAGCTACTCTTAACTTCTTTGAATTACTGCTGAGAGGGTGAGCATACCTAGCAATTTAAGCAGATTGTAATTTTTATGCAAGAGACTTTTTTCTATAATTCTAGTACAAAACTGGATTTTAAATAGTCAAGCTTACAGTGGAGAAATATATTGGCCTCCTAAACAGGTAGTCCTTTTCCATCCCCCAAGAAATAAACACACATGTCACAGTATTTTGCCTCCAAATTATCACCTCTGTGGAAAGGCTATGTGGCACATCTATCAATTCCATGCATCCATCCACTGTGACAGTGACATTTTGCATCACTTCTTTTGTTATCCCACATGCTACAGAAGAACCCCCAATGCTACCATGCTTGCTGTATTTTAAGTGTTTTTCTGCTTTCTGTATCTGAGTGTCTGTGCATGTATGTTTTTGTCCCTTTAGTTCTTCCCTGCCTCTTTAAATTGCAGCTCTTTCTTCTCTGTGTCGTCTCAAATTTTCTCCGATGCTGTTACTGTTCTCTGCTTCTCAGTAGCTGTCTCCAGACAGGCCCTGTCTTGCTGATGAAACAGTTTTTGGGTTTATTGTGGTTGGGAAAGAAGCATGTTTAACACATGAGAGAGAGAAAGAGATAGTATGGTTCCTCTTTGCTGTAGTCCTACTTAGAATCTAAATCTTTGGATCTTTCCCCCTTGTGAAGCACAGCTAGCTGAATTCTCTAAGCTTTTAGGATGCACAGTTGTGGGTGCAGATCTGAGGATCAGTTCTAAGTGTATTGTATGCTGATACACAACTAAGCCATGGGATTTACACTGCAGTTTCCTGTGTTAGTTTGTTATGCTGGCTCCTGTGTGGCCCTGGGTTGGGCGAGTGATGCCGAAGTAGTCTTTAATTTCACAATTCCTGATTTAAGTATCACAAGGTATATCTCAGTTCCTCCCACTGTATCACAGCAATGGGTCTTGGCAATGGGGTCCTGAAAGGTTGCTCCAGCCAAGCAAGCCAGCTGAAATTCCTAACTTAGTTGACTTGCAGGGCCCAAAGGTTATTAGTAAAGTGGTGCTGATGCTGTTTGGACACCTGGTAGCTGTTTGATTTTTGTTCCTGCTTCCTGAGATCCACTGGATGAAAACCAAAGCAGCCCATAGGACAAGAGCCTGGTATGCTAAGAATCTGCCTGCTCTGGAATGTAGACGTCCTGTAACTGGAGGCAACTTGGGAAGTGGCTGCCTTGCACAGCTCTGCTTCCCACCCTGCTCTTAGCTCTTTGTGTGTTTCCTTCTCCTCCTTGTCCCTTCACCCACCTCCAGATGCCAGCCGAGCCTATGAGGAGCTCCTTAGCTGGTGTCAAGCCAACACAGCAAACTATGACGGCATTAAGGTGGAAGACTTCACATACTCCTGGAAAAGCGGCCTGGCCCTGTGTGCCCTAATACATCACTTCCGACCAGAACTGCTGTGAGTGTCCCCTGGGGGAAGCCGCAGAGGGGGAAGACAACTGAAAATCGAGTCAGGGTGTTATGCTTAGATCACCATAGCTAATAGCTGCCTCCCTCGTTCTGCATGTAGTGGTCCAGTCTTTTATAACTGCTGGCCATGACTGCACTTCATGTCAGGCTTCTTCACAGTTAAAATTACACTGTGCATTTGTAGAGAATCTGTTTTAAATTTGTTGAGCAGATTTCCTGTTTTCCTCTTAAGTGGCTTTATAAATGGCGACTAGTTTATAGGAATCTGTCTTGGCTAACGTGTAAGACTGATTTTTCTCCCAGCCAATTGTGTACATTCCAAGGGCTAAAATAAGAATTTGCTTGTCCATGTCTTTATATTACTTGATTTCCCAGCACTTGATAACTCACAGCTAAAGACGTGAATGGATTTCACTGAACAACAGTTATGTTTGAGGTGATGTGCAGTGATCAGTGGAATTCGGTCTGTGGCTGCCCATTCACAAATGCAAAGCGCCATTTGATGCTCTAGTCACCAAGTGATGAACATGTGTGATGAATCAGTCCTAAGCAGCTCTGTGCACGTGCCACAAGCCTAGTGGGCAGAGATCTTTGGGAATGACTTGTTGGTTTGTTCCAGCTCTAAGAAGCTTAGTAGTTGGGAGCATCTGTTATTTTTAGGAAAGGAATCACAACATGCAGTCAAGAGGGAACATTTTTCATTGCATTTCATTCCATTTTGGAAAAGCTCCTGTGAGGCTGAATGCCTACCCAGGTCTTTCTCGCTTTGGGTGGAGAGTCAGCACCCAGGAGAGATGTTGGCTTGTTGTTAGCCTCTGCCCTGTTAATATGGGGGTGCATTAAGTTACCCCATCTCAAGCCTCTGCTCCAGGGTGTGTGGCATATAATTCTTGCCCTGTCCCTCCATATCAGAGAATGAGAAGCTGGTCTTAAAAGCAGAGTATGGTGCAAGCTTTGAAACACAAAACCACTTGTGTTGGTGTTGTCTCTGTGCTGCCTTCCCTGAATGTGTCTGAGTTTCCGAGCGGGGCTTAGGTATGTAGGGGTGAATGACCCCATAGACAGAAACTTGCTAAATGTGAGAGTTCCTTCACAGTCTTGTCTGCTAGATCTTGATAGAACTGCTGCAGCACTTCATTTGCCCATATTTGGTGACCAAAGGAGGCAGTGCAAATAAACCCCCTTTCCTTCTCTAGTAAAATGGAACAGGAGCCTGGTTTTATTAGGGGAAGGAGGACTGTCTGGTGCCCTGTTATGGGAAGCAAAGCTGTTCTCCCTAACCTGCTGGTGCCTGAATGCAATTAGCAGTCAGTTCACACAAACATGAGCCGAGAACTGCTGTACAATAATTTTCAAAGCTCCCCATCTTTTGTTTCAGTACCCTGGACAAATTATTCCTTTATTTAAAGCATTTTTATCCTATGACCACCTCCATAATGGCTTATAGATTAGTTAAAATAACAACAATACAGGCCTTATCTGCAGCCTTAAATATAAAAGTCATAACACAAGAGGAAAGGGATTGCTTGGGGACGACAAGGAAATCCAAGCACCCGTCCTTAATGTTGCAGAGTTCTTAGCATGGAGTAGGGAAGAATATGAGCAGCAGAGCCAAAAGTTGCAGTTTCCCTCAGCAAAGCTGGTGTGGGCCCTGCCTCCTTCTCTTCCCCTCTCACTGCATCCTGGTGACATGGCTGCTGTCAGGTGACAATTGACAGGGAGGAACCTGATGTTTTTTACAGGTTTCTTTATGCTTGAGATAAATCCTGTCTGTCACTTCTGGTAACTTTCCCCTCCAGAGACTTTAATTCATTGGACCAAAATGACCCTGTTGGGAACAACCAGCTGGCCTTGGATTTGGCTGAGCAGGAACTAGGGATCCCTCCCATCCTCTCCAGCACAGAAATAGCATCTGTGTCTGAGCTTGAACAGCTTGGCTTGATCACCTACTTGAGCCAGTTTTATGATGCCTTCAAGACCTCTCCAGGTAGGTAAAGACTCCCAAGATACCCAGTTCTGAAAGCAGCCAGTTCACTCCTAAATTCTGGACACAGGTGACAGCCCCCTGCTGCCCAGAGGGCTCACTGTGCACCCACAGTGGGGTGGGGAACTTGATCTGGCCAAAAGGCTGCACTAGGGGACTGCATTGCAGCGGGTGGACCAAGGGAAAGGCAAACAGGGTATGGCAAAAATACAAACCTATTTTTTAGATTAACCTCTTGCAGCTGAGAACTAAGCCATGCTGGAGGTAGCATGCAGTCATCAGGATTAGTAGCCATTGACGGCTGTATCTTCATACATCTGTCAATTTGCAAAGCTTTTCAAGTTGATGACCAACTTTCATAGAGGTCAGCTTGGGACAAGGGAGAAGTGGAGTTCCCAGGAAAAAGTAGCTTGTCCCCTGAATCTTCCCTTCTTTCAGTTATTGCCCTGTTACAGCCACTGCAGTAGAAATGGAGAGATTACTATTAAGAGCTGCCATAGCCCATTTCTGCACCCAGGGCAGTGATGCAGAGTGTCTGGTACAAGGGCAGGGAGCTTGCTGCCTGCAGACACCAGTATGCCCCCAGTCAACTTTCTTGGTGCCAGCAAGTGTCCTACTCCTCCGCCATTTTAAAGATTAATGCATTTTCTTGTTGGCAGCTCATATTTCTGTGAAAAGGGTTTTTGTTGGGGCTGAAAACTCGGAGCCGAAAGGAGTTGTTCAGTGTGAAGGGGCTCAGGCCCCACTTCTGCCTTGAATTCAGAGCTTTGGGCAGATTACTTGTCCTTGGTCAGTCATTTTCACGGTGGCCACCATTTCCAGATGTGTCCATGGCCCCAACAGTTAGCCTTCCTCTGGCCTATTATATCGCTCAGGCTAGGTTCAGACCCAGGAATGCTGTATTCTCTCTTTCAGAAGCAGAGGAGAAAGAATTAAAATCTCTGACACCACGTGGCACGAAAGGAGCAATCCTCTTCCTCAGCAAGCTTCAGAAAACTCTCTCTCTCACACGTAAACGGAACCTGGTGAGTTCATCTGCCCAGCAGCTACTGCTCGTCCATGACCAAGCATGCCTTCCTTTCTATCTTATATATGAGCTGTTTGTCCTTTGCCCCTTGGGTCTGTTCCTTCCCAGATTATTCCAGCAATTTCCCCCCACTAGACATCCCCAGGGAGGTTGAGTTTATTCTGGGAACTAAGGGCTCTTGGCCTTCTGTGGTTACTGCTGTTTCAAATGAATACTATTTGACTATAGGAGAGCTCCACTGCGGATGCAGAAGCCAAGAAGATGAAGCAAGAGGCTGGGGTAAGTTTGCCAGTCATCTTGCATCAGACACATTTTGAACAGGCTTGGTTCTCTCTTTCTGCTGGGCATTGAGCTTCTACAGCAGGACTGGGCAACCTGTGGTCCCACAGGTGGTGCTGCACTCTACCACCCTTCACTCCTGCCCATTGGCCTTGCTAGTTAGGCGAGGTGGGCGCTGGAGTGCAGCACCATCTGGAGAACCACTGGTTCACCACCCTGTTGTAGGCTGACTCAGCATCCCCTTTTATCTGACTTAAGGCTGCTTCATATGTGGTGATTCCCATAGGAAAGGCACTGCCTTGCAGAAATTAACATGAAGCCTACATAAAGATTATGGCATAGTAAGCACCTACACGCAGTTTCTCACTGCCCACTGGGACACAGTGGCCAACTGCATTTTCCCAGTGTATATATGCAACAGTGTGTCCCATCACCATCAACAGTGACCCAGCTTTCACAATATGGCTGGCTTAATCTGAGTTAAGCAATCCTTGCTTAACCCATAATTTGCAGTAGCATGTAAGCATGGATTGCTTAACCCTCAATCCATGACGACCAAGTTTAGACAATACAGTGCGCTTGAGGATTGTGCAGTCAACATGGCAGCCAATCACATGGGCTACAGTTCATCACTGGTTACATAACTCGTGATGAACTGGCTGTGTTAGGCAAACCACCCTTATGATTAAATGTGAGTTTCCTGTCAGTTCTGGCATGGAAATATGTTTGAACTAGCAATCTTGTTTATGTATGGTGGCCCTTAGACTAAACAAACTGGGAATGGCTCTTTATGACTATTAAAATCAGAAATCACTAAAAGTGAAATCTGCCATTTGTGACTTGGTACTAGAACAAATATTTCTAGCAGTTACATTTATGGGAAATTCATTATTTGAGACATCACTGATAACTGTCAGGCATTCTGATCCTTTAATGCAAGACCAGAAAAACACTGTGCACAGTTTTTTGCGGCTACCATATGACTAATAACTTTACTCTTGCAGTTCTAATACTAATCCTGAGGGTCAAATCCCAACTGTGATTGGAATTAAAATTTATTTGGGAAATCTCCTGTCCTCCTGCCCACTCAGTTCCAAGCCAAACTTTTCCTGGGCTGATAAGAAGCTTGATCTCAAGTACTCAAATCAACAGAGATTGACTTTCGCTTTGCAAAGCTGCTGTACCAGAGTTCTGGATGCAGGGAAACACTGGTGGCTGAAACAGGCGGATGTGCAGATGTACAGCACATGTACAGCTAGTAAATGTTTGGGTGCTGCTAATGAAATCTGACCACTTGCACATTCTTAGGCTGATTGCTCAAGATCCGAGGTTGCTAGTTCTCTTCCTTACTGTGAACCTGGCTGACTTAGGTACAGTGGTAGCTCGGTTCTTGAATGCCTTGGTTCACAACCAAATTGGGTCGTGAACAGAACTTTCATGAAAATGTTGACTTGGGTCATGAACTCCGCTTTGGGTGGTGACCAAGATCGCAGCCATCTCCCCACCCTGCGAGTGGGGAGATGGCCACGATCGCAGTTGCGTTTGTGCAGGGAAGATGTGTGTGATCGGGGCTGTGCTGTGCTGTGCCCGTCTTTCCTGCAGGAGCGCGCCCGTACCAGGATTTCTTTGAGAAGCACCACCCCAACATAACTTTAATTAACAGAGTGTTGAATCTGATGACCGATGATGTGGTCTCTCATTTCCGGAGGATTATGCAGCACAGGAAAAAACAAGTGACTATAGACAGATCTTTCACCAAAAGTGACCCTGCAGCTAAGAGACAAAGAAGAGAGGAAACCCCTGAAAGAGATCTCCCCAGTGTCCTTATGGAGGGGGACTCTCCCTCAAAACAGTAACCTCCCCCACCCCACCTGGGTTAGTGTTCTCCACTGTACTGTACAGTACTTTGTTGTTTTGTCACTTTGTTTCAAATTTTTCTGATTAAAAAAATAGTTGCAGAACAGATTAACCTTATTTACATTGAACCTTAAGGGGAAATTTGACTTGGGTCACAACCAATTTGGGTCACAACCAGAGTCATGGAACAGATTAAGTTCATGAGCCGAGGTACCACTGTATTAGACCAGGCCTGTGAGGGGGAAGAGGCCTCTACTATTTATTGAAGCGAAAACAGGAGCCTGGCATGGGCAGACATTCTGTAGCTCTCGCACCACCTGCAAGGACATGTCTCTCAGAGTCTAGTCTCACCCCTAATTTTTGGCTATCTGTTTTATGCTGATGGCAAATTAATCTTTGCAACTCAGAACTCTTTTTAAGGGCAAACCCCTAGAAGCTTTAGTAGTAGGGATGCATCAACGTGTCAGAGGGAGCAGTTTTCTAAAGCAGCCAAACAGAAAAAAATGGCTTTGGACTTCACAGTACCTGAGGCACTTTAAGGTTCAAACAATCCAACTATTAAATCCTTTTATGAAGCCACATCATTCCTATAATGAATTTGCCCACTTGTGCCTGCTGTGGAATTTTTGGACTGTCAGTGGAGAACGGCCATTCTCTGTGGACGACAAAACAGAGATGTGTAAATGTGGGGGTAAGAGAGCAATGTTTGGTATTGCTAGCAGTCCAGCAGGTCATTTTACTATCTTTTGCAGCCTGCCTAACCTGATGCCTTCCAGATGTGTTGGACTACATTTCCCAGCATGCCTCAGCTTCTATGGCTAGTTGGGAAATGCTGGGAGTTGAGGTCCAGCACATCCAGAGGTTGGGAAAAGTTGACCTACATTATAAGGACACCTCCTGGTTTTCCTTTGTACATATTGCAATGGATTCTGCTGACCACCGTACCCAGCAGACCCGAGTCTCTGATGGCTAGCACAGGATAGCACAGATCTACAGATGAGATTTGATCAGGGAAGGGTGCCTGCTGGAAGTGTAAGGCTGCTTGGGCATGCAGCTTCAAGAAAAGCATTTGTCTTCTGGCAGAGCCCTCCTGTCTCCACTGCACAAAGCAGTGATGCCTGCTATTTCTGTGGAGAGCACGTGTATATCCTGGAGCGAGGCAGTGCCGAGGGGCACTTCTTCCATCGAGGCTGTTTCAAGTGTCATCAGTGTAAGACCACGCTGCGGCTAGGGGACTTTGCCTTCAATGAAGATGATGGTGAGTGGGCAGAGATGGCTGTAGCTGAGAATATGTGGTAGCTGGGTCAGAATGACATCGCCACTGGCACCAGCGGGGCAGTATTTAAGTTCTCTGCAACCCGATCGGAGACCTTTCTTTGTGCTGTGTTTCCATTTCTGTAAGAACAGTTCCAGATCCCCCATCCCCCACCTTATCCTCCTTTATGCCCCTTGAGTAGATGTTGGCATGGCATTTTTTGGTGGACAAATGAATGCGAGCAAGATCTTGAACTGATTACAGCCCTCCGGTTTTATGCTCAGGCCATTTCTACTGCATGCTGCACTGTTCAGCCTCCACAGATCCAACTGCACCCAACAACAGAACTTCTGCTGAAGCAACGCGTAAGGTAAGTTGGATGGTCAGATATCTTTAGTGCTGATCGGCAAGGCTGCTCCTTAGCTGATAGTTACAACTGGTAGTCATTCCGTCCTGTCATATTTATGTTTAGAGGTTATGTCATAGACTAGCCTTCTCCAGCCTGAGGCCCTCCAGATATTTTGGACTATAACTCCCAGCCTGCCTGATCATTGGTCCCCCTGGCTGGGGCTGCTGAGTGCTGAAGTCACTTTCTACCACCACAGCTTTTTCAAGCCACCAAGGGTTGCCAGGCAACTTTTAAATATTCAAGCCAATATATGCCATAGAAACCCTGTGGTGGTGGTTTGTGTAAGGTTTAAATAATCCTTGCATAGCCTTAAAATGAGCCGTGGGTTACATGAGGCTTGTTTAACCCTTGTACAACCCAACCCTGCTAGATGACACAACAAATTATAGTTGCAGCTTGGAAACAGCCACCAGTATATACTACAACCTACCTGCTAGATTGTGAGGAGCAGCCCTTGCCTGAACTTCAAAAAACCTTTAGCTAGACATCTGAACAAACCTAGCAGTCATAGAACAAGAAGATAAGTCCTCTTAAGGGTCAGTAACTGGTTAAAGAGCAGAGTAGTAGTAAATGTATGTTTTGCACAGTGAGAGGAGAACATGTGAATCGGGGAATTCTCCCAGGATCTCTGGTGGGAACAATGCTTTTCAACTTGTTGTTAAGTATTGTTGGTTTAGAAATAAGCAGTGAGGTGGCCAGATTTGCAGATGACACCAAATTATTTAGACTGGTTTAAATAAAACAGGATTGTGAAGAGTTGCAGAATGGGCATTAAAATGGCCAATCCAGTTCAGTGTAAACAAGTGTAAAATGATGCACATTGGTGTGGAATGAAACCCCTTACCTCACATATATGTTGATGTGTCTGAACTGGTAGTGATTGACCAGGAAAGGGATCTTAAGATCCTGACAGGTAGCTTAATGAAAATGTTGATCCAGTGCACAGCTGTGGTGAGAAAGACAAATTCTATGGGAAAGAAATTCAAAGTTAAATCACCAATATAGTAATGCCTGTTGTTGTTGTTGTTGTTGTTATTATTTTCATTTCCATACCACCCTGCATCTGAGGCTCTCTAGGTGATACATGTATACAAATGCACGGTGCATTTGGGATATGCAGGACAATTTTGGTCACTGCACCTCAGAAGGATATTGTAGACTGGAAAACTGTAGAAAAGGGCAGAGAGGCTGAAGCAGCTTCTTTATGAGGGAAAGTTACAATGTTTGTAGCTTTAATCTTAGAAAATTGTAAGGAAACGTGGGGGTGCATGTGTCTGACATTTTCGTGCTTGGAAAAACTGAAGGTTTTGTGTTTCTTTTCCCCAGGATTCCTTCCTCTACAAGCCTTCCCAAAAAGGCATTCTAGACATGGCTACAGAAGAGAGTAGAATGGAAACTGATTCAGATCAGCAAGGACCAGATGAGAATCTGTCTTCCATTATGGATCAGCTGCCAGCAGGCAAACCTGAAGAACTTCAGAGATCAGATTCTGAAGAACCCAGTTTATTCCCATCTGGAGTGAATGGAAGTGCAGTGACGATAAACTCAGCTCCACAGCCACATCAGGAGGCTTCTGTTGTGGGTGATGAGGAGTTGGGCAACTCTGTCCCTGAGGCTGACTTGGCTTCACAGGCCATGGGTAAGACTGTAGATGGGGACAGGACTCATCCTAAAAACACTACACCTCGCTTTGAAAATTCAGTGGACAGTGGGCCTCAGGAAGAGTTAAACAAGAAGCAGCTTACAGAAGTGCATGGAGTTGATTTAAATCCTGCAGTTTCTGGAAAAGTGCCAACTGATCCAAGCTCCAAACTAGAACAGGAAACATGTGAAAATATCCAGAGGAGAAGGCTTTACCTGTCAACCCTGGAGAAGCGTGAATTATCTACACTGAGTCCAATTTCAGCCTCATTTCATTTCACGGATATGTGCCTAGAAGAATCCAGCTTCAACAAAGAATCAGAAGGTGACTTTATTCATTTATTGTTTGCCCCATCCAAAGGTTCAGGGCAGATAATGAACGTGCCTGCACAGGGTGGGGCGAGCATTTCAGCAATAAATAATACAGTGATAGCAGATCTGTTAAAAAGGGTTTCCTCTTTTTTCTGAGTGGACTCTGCATGCCAACAGTCAAGACCAATTGTTACCATGTGCGTTTTATTCATAGTTCTATATTTAGATCCTGCCTTCAGATCATATGCAGGTGAGAGGTAATTATTGTAAAGCCAGGAAGTTTCAACTTTGTAGGTGGAGCTTGGGAATGCAAGTTGTTATACGCTGCTTCCTTGTCTACTTTCACCAGCTAATTTCAGCTTTCTCTATTATGCAGTCCCAGATTCTGGTACATTTTTCTTTGTGAAACTGAACACTGAAATGTGTGGCTCTTCCGATGTTGGGAGATGTGCAGCTTCCGTTCACCTTAGCCAGCATAGTTAGTGGTGAAGAATAATGGCAGTTGCCATCTGACAACATCAGGGGGCATACATTTCGTAACACCTGCTTTATCCTTTGTCTGTTGCTGCATAGATGTAAACCGTTAAAACGTTGAACTCTTCCTTCAAAATAACTATGTCCTCATCATGGTCCAGAGACCTCTTCCATCATCCTCTTCCATCATAATGTTCTCTAATGAACTCCTAGCCTTTAAAGCATGGGTGGGCCATTTTTGGTGTTCCAGATATGGTGGTCTATAACTCCCATCATCCCTATCCAGCATTGCCAAAGGGTAAAGGATGACGAGAGTTGTGGCCCTCCAGATGGTTTGGCTTGCCAGTTGCCCAGCCTTGCTTAAAGTAACACCAGGTGGTGCTGGATCAGTCTTCAGTTAACCAGACTCTTTTCTGCTTTCGGCCACTAGTTAACCCTCTCATCCCATTTTGCGCTGTCTCCTCCCTTAACCATCATCTTGTTTTAGAGCCTAAATGCACATTACTCCTACTGTATTTTTTTAAATTAATCACAAGCATGAAGGTGAGGATACAATTCTTTGGATGCAGTGCATAATGAGAAGTGTATCTCTTAATGCTCTTGTCATGTTCCAGCTGGAAATCATTCCCCTCCTGTGGACTGGCGCTTTAGGGGAAAATTTCCAGTGCAAATGTAAGCTGAAATCCTTTCATTTAGTCACAACAGAGAAGTTAAAATCTTCTCTTGCAGCACACTACATTCAAAACAAGAGTCCACACAGATACATCCCTACCTAATTAATTTATCAAAAAATCAAGACATTGTTAAATTTAATGGGGAAAAATACCATGTAGTTTGGCTCATGGACAATGTATCTTTTGCAAACTGTTAAGGGTTCCTGACTGAGGCCTGGGACTATAGTACCGCAGTCCCTCAACTGAAGCAGATTTGTCAGGTCTTGGACTAATGCAGAGATGTTAATGTTTAACACACTACAGGAACTTTCCCCAACCTGGCGCCAGCCAGTTATGCTGGACCAGATGCCAGGCATTGTAAACCAGCACAGCTGGAAGTCAACAGCCTGGGGAAGGCTGTATTATAGCGCTATGCCCAATTGTTGAATGATGCTGAAAAGTCTCTGTCTTGCTACCTATGGACAAGAAGCAAATGCAGTGGGTCCTTGTGCCTGCCTCCCCACTGAAACCGATCAAAGGTCTCTTTTCAGATAATTGATAGCTATAAAGGACACATACTCTCCCCCAGGAAGAACCGTCCTTTCACCTAGAGAGGTCCCTGTGGCACTATCGATGTACAGGCCAATATAAAGATGGATAAAATTGTTCTCTCTGAAAAACGTTCATTCCCAATATTTGCTGTGCTTTGAACAGAGCCATTGGAAACTGGAAGTGACAGTGAAGAGGAAGAGGAAGAGGAAGAACAAGAACAAGAAGGAAGGATCAAAAAGACTGAAATAGATTTTGTGAGTCTAAAGGTCTAAATATGATTTCCTGCAGAGTAGGGCTGGCCTCAGCTGAAGTCATTCATTGGCAGTTCTACATGTTTTTCACAAGAAAATTGTATTATCACCACATTAAAAGCAGGAAAGGACTTTCAATGAGTTGGTTCACATGTCACAGTAAGCCACCATTCTGTGGCATCTCCCATTCCGAATATGCAAGCCATGGTGGGGGCTTGTCAGGTCATGTGAAGTTGGGCCATTTGAGTGTCAACCCTAGATAACCCTTGAACAACCCATGGGGCGGCTCTATGATACACATATTCAGAATGGTGGTCTAGCACTCCTGTCAGAGCCCTGTGGATTAATTAACACACAATGGCTTGTTGTGATGTGTGGACTTGCCCAATATTTCAAATTCTGTGGTCTTTTTTAAGCATCTTCCATTAAGCACCCGGGAGCACACACTCTCTCCCTCTGCACCACCACAGGCCTTTCTAAACCTTTCTCTGTCAACCTACCCACTTTTCATCCTGTGAAAGCACACGTTCTTTTCTTTCTCTTTGCATACCCCTTCTTTTTCTGCTTTTCCTACTCACCAACTCATCTGTGGTCTTCCTTTCTTTTGTTACCCATAGCAACTTGACTCTTTAAAAAAACAAACAAATGGCCCTGATCCACTGCAAGTTATCACACTTTTTCTTCTTCCTCACTTTGAAAGTCTCTCTCTACCTCATCTCTTCTCCATCTCTCCCTTTATATACTTTTTCTCTGCCCTTCTTCCTCCCCCATTTGTGCAACAGGACCCAGCATTTTCACTCTAATGCTAATCAGATACTAAGCAGATACTAATTCCACTCACATTCTTTTGAATCCACAAGAAACAGTCATGATGTGGACAGAATCAGGATTTTGCCCTTCTCTTTTGATGGGTATTTTTAGACCTTGAATTTCCCACAAAGGCCTGAAGTAGGATTGCAAACAGTAACTGGGGTCAAAAAACTTGATAACCTTCACTCAAGGATTGAGTATGGTTGTGTGTGGGTTGTTGAAGCATGAGTTATCGTGTCGTGTTGACGTGGTTGTGCTAACAAGCCATGGCTTGCTAATCAAACAACCCATGAAGAGAATCCATGATTTGTTGTTGGGCTGTGACCTGTGGGTTGTTTCCCCTGGCTTGTTACCTTTACTGACTTCAGATAACCTGTAGTTCAGTGACAGTCTACAGCTCAGACTTGATTGTGGGATATTATGTTGTCCAAATTTAGTGAAGTATTTGGCATTCCTCCAGGAGACTGCAAATCGGCAGAGACAAGATGGCCTGTGGGTTCATAGGAAGAGTAGCAAGCAAATGCATATTGATGGCCAGCAGAGTCTCACGAAGCTGGATAGACAGCCCTCTCCATTGCAAATACTAGGAATGTCCCAGTCTAACCTACAAGGTATGACAGGATAGTGAGTCAGTCTCCCAAGTTGCCTTTCAGTGGCAGGGTAAGCCAGGCTGCATCATTAATCACTCCTGATTCTGTGACAGTTCCTTACTCATTCTTTTTCCCAAGGCCCTGGTGTTGTTGTGCCAGACTCCATTTTGTGTCTCTGTGTGTTCGATATCTGATGTAAAAGGGCGTTGGAGACACTGTTGACTTTGGCTGGAAGGTATGCACCAGACCAGACATTAAATTTGTCTGGATGGTAGATAATGACATTTTAAACAAGTCTTCCATTTGATGCTTGTGTGTGTGCTGTGTTTGTAGCACTCCTTGAGCTTGACTGAAGAAGCTCAGCGTCCCACCTGGAAAAGGACCTTGGCACGACGAGCCAAAGAAGCCCAAATGAAGAGGTTCTGCAAAGCGCAGGTATACTTGTGCTCCACTGTATGAGGTGTGATCTAACTTCCACTGGAGCCTTCCCTAACCAAGTGGCCCACAGATATTTTGCACTAAATCGCTCTTTATTACTAGCCAGCAGAACCACTGCCCATGCTGGCTGAGGAAGATGGGAGTTGGAGGCCAATAGGACTGGAGGGCAACATACTGAGGAAGATAGACCTATTTCTCAGTTTCTCTCTCCCTTTCCTCTTGTACTTCGTTTGCTTTCGGACTCTGCCTATTGCTCATAGCCCTTCTCATGTGTGTATGTAATTGCATCTGGCAGTCTCACAGCTGCATATGGCTGCCGTATAGATGCAGCTGAAGTTCATATGCAAGATAGCCGGCTAACATGCAAATGTTAAACATAATCCAGTGCCAACATTCTTTCAGTGTAAGTTGACCACTTGCATATTCCAAAAACATTACCATCATTTGATCAGTTAATAAATCAAGTATTTATTGATAGATCTGTAAGAAAGAGTCTAATGCTTATGACCAAAGCCCAAGTTAGGCTGTAGTCCTGCACTTGGTCGGCCAGCTTCCAACAGACTGCAAAAAGTTGTGGAAGTGGCACTACTCTGCCAGCGGGGAGATGATCTACCAGGGTGGTGACACTTCTACCCCAGGGAAGCCCCTGAGATGCCAGCAGAAAGTTCTGCCAGTGATGTTTGGTCTGTGGTAGGCTGGTAAGGAGGCATTCTTGGGAGGTCTTGGAGCCACAGTCCATTCAACTTGCCCTCAAAGGATAAAAACCACCAGCTGTGAAGTTGGCTAGTGAGTCCCCTCCATGGGTGAAAAGGCGGTGGGATGAAGAAACGGGGGCAGAGCGCTTTCTCTTACACCTTTCACAAAACTCAGTGTGAGCTAAGCAGGCCTTAGGAATTCTACCACAGATTCTCTCCCACAGCAACTAACAGTTGTTGGTTACTGTTTCATAACCATTAGCATTAAGGGAACAATTCTTTGGTCCCAAACAGCATCCGAGGGGGCATAGAATAGCTTGGATTCCCAGATCCAAGTCAGAGACCTTGCAGCTGGGAATCAGAGTCCCAACCCCTTCCCCCTTGCTGCCAGAGTAGGAAAGAACCCCAGAGAGGGGAAGAAGAGGGCATATGGGAAAAGGCGAGAGACCAACAGGCCAGGGTATCAGCCATCCTGAAGCCTCTGCAACTCTCCTTCCCTCCCCTTCTGAAATGCTGCACCTAGAAGTGGGGGGAGCCCATTTAGCTGAACATGCAAGATGGGGACAGGGAGGTGAAGATCTGCTTCCTTAACTCTGCATTGCATGACCATGAGCCTTGGAGTTGTGGGCTTACAGCCATGGCAATCAGGTTATTCCCTACATTATAACCTTGTTGTAATTGTATCACTAATAATGTTATGGAAAGATAAACTTCATGGCAGCAATATTTTTGACACATCTTCTAGGTTTTTATTTGCAGCCACAGGGAGTGGTCAGTTAAAATGTTTATTTGAAATACTCTGAGTAGCTGACGGCTTCACAGTTGTGTATGCAAGAGGGAACAGACTATGTCCATAGGTCAGGCCACCCTGTGGCCAAGCAAGCTGAGGATAATGGGAACCATAGTCGAGCACAGCAGGAGGTCACTAAGTTGTGGGCAGCTGCCTTTGGTTTTTAAAGTACACCCCCACCAGGGCATTTTAATGCTGTATTCTACTGGTGCAGGGTCAGATTTCACCACTTAAGTAGTCATTTGATGGTCTCTGCCCCTCCCAGCTGTTCCAGGAAGTTGCTCCCCTTTCTTAAGCTTCAAAATCCTCCTTTGCTATGACTAACTCTGCATTCTTGGGCGTTTCAGTTAATCCAGAGGCGGCTAGAAGAGATCGAAGTCACTTTCCGTGAGCTTGAGAAAAAGGGAGTGCAGCTGGAGCGCTCTCTGCGGGAGAGGGGAGGTAAGAGCCTAGATTTCCTCCGATGAGGATGGGGTGAGGCTACAGCAGAGGAAGAAGTGTGCCAGAAGGAGCACGCTGAACCTGAGATCAGCTGACGTGCCAAAGTAACTTCCACCTCCTGTGTTTTGCAGGAACCGGGTCTGAGCTAAAGACACTCTGGATGAACCAGCTGCTCTCCCTGGTTCAGAAGAAGAACAACCTGCTGTGTGAGGAGTCTGATCTCATGATGGCGTAAGAGGCCGTTTAAACCTGGCACTCCCAGCAGCAGAGGGCAGGGCAGCCCCAAGATGCTTTGCTGCCGGAGGCAAAGGACAAGATGGGTCTTCCTGCCGTGCTGGTTGGCTCTGCTGCCCCTGCGGGGAGCAGAGGAACCCGAGGGCAGGCTCGGTGGTGCACGCTCACCTCTGTCCTCCAGCACCTTGCCGTGCTAGCACATCCTCTCAGGAACAGCCACTTCGGGCAGCTGCTCCACTCTGCTCCAATTTCCTGTGCCCAAAGGGCAGCATGAGCAGCCCCATGGGGGCAGGGGGGTGGGCAGTGTCTCCACACACCAGTAATAACCCTTAGAAAACTGGGTTGCCACTGACTGGGAAGGGCCTCCTCCCACATCACCCTCACTTCCCCATGTTACTCGGGTGGCACTTCTGAGGCTCCCAAGCAGGAAGAATATGGCATGTCCTTCCATTTAGTCATAGTCATCTTGCTATCTTGTGTGTTTGGGTGTTATAAAATGGGTGGTGTTCCACATTCTGTGGCACCCTGTGCAGGGAATGCCGTACATGCAAAGGCCTGCTCCTTGAGGGCATTTGTGCTATCAGTGGACTACAATATGGTGTAACATCAGGGGCTACTTAGCATTGGCCCCACTGCTGCTCCCGTAGTGCATTTCACCCCTTTCTATAACCTCTGCATAGGCCTAGAGAAAGCTTGGGATTAACAGAGTTTGTAGCCCCCTCATTGATTCTGATGTCATTTTCAGCCCACTTCTTTATTCAGTTATATACAGCTTATCCAAAAAGGAAAAAAAAATCCCACCAGCTACTACAGTTTGCTCTTAGTGGCAATTTTTACAACTGAAAACATGCAGCTGCCAGAATATGACTCAGACAAACTCCAAGAATATAGTAGATTCACAAGTGGCACTGGACCTAATTCTTCTGTGAAATGACTACAGCATGGATGTGGAAGAAATATTCCACTGCTAATGTCCAGCCAATTGTACAAGTATTTATTTGCACGAGAAACACAGACAATCTCCCTGGGAAACAAGGGTCAGGCATGTCTAATTCATGACGACTGTCACTCTTGTCCACTCGCTCCTTCTCATTTAACCTTAAAAGTATATAGGTATTTGAGCTGACTGTGTAATGTCAATAGAGGAGAATGAATGGAAGGCTTCTGGCAGGATGGTGGAAAAAGATCTCTCGTGCGATCGCAAGCTTTTCCTCAATTGTGGACAACAAAGCCTTGTCATTCTTTTATGCCGTAGGGTGCAAGAGTTGAAGTTAGAAGAGCAGCAGTGCCAACTGGATCAAGAGCTGCGACAGTACTATAATATGAATGGTAAGAGGGGCTGGGATGGGGACTAAAGCATTCCTACTGCGGATGCAGGTAGAGGCAGATACTATGTGGGGGAGGGGGAGGGAAATGGCTGACAAGCTACAAGAACAGAGTGAGCAAAGGAGGCGGCATGAAAGATGTGCAGGACAATGCACACTCTTCCAGTGTATTGGACTCTGTCTCCCAGAATCCCCTAGGCATGCAGTGGGAGGTGCAGTCTTATAGATCAGGAAAGCCCCAGGCTGGGGAAGCCTCCTTTATGCTAAGAAAGGAAGTCCTGCTGCTGCTCAGTTAATCACAGGGACTTTTTAGGGCGCAGTCCTACATGTTAGGCTGAAAAAAGTTCCACAACTCCCAGCATTCACTGCAACTTCCAGCTGGCTTGAGCAGGCTAGTTGTTGTGGGGTGTTTTGCTATCTAAGCATGCATAAGATTGTTCTGTTGATCAATCAGAAACATGTTTAAGATTTAGCCAGCTCCATTCAGAGATTAGATGCAGGTATTTGGGGGCGTTGCCTGCTCGAACTTGCTTCTCATTTATCATCTGAGCTGCTTACCAGTTCAGCAAGCAAAGCCTGGCTGCAGTGGTCTCCACGGTGTCAGTGGTCTCTGCAGTTGACGTTTGAGAGTGGCTTGCAATCCAATATGTTGAGGTTTCTGCATATTAACTTGCAGGATTAAATATTAACTAGCAGAACTTGCATATTAAATTATGCATACTGAGCCTGTTGCCTTCTGCTGCATTGGCTGTGCCTGATTCTTTTACCAATGACCACGGAAGGCCTCGGATTATTCGACAAGGGAGCCAAGGTCAGTTGCACACAGGGAAAGAGGCAAAGCCAAGAACACAACTGCAAAATGCTCAGTTTTGCTAATTCCGTTCTAGTTGGAGGCTGTTGAATTATTCAGGACACGATCCCACAGCTTCCCGGGATTGCCTGCAGGGCTACAGGTTTGCTTAGAGTCCCAGCTTTGAGACCGTGTGATTTCAGAGCTGGGAATCTGAAGGCCAAACCCCTGCCCTGCCAGTGCATGAAGGACCTTGCTAGCTGCCTCCCTGAGGTTGCAAATGAGCCTCAGAGGGAAGAAGAAGGGACCTGCTTGGGGGAGGGAAGCTGTGGCCAAAACTTAAATAGCTGTCAGCATCCTTCCTCCTGGAAGTTTAAATAGCCAAAACCAGCCTTTTAGATAAAAATCAGGGTGCGAGGCACAGCAAAAGCAGCTGCCCCCCATGCCCTGCTTGGGGTACAGGATGCATGCAAGTCTCCAGAGGCTGTGGGCAATACAACTGTGCTGTGCTGGTGTATTCCGCATGCCTGATTCAAACGGAAAGCCTTGAAACGTTCTATCTGAGGTAAGCAGTGCCAGATTTAATGAGCACTGAAGTACACAATGGATAGGACTTCTTGCTCTCGTCAGGTAACATAAATATGGATTAATCACCCTGAAGCACTTGCCCTTTCCTGGTGTTCTTACGAGTCGTTCTCCCATGTGTGTGGGAACTGATGTGTTGCAACCCATGCTGAAGGCAGAGGTTAGGTAGTTTGGAGTCGTTCAGAAGGGGAACTGGCAAGGACATTGTAAGTGGCCAGCTGACCCTGCTTGAGCTCACTTAACCATGGAGGAGAAACAGAAGATAAAATGGTGGCAGTAAGCGAAAAACTTGCTTCCCTTACGGCAGGAGTGGAGAACCTGCAGCTCTCCAAATGGTGCTGGATTCCAGATTTTATCCGGAGGGTGTAGCACCTACAGGTGAGCTCAGTGCCATGACAGTAACTTGCTCTGAGCCCTGTGTGTGTTTTTTAACAGAGGCTTCAAAAACTCTTGAGGACCAGCTGGCAGAGAAGAAGATCCTGTCCCAGCTAGTGACGGTAGTGAATCAGCGCAGTGCCCTGATTGAGATGCAAGAGAAGAAGCGTCTCAGCGAGCTCTCTGCATATGCTCCATTGAACCTCTGGAAGAGTTGAGTTGGCTGGACCGAAGTCGCTGGGACTTAAGTCTTTGTTCAGAAGGCTGGCGCAGCACAGAGCTGCACAAGGAAGGAAGCTGCCCTTTAGCAAAGATCTCTTTAAGCCATCCCGGCCCACGTGGGATGCTGCACAAAATGACAAAAGGGGCCCAGACTGTGGCAGCAGCAAAGTGTGTGCTGTGAGCAACATCTGAGGTTTCCGCCAATGCCTGCAAAGAGTCAGGGCGTATGCATGGTTTCTGTGGTGCTTTCTAGCTTTTCATAGGAAGAACTAGCCTGGCCTTGATGCTCCCCCAGCTATAGGGCTGTGACTGTGTGAAGCAATAGTAAGACAGGAAGCACAGTAGATTTTTTGTTTTTTGCCCAAAGCAATTTTATTACAATGTATCTTTAAGATTGTAACCGGTGTAATGAGACAGTTGGAAGATGAGTAAGTGCCTGCAACCCCATCTCAGCAGGCAGCTTTGCTTTCATGCACTGCTGGAAGCTGCAATGTTTGCTACTCCAGCTTCTTAAGGAGTACCAGAGTTGGCGTCCCAGTGTGGAAGTAAACAATACATGTTCCCTCTTTGCCTTTTGTCCAAGCCCTTTTCTAAACAACCACCATGCAATGTTCCTTCAGGCAAGTTGGAGGAGCTTTGCTGAAGAAGTACTGGAAGTACTTGCCTGGATCTCACAGCTTCATGTTAGTCCAAGACGGAGAAACAGCAGAAACTTCAAAAGAATATGCAAAGTTAAACAAAGGGGTTTTTGAAACAGGGCATGAGAGATTCGCTGGCTGGAGGTGTGAGGCTGGGAATAGACTCTCCCAAATTAAAAATGGCACAGACATGTGAGGACACAGGGCCATCACTAAAGAGCCAAGTAGCTGTCCACACCTTCGCATAAGTAACACATTTAATAGGTGTTGTATTTCCTGAGATAATGCTTGACTGTGGTTTGACTACTGCATCCTGCTATGGAAGCACAGCCGTAAGAGGTACACCACACGAAGAGTGTTTACTTCACAGTAAACTGCTCTTGCAAGGCCTTAGGGAGCTGAGATCACTGTTAAATAACACAAGTCCAGGTAGGAAGAGAGAGCTTTTGTTCTGATTGGAACGTGGCTGTGCCTGGACTGGAATAAAGCCATGATTCTGACTGGAGGCAGTTTTCTCCATTTCAATAAAGATGCATGGACTGAACAGCAAGTGCTGTAATGCTATTTCTGATATAAGATCTGTTCAGGTTTTTTTTTTCACTCCAAACTTTTGAGAAGCCATCCAACTGCTGCGTCCACCTCCGTGTAAGAAATGGAAGTGTCCTTGAAGGAATAGGATGCAATTCCTCTGCACAGGTAAGCAGGTTTGGCCTCTGTAATCTGCCTGGATGGGAGACCCTCTGCAAGCCTAGCTAAGCCCCTCAGAAGAGCAGGATAACCCTCACAGGAAGAGCCGAATAGGCTTGGTAGATAAACGCCTGTTTGCATTGCATATGTTGTAGCATGATTGACTTGATGTTTTCAGAGGCCTGTGCACAGAACAGGTAGCACTTTGGTATGCTGCTTCTCACAGTATTCTTTTCGAAACTGCATGCGAGAGCTGATTCTCAGCTACCATGACTATCCACTTAAAAATGCCACACAGCACTGGCTGGCAGCTCCCTTTGCCAAGGAGGTATCTTGAAAGGGGTGGCAAGGAAGGAGGCATTGTCCTTTCCAGTACCCTCTCATCTCACACTCTCGGAAGAAAAGCAAAGCAAAGCACAGAAATGGGCTAAGCATGGCATGCTTCCTCCAATTCGGTCGTATGCACACAGCCATTCATTTCTCATTCTAGCATGTTTTAGAGGAAGGGCAGTAGCTCAGGTAACCTGCTTTGCATATAGAAGCTCCCCCCCCCCCTCCAGTCCCTAGTCTCTCCAGGTATTGCTGCTGCAGTTAGAATGGCCCAGTGATCCTAGTCAGTGATGGCAACTCACACTCAGCAGCCAAGTATGGGTTGTCACTAAATTATGTGTTGTGGAAAAATGGGCTATTATGGTGTCTGAACCCAGCTTTGCTAACAAACCATGGTTTGTTAACCATGCACGACCCATGGTTGGTTGTTAGGTTGTAAACTGTGGATTACTGATTACTAGCACATCATGGTTTATTAACAAAGCTGGATTCGTGCACCATGACAACACAATTTTCTAGAATAACCCAGTATGGTATATTGGTTAGAGTGATGGGGTGATTTTGGGCCAGTCACTGACTCTCAGCCTAACCTACCTCACAGGGTTGTTGTGAGAATATAATGGTGACTGGCTATGTAAGCCACCTTGAAAGGAAAAAAAAAGTGGGATATCAATGTAATGATAATACTCCACAGTTTAATGAGAACCCAAACTCATTTGCTGAGAGTGAGTTATGTTGTCTGAACCTCGCCAGACTAAGGCAGCTTCCTGTGCTGAGGAGTAAAAGAGGAAAAACTTAGGGCTTTTCAGCTCTAGAGGCAGAGAATTGGGAGGGTAGCTGTGGAGGGGTCCTTTTCCCATAACACTGACAATACTGTGTAAGAATTGCAGCTGCACAACATTCTGCCAAGAACTGGTCGTACAAGGGTGCTTGCGCAGCACATGGTGCCCAGAGTCAGCGATGCATGAACATGCGAAGGCTTTGTGGCAAGGTCCATACTCTGGATGCCTGCCCAGGTATGACCCCTGGTGTCCCTTGTTAAAAGGACTGTGGCCAAGAGAGGTGGAAGCTCTGTTTGCCCTTTGCTTGAAGGAAACCTGTGATGCTGATGAAATGCTTTTGTACTTTTAATGGCTACACATGTGATTAATGTGTCAAAAGGTTCCACCAGCAAATACTACTTTCTGCTTAGCTAAGCTGAAGACAATGCTAGCTGTTCTAAACTCAAAAAAGTAGCTGTGTTTAACTGCTGGCACTGAATATTTTAACTTGCCTGCTTGGTACAGTAGGCAGTTATTGTAAACTGCTTAGGGATTTTAATATATTAAGTGGCATCAAATACTGTAATAAAATAATTAATACCACAGTTTACAGTAGTGATTAACTGAGCCACTCTGCATTTTATACCATTAGAGCAGTGTAACGGTTTTATTGGGTTTTTTTTAAAGCTGGTTTCCAAACATACAGAAGTGGGTGACATGTAAATTCCACTAGTCTCGAAATTCCCTCCTGTGCAACTGTCTTTATGCTACAATTTTTTTTTAGCAGAACCATCAATGGAAAGCTAAGTTGCTCTAAAATCCAGATTTAAAAAATTCTAAATCCCAGCTTTACAGTATCAAAGTATCAGAGTGTGATTACACATAAAACTATTCATCCTTAGAACCTAGCAGCAAAGAGGAGCCGCTGCTCTCACTCTCAGCAAAAGTTTTTCTGTCCCTGTCTGAGTTCTGGCAGCTGTACCAAAGCTTCACTGGGCGCTGAGCTTGTCCTGCAGCGTCTGCAGCCCCACCCGCATTTGCTCCTCTGTCCTCTGCAGCACCCTCACTTCGATGGTGTGGAACAGGTAGAACATGGCCGAGATGAGCAGCACCACCACTGCCAGCAGCCCAAGCAGAGAGAAGGAGAGCCTGGGGAAGGGCGGCTGCAGGGCCCCCCCACAGAGGGAGCTCAGGCCCATGGCTCCTTGGAGCAGCAGCAGGAGCCAAGCCAGGAGGGCCATGCGCGTGCAGGAATGCTGCCGGAGTTGCGCGGAGTGCAGCCCCACCCGCACCTCCATCCGGGCCTCGTTCAAGATGTCCACCAGTGCTGGCTCTAAAACAGAAAAAGAGCACGATGATGGAGCCCGACCTTAAATGGGCAGCGATGACAACTGGGATGTTGCTTACGGTTCGGGGGCTGTGGCAGGGGCATGGAACGGTATGCCCTGGGGCAAATGTGGCCTTCCGAAATTGCCCCAAAGCCCCACCTCTTTCCCTTGCCACACACCTTTTCCCCCAACTGCTGATCACTACCCAGTGAGCTCAGATCATGTGTAGATTTTCCCCCATTCTAGAAGGCTGGCGATAACGGTTTTAAGTTAAAACGATGCTGGTATTTTGGGCCTCGCATTCAACCCTGCTCCCTCGAGGCAGCCTGCTTGATCCAAAGGTCTTGGCTTTGACTGGGAGCAGGAGCTCTTGGGGGAGGCACGTGAAAGAGCTAGAAAATAAAAGGCACACACACACAGTTGCTGGATACCTGCACCATTCCTCTTGTTTCAGATCAGTGGAACTTGGGCACTCACCAACTCTGGGGTGGTTCAGATCCTTGGCAGATGGTCTTTTATCCACAGAGAGCGTGGCCATGACAACTTCATGGTCGGAGTAAGGAAGGTCCTTGTTTGGAGAAGTTCCCATGGTCGTCTCGTGACTCTTACATTTTATTTCATACTGAGACATACCCTGCAAGTAGGGAGGTTGTGCAGAATGATCAGACGTTCCTTAGTGCTGCGGGTGAGTGTGTGTAGGCATGTGCATGTGTGAATGCAGCGAAGTACTCTCAGAAATGCAAGGGTTAGGTTGTGAACTACAAGAGAGGAGGCAGGGAGGAGCAACTGGTTCCCATGTCTCGTTCTTTTATTAAATTACTCCTCAATCTCAACTCTTCCCATTTAACATTCATTGCATCATGTCCATAGTTTTCTGGCCATCAGTTTTGTGGCAGAATTTTAATGCCTATGAAGATATTTTTCAATCTTGCTTTCTGAAGCAAACTCAGCTCCTTCCTCTTTTCCCAGTGATTTAATCATCGGCCATCTTTACTGTCCTCAGCAATAGAACACCATTCCACCTCTCTAATTTAAGCTGAGAACATTGAGGGAAGCAAAGTGGCTCAAGTCTAATTCAGATTGGAAAGCCATTCTCAGCTGCTTTGGCCTATTTTTTTTTTTTAGTTTTTTACTGTTGGGCAGTCCAGAATCTGCCAAGATACGGCATAGTATTTGCAAATACGTTAAATAAAATAAATCAGCCAATAACGCTTTCCAGAACTCTGTACACGACAGGCCAGTCTCTGTTTTCTGTGCCTCAAACTACAAATACCTTATAAAGGATGTAGTCAATACGAATGCCTTTGGGATAACACCGCAGTTCTTTCTTGCTCGTGAAGCAGTTGGCCGGCACCAGAGTGCAGCCCTCCTCGCAGCCCTGAAAGGAAGACCACAGTCTGAATTCACCATCCTGACAAAAGATTCAGAGTACCTGCAGCCTGGCTGGGGCCTCAGGGCACTGGAGCGTCGAGGAAGCTCAAGAGAGCCAGCAGTGTGAAGATCACCCTGCAAGCCCTATTAAGGTTGCCAAGCTCTTGGCTGAGTCAAGGGAAGGAGAAGATGTTTCTAGATCCCAAGGTGACCTCCTTTGTGGAGGTATTCAGAAACCTCCAGCAAGATGAGCTGAGAGAAATGAGAGGGAACACCAGCCCTGCCAAAAGAATTAATTCCCCCATCTTCCTCTTCCCTCCCCATTCCTTTTCCTTGTGCGTCATGTCTTTGTAGATCATAAGCTATTGCCACAAGCAAAGACTATTATGATAAATGATTATATGTAAACTGCTCTGGAAGTCCTTTTCAGCAGAGCAGCAGGATTAAATAAAAATCAACTAACTAACTTGCCAACTGATACTACTGAAGGAATGAAAAACATCAGCATGGAGAAAAACAACACCCGTCCTTTCCTAACCATCTCTGAAGATGGCATCAGGGACTTACCTCAACCCTCTCGGCGGCAATGAAGGAGTCCTGGAGGCCAGCCCAACTTCGCAAGAGCCGAATGCCAACATCTTCTGGGTGCATGTTCAGATCCCCACCAAGCAGTACCACATCGGCGCCTTTTGACGTGTGCCTGCGAGCAAACAGTGTTGGTGTCACATAATGGGAGGGAACAGACAGACCACATCACTGCCAGGGTGCATTTTTTTCCTGCTAAGAGAGACTGCAATTCATCAAAAGCGTCCTTTCCCCTCTGCCACTGGAAGGCCTGGGATGATCTGAGCTGTAATAAGCTTCTTTCATGCCAGAACTCTTTACCACTGGCTCAGAAGGTGGCACTAGAGGAAGGACCTTCCCAGTGGTGGTCCCCCAATTATGTAAAGATCTCCTTGAAAAGCCTCCTTCCCTTGGGTATTTGCTAGCATATGATGAGTCTTAATCAGGACTTGAATTGTCCTCATTGCTGATTACTTAAACTAGCTTTAGATCTCTCTGTTTATAAAAACCATATACTTACATATACATTCTATCTATCTATCTATATCTATCTATCTATCTATCTATCTATCTATCTATCTATCTATCTATCTATCTATATATTTTCTGATTTATGTCCTGCCTTTTTCCTACAAAGGGCTCAAGGCAGCTTACATCATTCTCCTCCTCCATCTTATCCCCGCAACAACAACCCTGTGAAGTAGGTTGGGCTGAGAGTCTGTGACTGGCCCAAAGTCACCCAGTTGGCTCCATGGCTGAGCGGGGACTAGAACCCAGATCGTCTGAGTCCCAGTCCCATGCTCTTAACCACTACACCACACTGGCTCTCAGTGTATATATATAAACCTTATATATTTAAGGTTTTAATCTCTGTAAACGGACCAGGGAGCTTCAGTTATTGGGCAGTATAGAAATGCAATGGATGAATGATCTACCTCTGGAACAAAAGGAATGCACATATCACTGGATTCCAGAAAGTATCCACTGCAACAGAAACCTGATCAAAATCAGGGCTTGGAGACTTCCACTGTTACTTACTGTATAAACTGGCAAAGCTCCCAGGCCTGAACTACTCGATGGGGCAGGTAAATATCCTTCTCCCTACAGTATTCCGCATGGAGCTGGGGAGGAAAGAAAAGACACACATGAAATTCACATGTGTATAATGAGCTTGAAACTATGAGGCAGCTACCTCTGTGCACTCTACGGTTGTTTTTTAAAAAAGTTAAAAACACTTCACTTTTTGGGTACCAATTCAGGTCAATCAAAGGAGCCTATTCAGGTTCAAATGAGCCAAGACCTCTTGAGTAGCTTTCCCCTGAGTATCTTGAGATAAAGTGATAGAAACAATAAAAGACTTCTTTGGTAGATGATCTACACAATTGTAGATCAAGATTGTCAGCTAAGGCAGCGCTCTGATTGGGTGCAACACTCAACTGTGGTTTGCCATTACTGGCATAAACCTTTCCCTTGTGCCCTCTCTTCACTTCATTCCACCAACACGACTGCAAGAGATCAGAAGTCTTTGCTTTCTATTAACAGCTATTTGTTATGTCCATACTTGGAACTACAGTTTATTTTAAGCATTCCTTACCTTCTCATCCTGGCCTTCCTGCCTTCCTGCCTTCCTGCCTTCCTGCCTATCTATCTATCTATCTATCTATCTATCTATCTATCTAGCACATTTATAGCTAGATAAATCGATTTCACCCATGGCATCTCTAGGTGGCTAACATCAGACTAGTGAGGAGGATAACAAACAGCGGCTACTAATAATGCAAATAAAAGAACCAAAAATGTTTGGGCTCTCATGGGCACCCTCGGCTAGTGAATCAGCTGTAAAAATGGTGCCACCACTTGCACAAGAGCTAATGTGGTCCGATAGGAAAAGGCTTTCTGTAATCACTGGATTTGCACTGCAGCTGCAACAGTGGGAAGTGCTGCCTTGCATTCCCCATGCCACACTCCTGACATCTAAGACTCCCTACACTACAAGCTACCTTTGCACATTTTTTGCAGAGGGCCAGCAGTGTTGAAGAAGTCACTCACCCAATTTTTAACAAACAAAACCCCCAACAAATAAATGAACATACTCACATGAGTCACGTAGACATTGAAAATAATGCCATGGATCTTTAGCACCACGAGCCCCACTGATTTGCCAGTAAACCAATCTCCATGCTGGAACTGGGAGGGGGAGAAGGAGGAGAGTCTGCACAAGGCACGGAGGAAACTATCATGACAAAAGCGGGGCTCTTCTTTGCTCCCTCCCCTAAGCAAGGCGTCACCCACTCACCATGTAAGGGTAGCCGTTCACAGAGTATTGGTACAGGAACGTGTCCAGGATTTGGTGTCTGGAGAAGACGCAGAGCCCGCTGCCAATCATCCCACTATGAAACAGACACAGACACCAGCCACAGTCATCACAGAGTGTTGTGTCCACTCCCCGTGTCACCCTTGCTATGCCACCAGTCCACTCTCATCCACCCTTGGAAGTCCACAGCTGAGCTGTCTGGCGTGTACCTACAGGAAAGGTCTAGCAGTCAAGATCTTCAAGTATTAATCCTAGCTTTAAGAAGGGAAAGTAGGCATCACAATGACACTGGAGATTCAAGAGTGGAATGCCTTATCCCTTCCCTATACAACTTCAAACTGAGGTCAAAAAGCAGGTGTCCACCAAAATGCAAGCTTAGGAAGAATTTATTCCACAATATGGTGGCCTCCAGGTGTTTTGGACTACGGTAGCTACAACTCCCAGCTGCCCCAATCGGCATGGCAGATTATCAAAAATGTAGTCCAAAACATTCAACTGGGGAGGACTGGTTTATGAAATTATGGCAGGAGGCCATCAAAGCTTGGTACCCATCTGTGATCCACCAATTAATTAATTAATATCCATCTATCTATCCATCCATCCACCCATCCATCCATCTCCTGGCTTTTTCCTACAAAGGGCTCAAGGCAGCTTACATCATTCTCCTCCTCCATCTTATCCCCACAACAACAACCCTGTGAGGTAGGCTGGGCTGAGAGTCTGTGACTGGTCCAAAGTCACCCAGTTGGCTCCATGGCTGAGTGGGGACTAGAACACAAATCGTCCCAGTCCCATGCTCGTAACCACTACACCACACTGGCTCTCCAGATGCATCTTACAAACACGAGAGGCACAGAAATAGAGAATTCTAACAGCTGTTAATAAGGGGATGGCAACTTGGTGCTGTCCAGATGTTTTAGAGTACAGCTCCCATAATCCCTGACCATCAGCCATGTTGCCTGGGTTTTATGGGAACTGTATTCCAAAACATCTGGAAGGCACTGAGTTCCCCTTCTTTGTGCTCACTAGTTCCTAACCTCAAAATGTTCTTGAAATTTCGTATGCCCCAAACCATTGTCTTCACAGATGAACATCTGTGGGCTGGCTGTACATCAGCTATATGCACTGATGTATCCTGAACCCATGCATCCTCAGCTGCAGTGTTGTGACCCACTGTGTGCTGCTGAATTGTGGGATATGCTCTGCAGGCCACAAGGATCACTCCTCTGCTCCATATACCAGGGCCTGCTTGATGTTAGGGCCACCTTGTGCTGCACCAGTCCTCTCGGAAGGGTTACCAAAACCTTGCCACCTCTTATCTGCTGTATTACAGTGCGGATCTAGTTAGTGAAAGTAACTAGAGGTTATAGGGCTCGGAGTGGAAGTGAAAATCCGGTGGTCTTCTCCTGGCCTGAGGCAAGGGAATAACTGCTCACAAGGAGTACCTACGCCCTCAATTGCTAGCTGGACCTCCAAGCTCCTTTGCCCCACTCACAAGACCAGGGAGCCTGTCCCCAAAAAGCATATTTGCAGGCTCAGTCACCCTGGCACACCTGGTAGGCAAATAGCAGGGGGTTGGACCCGATGCCCTTTTGACCCCTTCCAACTCTACTATTCTATGATTCTATTTTTACCTACTGAGGGAACAAATCAGTTGGAGAACAAAGGACAATTACCAGCGGGGTAAGGTTTCTGCCCAAGTAGAAGTGGCAGAATTTGAGTGCAACTAACAGAAGTTTACCTTCTGACCAACATGTAGCACCACCTATGGCCAAGGTGACCTTTACTCCAACTTACCTGGCTATTTACCAGTTCTCAAGAAAAAAACACAAATTATGGCTGAGGGGCTACCTAATTTCCTTCGTACCTTTTAAAATAGTGGGATGAAGGGTAGCAGGCAGACAGTTTATTTTTCAGCTCCCCATAATCTTTCTCACTCCATACCTGGAAAAACAGGGAAAGTATTATCACAATCTTCACAAACCAAGGAATGGAAAGGGCAAACTGATCCAAGGACCAAGGCTCCCATACTGAGCTTCACTGAATCACTCCAGAATATCTCCCTTGCTAACCATGCTTCTAACAGTGTATGTATAACACATGCGCACAGTGTTTTACAACTTCACAACAGCCCTAGAAGGCAGACCACTGTTGCACTGCTCTGCAATGAGTAGAGGCCAGTGATGTGCCCATGGCCATGTGATATGGCAGTGTCTGAGCTGCAAGATGAACTCTCAGTTTTAAGCCTGGCATACTGAAATCCTCACCTCCTGTAAGAGGGCCAGGTCAAATCCCTCCTTGCTGAGGACATCACCAATCAGTTCAATGCGCTTCTGCCGTAATTTACTCAGGTAGCGAATGGCCCTGGAAGGGGTGGAAAGGGAAAGGGAGTCAGTGAAACTGCACCTTCCATACAGGATCGCTGCTTATGGCAATTCATTTTCTGAAGGCAGGAAAGAAAGGAGCATCAAGCTGAGGACCAAACTTGTCACCAAGAGGAGCGTTCCAGCACTTACGGACAGTACCTTCACAGGAGCAATTTCAGTTTGGACCACAACAGGGGAGGAAGCATTAATCTACTCCATGCTCTGCAATCCTGATCGTGAAGAGTGTCCACACTTCCCACTAGCTGCTACTTGCATGGTGCTGGATACATGGGCACATTTAACATGGAATCTAAGTTTACCTCTGTTAGACAACAATAAGGCTGAGCAAAGCTATTAAATGTGTGACTTACAAAGTTAAAGTTATTTGGCCTGTTTCACAGAGGATGGGTTTGCGGGGGGGGGGGGGAGTGGGCTGGGAGTGAATTTTGGCAGCCAAAACCAAAAAGAGGAAGACACTTATTAGATGGAGAAAGCAGAGAGCACACAAACTTGTATTTCGTTACTCTTACTTTTGGGCTTTGTTTTTGCCTTACAGGCTTACCTAAAAATGGGAACAGGTTTGCTGTGGAAATGCACCCACAGCTTCTGGTCAGATGTATCACCAGCTCTTGCCAAGCTTCAAGGGACTGCAGGTCTAACTGGTTTGTTATATACCATAGTACTGGCTAGCCAAGAAGCCTCCTCTACCCCATAGCAATTCCACTCCCACTTTACAAACAATGATTAATTCTTCCCTAACCCTCTAATAATAAAAGAAAGAACCAAATTAAGTTTTTAAGACATAGCTATACAAGCAATACTTTAAAAAAAGAAAATAGAGGACAGACTGATGCACGGAGTGGAGCAACAAATCAGAAGTCTAAGGCCTAATCTACACATGCAGAATAAACTGGCAATAAGATGGAAGAGCCTCAGCATGGTAAAATACACTGCATAAATTCCCTCCTACATTAGAAAAATGCTCTGCAATCAGAAGGGTATTGGCTGGAATAGAAACCTTTATGTTCTAGGTTTCATGTTTGTAACAGGGTTAGTAAATGGGAGAGTAATAATACAAAGAGGGCGTCCCTAGCCTTACAGCCATGATTTGGCCGGGTTTACTCTACCACCTCATTCTGCTGCATATCTCTACCAGGTCGAATTCAGCACCTGAACTGGAAGCAAGTGCATAGCATCTGCAGAGAGAGGGCTAGGGGAAGCTGGGCTCATCCCATGGAAGGAAAAAATGCCCGAACTTCTGTTTCGACTTTAGTCCAACTACAGCTTGAATCACATTTATTGCTTTGTGTACAGCAGACAGGAATCGGAGGTCACAAGTGTTCACACAGTATGCGTCTACAGAGCATACTGTACAGAGCAAAGTCTACAGAGCAAACTCCTGCCTCTTGCCACCTCCATTTGCAACGTTCTCCTCCCCAACAAACTAACTTGTCACTGCGATATAAGACAACAATGTCAGCATACGCAAGGTATGCTGCTAAAGTGTTGAAGGGCCAGGGAGACAGTTTGCAGCACTCAATCTAAATATAAAATGCAGAGCTCAGGAGAACCCAGAAAGACCCAAGAGCTGATCATGCTGTGCAGACAAGATTTACAGGTACATCCTACAGCAGCCGTCCTCAAGCTGGTGTCCTCCGGATGCCTTGCACTACAGCTCCTAGAAGGTGGAACTATAGCCCAACACATCTGGAGGGCATCTGGTTGAGGAAGACTGATCTAGACAGCACCCCAAAATGATCCCTGGTACTATTTCTTATTTGTGATATTTGTAATTCATTATAAAATAACCCCTAAGGAGGGTACAAATTGGAAAGCACAATAAAAAGATAGCATGGACCAAAAACAAAACAAACGGGGGCGAAGAATAGCAGACAGGTGAGTAAGATTTGACATATGCAGCAAAGAAAAGCAGTCAAAACCCCTGGCTGAACAAACAGGTCTGGAGTCAGCACTGATTCTTGCAGGACTCAGTGCTAGGCACATACGAGGAGAAGGGAGCTCCATGGCCGGGATGCCTCCTGAGAATGCCCTCTCTAAGATTCACAAGTATCACACTCCAGGGAGACCTGGCATTGTCAAAGGGGTATCCCCATTTAACCTTAATACCCAGGCAGAGCCATTAAAAAAGGCGGCCTTTATCAGGCAGTCCTAAGCCACATACAGTGTCATTTAATGTGGCTCTGTAGTTTACTGGCAGCCAGTGCAATTCCTTCAGAAACTGTGACACATGCAATGGTTGGTTGTTAATACTGCCTCCCCCAAAAGATCAGGAACGTTGAATCTGAAAATACCTTTGCCTGTAAACTACTGGGGCATAATATTGAGCAACACTCCCCGCTCCCATCCTATGGTTTGTGCAAAAATGCACAGGCCTCACTTTGGTCCAAACCAGAACAGGACCAAGGGAGAAATTCACAGCACTCTCTATGTAGCATAAAGAGCAGTATTAGAAACCCCAAATACTGAGAAATAGCAGGTGCACAAGCCCTGCTGAGCTACAAACATCTTAATAATTTCGCCCTGCAAAGGGGAAAACTGGCACAGGAAGGAAATGCTTGAGCCTTCTGAGCAAGACACAGAAGTTTCAGCAAGAAAACATGACCAAAACTCTTTGAACAGGGAAGACAGGCCTTCCCCATGCCTTCCCCAAGACTGGTGTTCCCCATGCCCTCAGTCAGATCAGTGCAAAGTCTCCCTTCACACTAACCCCAACCAAAAGCAAAAGCAACTCACCAGCAATTGAGGTCAAAGATTCGCAGCTGCAGCCCAGGATCCTTCTCCATTACTTGAGAGGATAAGCCAGAAGAGCAGAGGGTCCAGACAGGCATCCGCTGGACTCAAAACATCATCAGGTTCTCAGCCTAGCTTTCCACAATGAAGGAAGTGTCGGATGCTGCCTCTCCCTGTGCCAGGAGAAAGCTAGATTATGACTGCACAATATTCACTGGGACCCGTCACCCTGGCAGTGGTGTAATCAAGGAAGAATAAAGCGGGTGGGGCAGCTGGTGGCACCAATCCAGCAAGACATGCGTGTTCCGATAAGGACATGAGATGCCTCTCGCAGCTAAATCTCTCCAGCAGCAGCATATGGAAGCGTCGGCAGGCAGAGAGGTGCAAAGCTAAGACCTTCAGCTTAGTGGGGTTATGTAGCATTAAAGGGACATTCTCAGGTCAAGCAAGGCACATCTTTTGCATTTTTCAATACCACAGGAGTAATAAAGCTGCTGCCGCTGCCGCCACTGAGCACCTTAGCATCATCCATCAGGAATGAGCATAAAGTCAGCTACACCCCTGAAAGACAAAAATGCTCGTGGCTCATGCCTCTGTTGTTGTAAGCATCACACATCTGACCTTCACTGTTTTTAAAAGGCCATTTAAAATGGCTCCAACCAGAGACTTTTTCTTTCAACACGGTTCATGTTGTTCCCAGGTAGGTTCTAGGGCACTTTGCACAAAGCCATCCCAAATCACGCAGTATTTCACAACCATGAATAGTTTTCACTGTCCTTGGTTATTTTACTGGACAGAGATCAGAAGTCCCTTAGCATGAACTACTCAAGTATTCAGCAGGAGTGACCTGTAAGGCAGGTTGACTGCTCTCCAAACTCTAAAGTGTAACTGTTCATATTGTAGCCAAAGAGATGAGTGTGGGAAGCCTGCAAGGGCAGGTTATTAGGGGAACGGGGTCCTCCTGCCCATGTTCCACAGCAATGTGCCCGAGAAGCACATACTGGCTCTGACCTGGCAGGTAATACAGAGGCCCCCAATGAGTAACGATTGATAGCCCTAAAGCAAAGCAAATGCAACCTTGGAGAAGGGGCTCAGGGGGTGCTGAGGGTAGGGAGGGGAAGAAATTGGTGCAGTACCAATATGAGGCATCCTGGCAGCACCTCAGCCCCCTTCCCACCTCCTCCTAAGTGCTTTGTAGGGCAGGACAAGCTTTGCAGAATGGGAGACAAGCCTCACACAGTGGATGTCCTTAATCTTCTTAGTTCAGAGAGCTCCGGGCATCCTGGTGGGAATGCACTCCTTCAACAAATTGACCTGTCCTCTTTTTAAAGACTTCCAAGGTGGCAGCTGCCAATAAAACTTGTGACAGCACATTCCATAGTCTGACACTGCACTATGTGGGGAATTGCTTCCTTTTATCTATCCTGAAATCCCCACCATTCAGCTTGGTTGGATAGTCCTGGTTTCTGGTGCTGTGAGAGATGGAGAGAAAAATATCTCCCTATCCACTTTCTCCACACCATGCATAATTTTTTACACCTCCGTCATGGTACTGCCACCAAATGTGGCACTTCAATGGCCATGTGTAACTTCAGAACATTTAGAGACAGGTTAGGATGTACTAATCCCAATACAGATTCTTACGGTAGCTGATTGTTTATATTCCTCCATGGTGAGAACTGACCATTTATTCCATTCTGCTTCCTGTTCTTTAAACGGTTCCCTTTCCACCACTCAGTTCCTAGTACTTTCAAGTCTGCTCCTCAAACAATTCCCTCCCATCCTCTATTTCTAACTATTTTCTGAAAATTTCCCTACCAGGTATCCTTAGTAATCCAAGGAAGCAGACACTGTATGAACTTTAAAACAACACAGGCTCAGAAGAAAATGGCAGCTAAATATTGAGAAATCAATAAGTGTTCATTTCCGGCTTACCAAAAACAGAGGCTGAGCTGATAGTAGACCTGCACCTAATTCATTTGCTGTGACCTGACTTCTTCCTCTGAAAATCCCACGCAAACCTGAACCTTCAAAATACCCCTTTCCAGTTTCTGGACAAGCATTGCTTTCATTGCTAGATAGTGAGCTGACCAGCCACCGAATCCTCTTTTCTCAGAAGTGTGTATACATAGTCTGTATGCACACCAGCCCAGTTTGAGTGGCAAATGTTTCAAATTAGAAGTTTCTGTGCTAAGAACCAGTTCTGACGTAGGACAACCTGTGCTTCCTCGACACCCCCTTAAGAAATGAGTAACTTAACTAGAGAACACAGTTCCGCACACCAAGTTAAATGCTCTTATATCAAAAGTTATAGTTCCTTTGAGCAGATTATAAACACATCCCCAAGCACTGCTGTTTAACTTACATGCAACACTCAAGCAGACCAGTCCCTATACAAAAGGACATATGGACACAAACTTAACATCAGAAGTGGCAATATTTAAAAAACAGGAGCAGAACCCTTCAGCCTCCAAGGACACATGTTGCAGATCAGAGCAAAAAGATCTCAGCTCCAAGTATATCCTTATGGGATCTGAGCTAGCAGTGCCTGATCAAGAAAGGGCTCTTGGGGTAGTGGTGGACAGCTTGATAAAAATGTCAACCCAGCACACAGCTACTGTGAAAAAACTAAATTGGGCATAATTGGGAAAGGAAATGAAAATAAAACTGTGAAGATCATACAACCCTTAAATATTTGGTGTGACTGTACTTGTACAGTGGTCACTATACCTGGAAAAGGACACTGTTGAATTGGAAAATGTTCAAAGAAGGGCAGCTAAAGCAGTCAAGAGGTTGGAGCAACTCCTCTGTGAGGAATCCTTAAAACATCTGGGATTGTTTAGCTTAGAAAAAGGCAAGCATGATAGAGGAGTTTAGAATTATGCATGGTATGCAGAAAGTGGAGATAGGGAGATGGTTTTCTTCCTTTCCCACAGTACTAGAACCTGAGGTCACCACAGGGATGTGGCGGTCAGTGCTAGACTGGAGCTGTGCAATACCTGGGTTCTAAACTCCACTCTGCCATGAAGCTCACGGAGTGATCTTGGGTCAGTTGCTCACTCTCAGCCTAACCTTATTGTTGTTGTGAGGATAAAATGGAGGAGGGCTATGCGAGCCATCTTGGTTTCTTCACAAGAGGAAAAAAGGCAGGAAACAAATGCAACGTAATAATAATTTTTCCCCTTATAATACTAGATCCTAGGGTCTTCCCATGAAGCTGACTGATGGGAGAGTCAAAACAGATCAAAGGAAGTATATCTTCACACAGCACATATTTAAATTGTGGAATTCATTGCCACAGGAAGAAATGATGGACACCAATTTGGATGGCTTTAAAAGGGGACTGCACAAACTCATGGAGGAGAAGGCTTCCAATGGCTACTGTCTTTGCTGGCTATGAGCTATCTCCATTATCAGAGGCAGTATACCTGGGTACGCCAGTTGCTGAGGAGCTTGGATAGGTAGAACTCTTGTACTTATCCTGCTTGAGGGATCCTGTGGGCAGGTGGTCTGGCACTGCGTGAATGGAAAGCTGGACTAGATGAACCATTGTCCTGATCCAGGATGGCTCCTACAAGGTTCTTGCAGTGTCAATTAAACTGGCCATTCTGGAGCAAAGGAATTTCAAGGCAATGTGAAACAATTGAGGTCGAACTTGATCTCATGATACTTGAACAAGAACAGGAGTGGGCATGTTTGTTTGGTTTGGTTTGGTTTTAAATCATACTATAAGTGACAGTCTGTTCACCAATGTAAAAATTGCTCTGTGATCATCCAACATTGTTTAGTGAATAGTCACAGTTAATAATGTAACAATCACTTTGCATTTCATTTCCTTCTGATCTCACTCTTTACAGCCTCCTCCCTCAACCAGTTTTAACAGCTTAGAAATGTACATTTATCATTTATTACACTGATATTCTACCTTTTATTCTTTTGCAAGGAGCCCATATTGCTTTAATATGATCCTCCTCCTCTTCCTATTATCCTCACAACAACCCTGTGAAGTAGGTTGGGCTGAGAGTTGCTGACTGGCCCGAAGACACCCAGGGAGCTTCATGGCTGAGTGGAGGGCTACCACCCTGGTCTCCAGGGTCCTAGCTCAGCACTCTAACCTATCTTTTCTTTCGGGGGGAAAAAAATCCTAAAGCCACTAAACCGTAGTAAAAAAAGATTAGAATAGGTGAGGGAAAGCGGAAGTTACAGTAAATCATCCTATAAAATAAGACTGCTCCAAATCAATTCCCCTTAATATTTTCTTTCCCCGCACGCTGCTTTTCATCACAGAGATTTCAAGAGATCAATCATCTAACATGGGTCCAGGATTATGTCCCATGGGGAGGGACCATAATTAAACTTGTCTTCCGGGCTTCGATCCCAGTCGATCCGAAAAGACGCTGCGGCACGCCAAGCACTCCACTTTAGCAAGTATCTATCGATCCACTCTTTTCAAATCGCCTCTCCCTGCTTGCAGGAAGAGGCGCGGAAGCAGCGCGCCGGGTCGTGCAGGGCGATTCTAAGGCAAACTATTACTCAACATGGCAGGAACAAAGAAGCACACAATTTTCCGAGGCGATTATCCCATAAAATGCACTCCGAAGAGGTCCCGCATACCTGGCAGGAGACGGTGCAGCGCACGGGGCGGCCCGATGCTCGCTCTCTTTGTTTCAAGGTTTGCGCCCAGATCGCCGCGCCGGCAACGGGAGTTCAGAGTCAAGGAGCGCGCGGTTGCATCGCGGGGGCTGCAGGCCTTCGCTGTCGCAACAGCCCGAGTCTCAGCCCTTCTCCTTTCTTCCGTAGAACTACAAGTTCCAGGCGGTGGCGCTCTAGACTCACCAAGCCGGGGGCGTGGGGGAAGCGCAACGTCCACGCTCGGAAAGGGGAGGAGATCATGAAAAATAAACTACAAGTACCGGAGGGCTTTGCGACAGGCAGTGACACCTTCCCTACCTTTCCTTTCCTGCTGTTGTTTTAAGTGATAGTTCTGTTTTGGGAGCTAAGAATTTTGTAGCACCGTAAAGACCAACGCATTTATTTTGGCCTTTCTGGAACACGGTCCGCTTACGTGATACACGAAGTTGGCTGATCTAGATGCGCTTGATGGGAGCGGTGGGAGGGAGGTGTGAATATGTGAACTGTAAGAGTATGGAAATGCAAAAGGCACGGGCAGGGCTAGGTGCATTTCACAAAACATGGTTGGGTGATGAACACAGACGTCATTGCAATGGTGAGCCGATTCACATGATTGGTGATGGAACAAAAAAACTCCCTTTGCCTTCACACAAGATATAGAACTAAATGCTATCTAATCTGTTGAATTGAGATGTTCCTTTCCCCCTTTCCAGCAACAGCAAGGCCTACCCTCTTAATAGCAGTATGGCTGATACTGCCTTGAAGAAGAAATCAGCATAGGTACAGCAAAGATATTCTTTATAAGATCTGGCCTTGACAGGCTCTTAACAACCACATGAGTTCATCTGTCACCTCCACAACTATCAACACTGGAAAATATAAGAACATAAGAAAAGTCATGCTGAATCAGACCAGTGGTCCATCCAGTCCAGCACTGAGTGTTAAACTAGCTGCTCACAGGATCCCTTAAGTAGGATAAGTATAACAGCTCCCACCAGCAGAGACTCTCCAGCAACTTCATTGTTCAGGCATACTGCTTCTGGTATTGGAGGCGGGACAGAGCCATCAAGACTATCAGCCATCTAGACGCCACTGATAGCCTTATCCTCCATGCATTTGCCCAGTCATCCAAACTGGTGGCCATCGCCACTTCCTGTGGCAGTGAATTCCATTGTTTAACTATGTGCTGCGTGAAGAAGTACTTCTTTTGACCTATCCTGAATCTCCCACCAGTCAGATAGGATGACCCCAGGCTCTAGTATTACGGAAGAGGAAGAAATATGTCGCCACTTTCTGGACATCATGCATAATTTTAAACACCTCTATCATGACTTCCCTTGCTTGCTTTTTAATTTTTTATTGATAAACAACCCCAGCAGTTGTAACTATTCTTCATGGGGGAATTGTTCTAACCTCTGATCATTTTGGTTCCCCTTCTCTGCACTTTTTCCGACTCTGTAATGTCCCTTTTCAGGCTACAAACTCCTTAATGCAGAAGGTCAGTCAGGCTTCCTCTCTGCTGTTCATGACCAGTGGCCAAGCATGTCTTAAATCCAGACAGACTTGCCATGTAAACTGGCCTGTTGCTGAAGGGGGTTCTGTTGTGGTGGGTGTTCTTTTAATTGTGCTTTATTTGATTTTATGATTTACTTTTTGTGTTTTCATCTTGCTCCCGTTAATAGCTGCCTTGAGTAGAAGCCTAGATAAAATTAACATAACTGTAATCTGGAAGAATACGCCTCCTATTCTCTGCACCAGGCATGCTATTGACCAACAGCATGTCCATTTTGTCTGCGTTTACTCTCAGCTTGTTCACTCTCATGCAACCCATTATTGAACTCGGGCGACATTCAGCTCCTTGTGATATTTTTTAATCTCATACAAATCTTGTATGCAATTACCAATCTACTAACCTGACAATCTACTTACCCCCTAAAGGTGTTTCTTCATGGTCTTTCCTCTACAGACTTTCCCCTTTCAGCTCCTGGGCACTCTTGCCAGTTGCTGAAATTTCTGAAGGAGGTCTCTGCATATCTGAAATGTTAGATTCCACTAGGCAGGTGAAACTGGCTTTTCTACTCCCACTTTTCCTCTAATATCTTGGAGCGTGTGCAAACATTCATGTGAAATAAACTCAACCACTTTTTCATTATAATTAAAAAGGTAGTTGCTTGCTTCTATCATATGAGGGGAAAAGCAAAACACATAGCTTTTTGGTGAAGTTTTATACTGGAGTGGTGATCATTGCTTGGGCTTGCCATCAGCAAAGGAAGCCCACTTGCAGTTAAATTTTCCTGTGTTACAACCTGGATTTAATTGGCAATTGTTATCACTTGATGTACACAAAATACTCAGCACTGTAAAGGTGCACAATGTTTCTATTGTGGCACAAAAGTTAAATAAATGAAAATAAACTGGCACTTGTTGGTTGCATAACTATTCACTTTCCTGAATATTTGGTAGAAACACTTTTGGCAGCATTTGCAGCTGCAAGGCTTCCTGGATAAGCCTGTTTGTGTATCTGGATCTTGCTGTGCTTGCCCATTCTACCTCACAAAACCATTCCAGCTCTGACAGGTCAGATGAGGACCTTTGGTGAATGCAACTTTCAAGTCCTGCAGCAGATTCTCCATCAAATTGAGGCCTGGGCTTTGACTGCCATTCTAAGACATTAGGTTCTTGCCATTCTAGGGTTACTTTGGCTGTGTGTTTGGGGCTATTGTCTTGCTGGAAGGTGAACTTGTGACCCCATCACAGCTCACTGGCAGACCACTTTACCTCAAGAATTGCCCCGTGTTTGGTTCCATCTAGCTTTTCCTCAGTCTTGACCAGTTCCCGTTTCCCTGCTGAGGAAAAGCACCAGTGATGGTGCCACCACCAGGTTTCACCCTGGGAATGGAGTTGAGGGCAATGAGTGTGGTTGGCTTTGTGTGAACACTCTGGGGCTGCTTGCATGACACAAGAGCCCATCATGGGTTATTTGACCCACACCAAGGCTGCAGTGTGTGTAGGGTGAGTAAAGCTGCCATTCTGAACATGAAAATCCTGTTTGGGGGACTGGCAAGCCTGGCAAGTATGTCATGTGAGTCATACAATTCCCACATAACACGGTCTGTTTTAGGGTAATGTGAAGGTTGCTTTAAACCACCACAGCCCATTCTCACTGGGGTCACATGACACAACAACCCCTGACCCCCCCGGGGGGGGGTTCATGTGGAATTAAATAACCCATACATAAATAACTTCTGTGTTAGATATAGGATTGTTAGCATAAGATTATTTTTACCTTAAAAGGAGGCCTATAAATATTTAAATAAATATTTTATCAGTGTTGTATAAATTGATTTTTACATTTCATAAAGATTTCAAATAGTAACATTTTATATTCAGTATACTTTGTGCTAACAAGTGTTATGTAAATTTATGCCTATTCTTTTATGTACACAATTTGCATAATATTTGATTCGGGAAGGAGATAAAGGCAAGTGGGATATATAAAAGAGAATGATAAAAGTGGACCGGACTACACAAAAAACCTTTTGCCATGATACATTTGCAAGTCTTTAAGGCATCACAAGACTCCTGTTGTGTTTGTTGCATCAGCCCAATAGTTACTCCTGGAATGAATGCCAGTGAATCTAACTGGGAGTATTCGCCTTCTCCAGTTTTAAGCTTTTTTAAAGGTACATTTTTTCATGTAACAAGCACCTCAGAACTTTTAACATTGTAAGCTGTGTTAGAGGCGCAGAAAATTTCTGGATGATAACAGAGGGTGTGCCAGCCAGCCCTTGCTGTGTTAGTTTCTTCTGCAAAATTTATTTTGTTAGAAGTCAATTCTGGAAAGGTACAGTTGGAGTAAGGATATTGAGATTGCTTCCCTATCTGCATGTGGAGCCAGTTTTGAGAGCAGTGAAGGTGTTACTGGTCATATATTCGTAAGTATTAGATGTGTTTGTTTTTAAAGCAGAGATTTTGAGGAACTTGGTACAATGCCAATGCTCCACTTAAACAGTACGACTGCAAACACTTGGAATAGCAAGAGATAGTATGGACAGAGGGTTGCATCCAGACAGTCACACAGCGTAGACTGCATCTAAATCAACAGGTTGTAAGTTAAAAGCGGCTAACTTCAGTTCCATCAATGTTAATGGGTCCACTCCAAGGATAATTATGTGTGGATCCAACCCACAGAGTTCAAACTGCAGCTTTTTTACTGGTGATGAACAAACGAGAAAATAAAAGTCTCATCATGAAAAGGAGTTTGAGCCAACCCATGAACAAATAAGTTTAATAGTTTTCAGCAGACCATAAGCTTTCTAGAAGCTCCATTGTCTCATCTATTTGAAGATGGACATACAGTAAACACAACAATATATGGTACAACCCATCACAGCTGGATTAAAAAAATACACAAAATATAATACATAAAAATGGTTTTACACTGTGGACTGACAGAGCTCTAAAAAAAGGTGACCATAACCCTGGTAAGCTTTACAAAGTCTTTAAAAAAATAAAACAGTACTTCATGTGAAATTCATAAATACATAGGATGTGGGGGAAGTTGGTTACTGAGTTTTAGGGTACCTGCATTATGTCCAACTAAGAGAAATTTACAAAGCCACTATTTTCTTGGCCTTGCAGACATTCTCTGAGGAACACCAAATGGGTAGTGGTTTGTGTGTATAGTGTGCCCACTAACTTGAGGCCAGAGGGTACAGGGGACTCTGCGACAGGAAGGCTAGGGATGTTATCTAACTACATTGTTGCACAGAAATTAAGAATAGTGTGGCATGGTAAAATTGGGAAAGAAAGGATGAGAAATGCAAAATAGTCCAGTTTAAGGGGAAGTTTATTCCAAAGGCTCTAGCTGGGTTGAAGTTTGTGGATAAAATACAAGAAACAGTTTTTATATAAAGAAATTTGGAGATAGGCAAGACTAAGGCCCTGTTCCACTTTCCCCATGTGTGTACTGAAGTCTGTCCCAGGAGTGTGTATCTATTTATCTATCTATACATGTGTTTGCGTGTGTGTGTGTGCATGTCTTCTCTTAAAAATACCTTTTTAAAAGCAGAAAATGGATATTTTATCCTATATGGGCTAAGGAGAACAGGGAAAGTTTTAACCTTAATTCCCAGAGGTTTTGCTCTGGGAATGAAAATAAACATGCTACATATAAGTTTGCCAGTGCTTCTCTCCTTGCAGATGCAGAGAGATTCTGGCTGTAATATGGAATTCAACATCCCTGCCCCCTTTAACTATCCCTCCTCCCATTCTAGTTACAATAGCTGTGATTTGATTCCAAGGATGCTGTACCTCTCCCCCAGTGCTCAGGGGTCTCAAAACGTACCTGACTTCAAATCTGGCTTTTACTGGGTAGCCAGTTGTTCCTAAAAGCAATGCTCAGAAGAGAAGGTTGTGGCACTACAGAGACCAGTTTGCCCAAAGCCTCACATACAATCATGCATGGGGCATCGGCTTTGCCAAGAAGGACAGTGCAATAGGATCCATGTGCTGGGAGGCAAAGAGCAGTTGATGGCCATCTGAATTCAAGCTTACCCCTTATTTCCTGCAGCTTCCAGCACCTGTTGCTCATCCCGCAAGGGTGCAACATCATGTTGCAAAATAAGTTGGAATAAATTCCTGAGCAACTTGCGACTTATGTGTACTAACAATCCAGGCTTCATGTACCGTTCCCATTAGCATTACCACCTCAGGGGTCTTGCATTACACAGAGAGGAGTGTTCATTTTAAAATCTAATGGCGTTTTCCAGAAGTCCTTGGGTGGCATCAATTAAAAACACTTCACAGGAAAAGCATTCTTACATTAATTAAAAACATCCTTCAAAAAGTTGGGAAACTACTCTGTCAGTTGTTCTAATGGTGTCACCTCATAGCTGCATGTTGCACTGAAACAATAGTCCAAAGGCTCCCAAGAACATTTTTAGTCTACTGATTGAAGTCTGAGCTAGCCCATGCTTTGACCATCCAGGTAGTCAGAACATGGGCGTTAAGTCAACAATGCAGTGGTGATACAGGCCAAAACAGAAGATGAGGCCCAAGTCAGTTATGAAAAGGAGAAAGAGAGAAGAAAAGTCTCCATGACATCACCTTCTACCTTTTAAGACAGACAGTGGCAGCAAAGAAAAGGCCAAAAAAAGAGAGCAGCCCTTAAAAAAAAGTGAAGACAAAACATTGAAAAGGAGGATCTCTAGGTTTTAGCTTGAATGTTTAGTTCCAGGACATGAGGCAAATGTTCTGTTTCTTCACGGTCACAATCCATCTGTTGTTAACGTGTTAACAGGCTTCCCTTTTCGAACTATCCCTAACTCTGTAGTTCCCCTCCTCGTCTCTTTGGGGACCCCATCTCATTAACGCTATGGAAGTGATCCTGGTGCTGAGCTATCTTCCACAGCACTTTAGAACATGTACCATCAAAGGAAGGCCAATAGCCAAGAAAGAGAATTGGTAGCAGCAGAATCTGGTCTGTGCATTCCCATTTTTCCTAGAAATGGCAACTTCACATATCCCTCCCCAAGCAATAGGGTTTGTTTGTTTGTTTGTTTTTGCATAGTATTGTACTTTTTCCCAAGCACATATTCTCAGGCTCTGCCATATGAAGGACGGCACATAGTGAGGATTAGTTTGATTGGGCTGATTCAGAGTGTATCAGACTAAAGAAAGGAAGAAGCAAGGAGAATGTTTAAATGCAAACCAATCAGTTAAAAAAGCAAACATCATATAGCACAGGAAAACATTGAAGGACAAGATAGGAGAAACTCAATGGTAGAAGGCACAACCTTTACATTCTGTTATTTATTATTATTATTATTAAAACTAAAAGCTAGCATTTAGATGAAGTATAGCTGAATCCTATGGGCCTGAGCCCCGGAGGTGCCATGGATATTGAAGATACTGAGATCTTGATACTATTCATGTAACAGGATTCCTAAAAGCACCAATTTAAATTATATGCCCACTATGATAGACTCCAGGGTTAAGGTTGATGGGCTCATGTACACTTAAACCCCACACAGAAACTTTCCTCAGCATTTTCAACAGCAAACAGTATAGCTTTCAAATGACAAGGGATTCTTTATAACAAAGTTGTACCATGTTACAACTTTCAGCATCTCCCTGTGTTTGGGCTGCCAGATTACTAAATTTTCATGTTGGTCCTAGCAACCTCCACAAGGATATGCTAGGTAGGAAGCACACGATACAGGGAAAATACCTGCATTCAGATATTTAGATCCTGGCCTTTCTTGGGGGACTGCCACAGAAAAACAGAAGATAATTTAATACCTTACCGGAACAATGCCCAGACAGCAAGAACTTTGGTCTAAGCTTTTCCCATACTGTTTTTGACATTGCAAATGTTTAAAAAGCGCCTTTGAGAGCTGGTTAAAATCCCATAGAGGTTTAGAAAATCTTCCAGGTTGCACATCTTAGCCAGCCAAAATATATTTCATAGCCCACTGCCAGCCTGCTAAACTGCAGACTGCATCTTTCATTCTTCCAGTTAAGCCCTCACCCCTTCCTCTTAATACATACTCTAACCTTTTAACATCCCATGAACAGAAACCAGTAAGATGCTCCTTTTCTTGTTGGGATTCTCTCTCTCACTCACTCACCCACATATGCATACACACACACAACCCTGTCGCCTTACTCCTGCCTACTATCAAAACACTTGGGGACATGGATGCCACATTGCCACATTTCTGCCATAAACACCACAAAGTGCCCTTCCACCAACACCATAGCCTGGGGGAATGCAGTAGATCCTGCAACAGAAAATGCCCATGATATTGTGGGAACAAAATCACTTCCTTGTAATCAACCAATGGGTTATGTGCCACAACATGCTGCAATCTGCCAATTCCCTGCGTTGGCTCTGCACACACACTGTGGCGAGAGACAAAAGAAAACTCTTCATCCTTTTTGTCAGTGTCTGAAACAGAGTGAGATCATTGAGAAGGCAGCGTTTGATTTCCCATCTTCAGCAGCCCTCATATAACAGTTCTTTTCTTCTTCTTTTTTCTTTTGTAGATGAAAGCAGCTAGGTAAAGCTGGTTTGAGGACAAAATCCAGATCTTGGCATGAAAAACATGGGCATGTTCAGATATTATGAAGAGGTCGGCAGTCTCAGTTCACCAGAGGTTGTTCTAGTGCTCTGTGCTGGGAAAGCCATGAAGAAGTACAAGGCCTTAGAACCAACATCTCCCGAAATACTCAGCACCTAGCTCACAGGACCAGTCCTCCCTGTTGCCTCCAGTAAGAATTCTCCTTCCTCTTTATGCTTTCCTGTAATGCTTTTTCTGTTTGTTTTTGTAAAAAAATTGTTCCTAAGTAGAAAACATCTGTGATTGTGAAACAGTCATTTTTGGCATCGCTTTTTTTTGTTCTTTTTCAAAAGACTTGCGTCAAGGCATCCTATACGGGTGGCTTTTCTGAAGAGACTTCTCTCCTCCCTCTTTCTTAAATTGCCAGGTCTCCCTGGGAGAGCCTCTAGTCTTTGACCAACTTGTACACGTGATGCTGAGCTCCATGCTCACTGGTAGATACCTCAAAAACAAAAGCTATGCAGAGCAAGGTTTCCTGGGTATCTCTGTTTGTAACAACCTGAGATAAATGGAAAAAACACAGTGAAATTAGGGAAAAGATAATGGAAATGTCAGATATTGAGTCCAAAGAAACAGTTAAGCTCATTTGGTCTTATTGTTGAATGTAACAGACCACAGAAATTTACCCAGCCACTGCTATATCAAATCCACCTGTTTTAGATCAAGTTACAGAAAGCATCTCCTTTTAGATGCATAGTTTTTAGTACTACCAGTCAGAAAATGTTGTGCAGCTATCCTGCCTTTTTTTCTTTTGTGGGAAGAAAAAGATTGAAGAATCAGTAGGACAATATCAGGATGGAAGATAATGTTGTCTGGTTACCCTAAAAAAGGCAGGGCAATTCTGCATTAGCAGCGTCATCTGGATATATCCTCAGTCATAAGTTACAAGCTACATGTGAAAACAAATCCACTAAGGAATAAGGAAGGTGGTTGTTAGCAACATTTATACCTGCTTTATACACGTGTGCTACATTTTTGTACTTGGGTACAGGAAGTAGAGTACAATATACATGCATACTTCATCAACTGTGCAGAATGCACACATGTATAAACCACCATTTTCTCTCCTACTTTCTCAGCTGCTATGAATAAAAACAGAAATTTGTACACATAACATAAAATAGTAACTAACATAATATTTGTACCCAAAAATACAACATGAGAAACTGCTCACACTTTCAATATTCATGTATGGTTATCATTTCTATCCCAATTTTTTTTAGTATCACAATCTAGTCACTGATTTTCATTATTTACTTGCTGGATTAAAACTCTCAAACTGTAAGTCACCATTTTAAATAGAGGGGTGATTTACAGATGACTATTTGCCAAATGGTAACTTATTGCGCTACACACACATGGCCTGCCAAGTGGTGAGTAAAATCTTACCACATTTATGCAGCTGACAGGAGCCCAGGAACTTGTAACATCCTTAAGTTCTGGGACAGACGCCCTTCTCCAGGAGCCCTCCCTGAAGAAGATTAGGAGGGTGACTACCCAGAGGAGGGCCTTCTCTGTGGTGGCGCCCCGATTATGGAATATGCTCCCCAGAGAGGTTCGCATGGCACCATCACTTTATTCTTTTCAGTGCCAGGCCAAAACCTTTTTGTTTTCCCAATGTTTTAAGACTTGACTGTTTTATTTGGGGTTTTATTATTAGCTAAATTTTAGGAGGCTGTGTTTTAATTTTTTTTTTTTTACATTTAGTATTATTAAACCATCCTGAGACTTCGGTAATGGGACTGTCTACAACAGTTTTAAATAAATAAATACATAAATATGCTCAACAATACAGATTACTAGTTCACCACATAGTTATATACCCACACCACTTGGGCAAATGGCCATCTGCTTGCACTCTATGAAAGAGTCAGGGAAAGAGGTGGAAGGTCTTCCATTCAACATGATGTCAATGGTTCGACCTCAACAAATCATTTCCCACTTGTAGGGCACATGAGGTCCAGGCTGCACTGCAAGCAGGAGGGGGGAAGAGGCCTTGCATGTGCTTGCACAGAGGCCCTCACTGAGGGCAGAAGGTTGCCTCCAAGGCCAAAGACAGCTGCCAATGGCTGTGCTGCACTTCCCCCAGTTGACGGAAAGGGGTAGCAACAAGGCACTCCAACTTATATGGCTGCACACACATCACCACAACCATTTCAACTGCCTCAGTGTTAAGACGTGCACTGCCTTCCACAACCCCAAGGCTCATTCCCAGTTCCGGTGCATATGAAACAGAATAAAAACATATTTTGAGGCCAAAGGAAAGGGAAAAATAAGGGCTGCAGTTTTGCCCCTATTTACTTGAAATAAGGCATTGCATAGATGCAGGACTGCACTTTACATGAGGAGACACGCAGGGTAAACTACAAGAGCTTGCTCTTGACAAAACACCCCTGGCCCTATGCTCAGAACAAAATTCTTCCCCTGTGAAACCCCTGCATAAGGTGTCACTTTCTTGGTAAAAAAGAAAGAAGTAATAACTGCAGCACTGAAAGGAAGAGGAAAAAACAGACAGGAGTTGTTGTCATTGATACAGATACTGTTGTCACCTTTGACTCAGATCTTCTTCCTAACACTAACCGCACAATTTCTTAATTTGTACAGTTACTGCAGCTTAAACAAGCCACAGCGGCTTGTGTAACCTGCAGCGCTCTACACTTCTAGAGCGCTTGGGTAGTGCAGTGGTTGAAGAATGTGAGCCTAGGACTCAGAAGACCTAGGTCCAGTTGCTAAGTCATGAAGCTCACTGAATGACTTTGGGCCACTCACTGACTCTCTGCCTAGTCTACATCACAGGGTTGTTGTGAGGATAAAACAGGATCATGTATGCTTCTTGGAGGAAATATAGGACATAACTACTTTATTAAAGACTAGGCACAGATGACAGTCATAGGTTCTAAAGTAGTGGGTGACAATTCAAGACAGAAGAAAAAGGCAGGAGGTTTTTTTACCTGCAAGATGGTGAAATTCTCCAGGACACTGTTCATCATGTATTTTTCTGGGAGGTGTTTCAGTTTATGGATGAAGTTGATCATATACTCACACATGGGGGACCTATGGATTCGGTACACACACCTTCCATTTTCCATTCGGGCAAATTCAGTCTGCAGGAAAATGCAAAGAGAGTAGGCCTTAAGAACCCCATATAGAGCTGTCAATGGGATTTGTACAGCATTGAGGATGTAAGAGTATGAGAGGTCAAATGATTTCTTGTATTTAGGATGACATGTAAATTGGGCCTGGGAAAACTGGAGAGATGAAGCACTTGGAGGAAGGTGGCCCATTCCACTAAGGCAAAAAAAGCAATACAGACTGGCCTGTTATTAAATAGCTGACCAACACTGATTACAAAGCATTCATATACTTCTTGTAATTAAAATCTTGAAGTCAGGGGGAGTAGAGAGAGAAAGCACATTTCACAAGTCCCATGAAAAGAGGTCACCTCTACCAGGTGCCTCCTTCCTCAACTGTCACCACCCGCAGCCTTTCCAGCAGGCAAGGGAAGGAAGAGCACAGAAGAAGCGGGGCTATTCCACCAGGTCTGTTGAAAGTTCCCTCCCCATTCCTTCCTCCAAAGTCTTCTAGGGCTGTCAAAGAATCACACCCTCCAATCCCACATTACCTATTTTGCTGTTCACCTTCTCAGTAACATCTCCCTCCTAGCAGTTCCACAATTCTGGCAAACCCAGGACTCACCTCCACCTTCTCCACTACTTGCTTCCCAAAAGAGCACACCTTAGTGGAGACTGTGATGGTCATGTTTTCTGAGCTGCTATACTGACTGCTGACGCCATAAAAAGCACCGGGACCATCCTGAATGGTGCTGTTCAGATCCGCCTAGAGCAAGGACAGGAAGGGGGTATTATTGGTCAGATAAGGAAAAGAAAGATTGATTGGTTTCTGCTTAAGACAAGCAAGTCTGACAGCGTTCTGGGATGTATTCACTGAGGACAAAGATGCCAACATGAGAAATATAAACATTATGATATGATCAATTACATATGCAGTTAACAATAATAAGCTGTTTTATAATCATTTATCTTCCCTACCACCCTTCAGGGCAAGTTGTAATTATGCCCATTTTGCAAATGGAGAATAGAGGCTCAGAATATATGACTTTCCAAGTCTCCTTTCTCAAGTCCATGACTCAGTCCAGCATTATTAACTGGAATGTACCAGTTCACTTTTTAATTAACCAACAGCTGAGAAAATGAGCTAAAGATGTTCAATGGGCAGTCCAGGCTGAAACAGAATTTCTCTTAGACTTACTATGAGGAAGCAACAAGCTATTATTCAGCTATAATGCCAAGCAGGTTAAAACCAGGCCAAATACAATGATACAAAACATTGAAGAATGTTATGTAAAACCAATACAATATACTATTTTGTTGTCTTGTGTGGATGTTCAGGTTCCTGTAAGAGCGATGGACACCTGAGGATCATGGTTTTGCTTGATAAGAAATTACTGAACTTTGCTCTTATTCTAAATGATGACCATGTGGTAACTTCAGAATAAGCAAAACAAACTTTGGTTATTCCTTAACATTTTCCATTCAGATTGCTTAGCACACACAAGTGAGTAAAACGACATCCATTACAAGATTGTGTGGTGCCGTGTTGGATGGCTCATGGCAGACAGCATCCACATTGGATGAAAAAGCAATGGTAACAAAAGACAGCACATTCTCTCTTGTTGAATTGTCCCATTATCTGGCAAAGAAAATGCTCCAGAACAGTTTTTCTGAGCCACTGTTCAGCTGCAACCTGTGTGGTTCTTACCCAAAATTTGACAAGGAAGAAGGAGTTCTGTGGTCCTCTCTCATAGAGCTCCTTCAGGCCCCCTTTCTTCTCAGGGAACTTGTCATAGATCTGGCGGATATCCACTGCCTCCAGCAGTGGGTCGCTGTATGAGGGATTTGTCTGTCCAATATGCACAAAGAGATGCTTGCTATACTGTAAGTGGGTAAAAAAAAAAAAAAAGATGTGCAAGCATGTAGGAGCAGTGGAATTATTCTGCATGATGAAAATCAGGTCATAACAAAGAGAATCAGATACTGCTGTTGATTCTACACTACAATTCAAGACTCAGCTAATCTCCACCATCCAGACAAAAAGACCCGTAGTAACTTCTGTATTGCACAAAGCAGTAAGGAGAGGCCAGGGCTCCAAGCGAAGGGCAGTGCTCATGTTTTAGGCACCAGGTATTGCACAGAGCTGATAAGCAGAAGATCAGACTTTATGTAAGTACCAAGATAGGATAGCAATCTGCAGGACCCATTCCTTAACAAGAGCAAGAGAATTCCATCACCTCCCCCACAGCTCAGCCCATGTGGGAAGCAGCACCAAACATTCCCCCTCACGAATTACCGTTTCTGGGTCACGCTGCACTTCCATGAATGCTGAATACTCAAGGAGCCTCAGCTTGGTAGAGGCAATGGTGCGGTCCTGCCAGACTGGCACAGCCGAGGCAGCAGGTGGAAGAGGAGCCAGGGACTCGTAGCCTAGAAGAAGAAGATGTTGTAACATTCTCAAGCAATGTAGCGGGAGCTTTCAGTTGCAGAGGCAACGAAAAACTGGTTAGGCTCCTGTACAGCACAGTTGCCCGTCTTTTCAAACAGTCAAGTACTATTTTCTTCATTATTGCCTAGATGATGATTACAACACAACCAGATTCCCTCAAATGACAGGAATTCAGGGTCTGAATCTTCACATTTTCAGTTCTGCAAAAGGTTCTGCGTTTTCTGTACATTTTGCAGAAAGCAAATGTGAAATGGATTAGATTATCCTGTACCTTAAAACAAGGCAGAGTGTAAATAAAAAGGTGGAGTTGACTAGAAGTCTCAAACTCAAGATTAATTAAGGGGTAAGCTGAAACAGACTATCCTTTCTAGGTAAGCCATGCCTGAAGCTCCTAGATAGTACACCAGTCCAAGAAGTCACCTGATTTTCTCACTGAGGTTTCTTTAAGCAGAGTATCTGAAAGATCACCAGACCAGACAGATAAGCTTCCCTAGAAATGGCATACTTTCCTGCTATCAGCAAGGTGTTCCACCCACACATCCCATCTCACTGATGAGAACTAGGGGATAAAACTAGGAGATCAAAGAACAGCCTTGAAGAATGCCATAAATGCACCCACGCAGTAGGGAAGTTTTGCTCAAATTCTCAGAACAAAAGGCAAAATATCCTCCTAGCAGACCAAATTTAAAAGACAGTTTTTCCATACTTTCATTTTAGTGCTGAAGTCTTCACTGCCTTCCAAGTAAGCATAATGTGAGCTTGGTTATGAGGACTGCGCAGCTAATGCTGCCGCTTTCCTCTAGCTGCTATGAAGAAAGGCTAGTGATAAACACAGCTCCATCTACTCAGAGAGCACATAGCTTACAGGAATTGGAGGCGCTTCTATGATGCACTGGAATCCTGCAAAATCCCATGCAGATACATCCCAGGTAATGTGAACACAGCAGCCATTCAGTCAAATTAAGTGAGCTGATGGGAGGCCCATGCCCAGATTGGCTAGATGGTTTTTTTAAGCTTAAATGTGGTTGTGGAGGGCATTGAGCAAGGGCAGGGAAGCAACACTTAATCCTCCCAGTGCATCATTTTTCCAATCTAAATTGCAACTTTAGATTGCAGGTCCTATAATCATTTGGGAGAAGGCAAGAATGCATATTTCTCTGCATGGACCAAAAAGATATTCAGTCTTTATGAATGAAGCAGAAGTCCACAATCCTGGTTGGACCAAGACTCAGAGGGGTCCTCAGCAACGACAGAAAACATCCTACGTTGTGCAGGGGAACGGATATTCTAAACTGATACTAGTGGTGGCAGGGGAGCCAACAAAAGTGTTGTTATTTTAAGAGAAAGGGCATCAGTTTGTTGGACAAATCAAGTGAGCCGAAACACTTACTGGCTAGTGATGGAGGCATGGGTGGCTGGATGGGGTAGGCTGGTTGTGCAAAAGGTTTAATGCTGCAAAGCAAAATGGCATTAAACAGGTTAGTCAGGAACTCATTTAATAAGCTAGCCTCTAAATTCACCCACATCCAAAATCGGTGAGAGGAGGAGGTCTCCTAAGGACAATGAATGTTGCAATCCTATGGCATCCAAAGGACCATAGGAGAGCTCAGATCAGTCATGGGTTGCCCACCCCCACCAACAAACCCCCGTGTATATCTTGACACATCTGCTCCTTCTTTGATTTTGAAGGAAGGAAAGGGGAGAGGACTGATGGCATGGCGTGGCCAGAGCAGGGGAGGTTCTAGATCCAACAGGGCTTGCTGGGCTGTAGCCTAGTCCCTCACTATGTTGCCAGGGTAGGGAAAGATTCAATCCAGCCTCTAAATTATTTTTCTCCCATTGCATGCAGAGGGAGAGAAATAGTAGCAAAAACAAAAACCCAGAGGGAGATCAGTGGATGACATTCAGTCCTCATTTCTGCTTTGCTGGCTCAGGAGGAGAGGCTGGCAGCCCAGCGACTCCTCCTGAGATGCCCCATCAACAGAATTGTACTGCCTGATAAATCTTGGGTAGATTCTCTTACACCTAGAGTCATAAAACCGCAGAGTGTTGCCCGCTCCCCTCATCCACCTTCCCTGTCATTTCAGAACCAGAAATCTGGAACATGAGCAGGAGGATACCATTATATTCATGTCCTGCTCGTGGGCTTTATTTATTTAGAATATTTGTACGCCGTCCTTTCGCAAAGCCTCAGGACAGCTTACATAAATAAGAAGAATAAAATAAAACATAATACAAATAAAATCTAGATCCACCCTGGCTGCAGATTAAAACCTATATAGCTAATGTTAAAAGTTATTAAAATATTGTTGAAATAAAAAGCTCTTAGCCTGGTGCCGAAAAACAAATAACGACGGCGCCAGGCGGACATCTCTGGGGAGCGTATTCCTAAGGGAATGCCTTCTTCCGTATTTGCCCTCCCGCCCCCTGAGATCGGCAGCAAAGACCCTCCTCTGGGAACCCTCTGTGAAAGACGTCAGGAGGCTAAGTACCCGGAGGAGGGCTTTCTCTGCGGTGGCGCCCTTGTCCAAGCACCTTGTCCACATCATCATGCTGCAATAACTGAAATTCATCCAATAATATTTGACCGGACAGAGTCATTGGCACCTCCCCTAGAGGATCTGAACCACTTGCGGAGTCCAGCTCATGATGAATCTGAGCGATTTTCTCCTTAAAGTGCCGGGCAAAATCATCACAGCGGGCCATCGAGGGTGATACGGGATCTTTCTTAGGGCCGGGATGTACCAGCCCATGTACCACTCGAAAGAGCTCTGCTGGACGGCACTGTGAGGAGGCAATGGAAGTGGAGAAGAATTTCTTCTTCGCTGCCCTCACCACCACAGCATAGGCTCGATAATGAGCTCGTAAGCATGCTCAGTCAGATTCATCTTGTGATTTCCTCCACCTACACTCTAGACGTCTCCCAACCCGCTTCATCGCCCATAGTTCAGGTGTATACCATGGGGATGAACAGGCTCTGCCGGACGGGAGAGGACGCTTAGGAGTGATCATGTCAATAGCCTTGGCCATTTCCCCATTCCACAGTTCAACCGGAGCATCAACAGGAGAGCCAGCTTTATTAACCGGAAACTTCCCCAAAGCCTTCAGGAATCCATCCGGATCAAGCCGGCTCCGAGGGCAGATGAACACAATAGGGTCCGCACCCTTACAGAGGGAAAGGCCGGCATCGAGCTCAAACCTCACGAGGAACTGATCTGACCATGACAGGGGTGTCAGACACAAGTTCCTCACATTCAGATCCCCCTCTTCCTGCCTCATTGATAAAACCAGGTCCAGCGTGTGTCCACATTCATGGGTTGAGCCTATGACATGTTGAGACAGCCCCATGGCTGTCATGGAGGCCATGAAGTCCTGAGCCGCCCCGGTCAGACCAGTCTCGGCATGGAGATTGAAGTCCCCCAGGACCAACATCCTGGGGGTCTTCAGCACCAGGTCCGAGACGATCTACGTCAGCTCAGGCAGGGAGTCTGATGGGCAGAAGGGTGCACGGTACACCAGCAGAATCCCCAGTCTGTCTCGGTCGCCCAATGCCAGGTAAAGGCACTCTAGACCCGATCTCAAGAGAACAGGAAGCCCCGCAAGGGAAATTGAAGCTTGATAGATTAAAGCGACCCCCGCCCTCCGGGCGTGGCTGGTGCTGGACCAGATACCCGGGCGGGCACAATTGAGAGAGGGACACATCCACCCCTGCCAGGTCTCTGTAATGCAAGCCAGGTCGGCCCCCTCATCCACAATTAAGTCGTGGATGAGGGATGTTTCGTTATGGACCAACCTGGCACTAAGCAACAGCACCTTCAGGCCCAAGGGGCGGGCTTCCTGTGGGCACCTGGTTAGCCACTGTGGGAACTGAATGCTGAACTAGGTCAGATCCAGCATGTTCCTAGGTAGGACAGTGTGCAGTTGAGTTGTTTGTTTGAAAGAACTGCCCCACCAGATGCATCTTGTATGCCATATCAAAAGCTTGCCACGTCTGAGAAGGGTGGGCCTGGAGGAGGTGCTCAAATTTAGGAACCCCTGGAGGGCCAGACTGGGATCCTGGTTCTGAAGTTCTGTATTCCTGGTTTACATGGAGGAATTTTCAAACAAATGGGTTCCTCCATGTGGGACCAGTGTTGGATCATTCCCCACATGTAATTATGGCTATGATTCTGCTTGAAACAGTCCTTATTTTAAATATGGCAGTTTAGAAATGCAGGCTGAAGTGGGCAGCTTGCTTCATTTGGCACCAGCTTCTGTGGAACAGTTCAGAAAATCAAAACAAGCTTTCTCCGAAATGGTAAGCCATGTAATTATGCAATCCAAAAATGTGCTCTTCAAAAGTCATGTTCAAGAGTAACAGGTTCCCGTACTCACTCCTGAGAAGGTCCAGACTGTCCTGGGATAGGCGTGCTCCAAAACTATGGAAACAAGAAGGACACAGAAACCTGTGTCAGGGATATTCCCAACAGCTGCATAGTTTCTACTGTTCCGATCCAAGCAGATCTTAACTCATTTTCTGAAATATAACTTGGAAATACTGCCATTGCAAGGCTGAGAAGTAGGACTAGATCATCTGGGAGATTTGTATGAAATCAGTGTCCTTCTCCAGTCAGCTCTTAAGGGGAACAGTTGGGGTAGGTATGTCAGAACAGCATTGTGTTGGCCTGTGTACATAAAGAGGGTTAGTTGGAGAGGTCTGGAGGTGCTCCCATAAGTGAAGAGAATGGAGCGGGAATTGGAGCAAACATATGTTAAGTCTGTTAAAACTGAGTACATACATTTAAGGAGCATGAAGGGAGGGAAAGTTGATGTGTGTAGGAATGTACAATGAGAATGTACAGTTAAAACATGTATGAGCTGCCTACAGCCCATGGAGCCCACAGGGATGCCCCTGCCCCACTTTTCCCACAGCTGCCAAAAGGAGAATGGGGAACAGAGTGCCGTGGATAGGGGGGAGCCTTTAATCTCACCACCTACCCCTTCCCAGCAATCCTGATGCAGATCCTGTTTCCTTGCTGCAAGTAGCAGTGGGGAAATGGCTTTCTGGATCTGGATTGCAGTAGGGAAGGAACTTTAGCCTTCCCCCCCCACCCCTCCCAGTCCCACCCCCTGATTTCAGCAACTGCAGAAGAAAGCAATGAACCTCCTCATCCCAGCACTCTAAGACGTGTGAGGAGACAGCAAGAATGTTCAAGCATGCATCTGGCCCTCAACCGGCACTGCACGCAACCTTTGGGTCCAAAGGCTTGCCCAACCCTCATTTAAAAAATTCTAGCCCAACCCTTATTGGTTACGATTATACCATCAAATATCAAAGGATTATGCCATCGAATAAGCAAATACAAGTAAATGTATCTTCTCTGGAGCAGCTGACACTGTGGTATGAGGTTATTCCTTTAAGCCAGACCCCTTTTTAACAGCATCTCTTACCCTGGGAGCAGCAGAGAAGACAGCCTGAGGGAGCGGAGGAGGGGGACTGAGCTTGTTCTGCAGGACACTGGCAGATACGATCTGCGCAGATGACATAGAAGCCATGCTCTGCAGAGCTTTGTCCTTCGAGACCTGATCCTTCAGAGCAAGACAGAAGAGAAACAGAAAGCAGAGTTACTACTCCAAATCCTGAGAGTCCAGAAAAGCAGCAGTCATCCAGAATTAAAGGACAATTGGCATAATATTACTTTGTATCGCCATCCTGAGATCTTTGTAAAGAACGGGGTAAAAATGCCTTAAATAAATACATAAATAAATAAAATTAACTGCTTGCATTAAAACTGTTCATTTTTGTACTGGGTTCAAAATACGAGGGTTCTTCAAAAAGTTTCTGCACTTTTATACTTAATATTTTATAAATATGTTTTATATATTTTTTGCTGATGGTATTAAAATGTTGGTATGGCACTTGGAAAAATGCATTGCAAAGGAAGATGACGATGTGGAAAAGTCATGTAATTTGTTTTTGAAATTCTTAATGAATAGAGTTTTAAAAAGTGCAGAAACTTTTTGAAGAACCCTCGTATATTGGCAATACCCCATGCATGCAGGCTGTTTCTCAGAACAGCCTAGCATTTTGCCACTATTTCCCCCCCAAGGCTCACTTTTGTGGGATTCTGCTAGCTATGGTGAATCAATTCGGTAGAGTAGTGCAACAAACCTGGAGCTTAGAAGAGCACAGTGAAAGCACTCATGCTCCTGTTCAAACACCTGAAAATATATTTGACACCTATTAAATTTTGCACTTCTAGCAGCTTTACACCTCGTTTCAGTCTTCATAAGAATTTATGTCTTTAGATCTTTTCCTTGGCAAAACCTATCCATGGGAAGTTGATGGAACAAAGACAAAACTGAGCTGTACTTACCAAGTTCATAGCCTGTGTGAAGGGGGGGAAAAAGAAAGAATATGGTTAGTGCCTTGATTATCATACTGGCCACTAAGATGAGGAGTGGGGAGGCTGCATAAATCATAATATTTATCAAAACAATGGTAAACCCATTATGGTGTGGTGGTTAGATGGTTCGACTGAGGACTCAGATGATCTGGGTTCTAGTCCCCACTTGGCCGTGAAGCTCACTGGGTGACTTTGGGGCAGTCACTGACTCTCAGCCTAGCCTACTTCACAGGGCTGTTATAAGGACAAAATGGAGAGGAAGACGATTATGTAAGCTAGCTCAAGTTCCTTGAAAGAGAAAAAAAGGCAAATTATACGTGTAGTAATAAATAATAAAACATCAGTGTAATGAAGGATGTACAGAGGGCAGAGTACCTGTCTTATATGCAGAAAGTCCTAAATTCAGGCCCTGGATTCTCCAGGTAGGGGTAGGGAAGAAGGCTACCCGAAACCTTGCAAGGAGAGCCTCTGTCAGCCAGGGTCTACAGGACTGGGCTTGATGAACCAATGGTCTGTCAGTATAGGACAGCTTTCTGTGTTCTTGTGTCAGATTTCACTGTTTAAAAATGCTACAACTGAGTCAGGCTGATTTCCAATGCAATCTTTTCCACTAAATCACATGAAGATCTGGGCCCATGGCTCAGGGGCAATGAAAAAGAAAGGTATGGAGGACAGGAGGCCTTTCGGAAGAGATAACTTTTTCTTATTTACCAATCAAGAGGGATGCACATAAAGCCAAAAAAACAAAAAACAAAAACACCCAAACAGACTCTTCTGCTTTGCAGTTCTACAAATCTGGTTCAGGCCTGAATATCAATGCTAACTTTCTTCCACATATTGCAAACTATGTTTCATGTCTGGTCATTGGTTTTTTTATTTGAAATTGACTTGAAAACATATTATACTCAAGCCAAATATTCTCTCTTTAGGCCCTGTATGCACCCCAGGATAAGGTTCAACATGATTAATTGTGGACTTCGAGTAGATTGGGCATTTGAGTGGTCAAAAAACACCTGATTATTGAACCAGGACCTCTTGACAGAATGGCCATGGATTATGCATTTTGATTCATTCTCAATCATTCCACCACTACTCCAATGGGCCCAGGGTGGCATCAACAGTTCCCCCACTACAGCTTTACAACAGTCCTGGGAAGTAGGTTTGGCTGTGTGTCTGTGAATGGTCCAACATCACCTAATGAACTTCATGGCTCACAGTGCAAAGTAAACTCTAACTCTGAGGCAATGTATTTATTTTTGTTAGAGAAAGATGAGCTACAACTTGGAATAAAGAAAAACTCAGAAGTGTTCAACCATTATATCCAGCCATCATAAAAAATTTACTACTGATTATAAGGCTAAAGGTAAGGGTAAAGGTAAAGGTTTCCCCTTGACATTAAAGTCCAGTCATGCCTAACTCTAGGGGGCAGTGCTCATCTCTGTTTCCTAGCCAAGGGAGCCAGCGTTTGTCTGCAGACAGTCTCCGTGGTCATGTGGCTGGCATGACTAAACACCGAAGTGCACGGAACGCTGTTACCTGCCCACCAAAGTGGTACCTTTTCATCTACTTGCATTTGCATGCTTTCGAACTGCAAGGTTGGCAGGAGCCGGGACGGAACAACGGGAACTCACCCCGTTGTGCAAATTTGAACTGGAGACCTTTCGATCAACCAGCCCAGCAGCTCAACAGTTTAAACCACTGCTCCACCTGCATCCCGATTATAAGGCTAGAGACTTTTAAAATCCCCTTTCACCATTCTGTGCTGTTCTTCAACTGCAAGAAATTTGACTATTGTGATGTAGACCATTATGCATTTGGAATGTTGGGCTTTAACCTACACATGTAGAACAATTTAAACTGCTTGTGTACCAGCCGAGAGCTTCTTTATTAGGGGGCAAAGGACAGGGAAACATGCTATCCATGGGATTCTTCAACCTGTTTACTGCAACTGCTAGTCTTAAACACTTTAGAAAGGCAAGGGGTTGAACAGTCTGCATAGTTCACAAGGCAGAAATCTCTAGGTACTTTCCAATACATTTATCAAATAACAAGAGGGAATGGAGAACCAATATCAGTTTGAAATACCCCCTCACCCTCCCTTAAGACACCACTTCCCATGTATGCCTTCTAACGGGCACCTTACTTGGCAAATCACAATACACAGAACAAAAAAAGAAAAAGGTTATAAGAAAAGTTAGTCAATCTCCAGTTACAGAAGAAGAAAAAAGAGGAAAGCCAACCACAGATGAAAAGGAAAGGCAATCACAGGATAAAAGCTCTCCAGTTTTATCCCTGCTCACCTTCCTTGGATCCTGGTCCCATGATCTCGCTCTAAGCTTCTTGAATCAGCACGAGCAATTCCTCTCGGCTTCTATGCTTCTCCACGCTAATCAGCTCATCCCATACATGGAACTACTTGGCAAAATGCCCATACCAGATACTATCAAGATTCAAATCCGTATGACAGATAGAGCCGCTAGTCCTGCATGTTCCTCTATCTGTAAGATAATGTAAACTATCCTAGGACTTCACTGTCCAGTGATAGCTTTTCTTTAATATGCTCAAGTCTTTCTTATTAAACAAAACCCCAAAATCTAGCAATCAGAATGTGTGCAACCACACTGGTTTTGTATAAACAATTTTTCTATATAAAAGACTTTAAAATGTGTTGAAGGGGCAGAATGGGCTTGATGCTTTGTTGTTTAGTAGTGGTTTTAATGTGTAGCTTCAGTGGTCAACCCTGCCTTTGAGCTGTGGTTCTGAACTTTCCACTAACCCAGTAGCATCATGAAAAGCTAATGCCATACAACAGCAGGCAATGAGCTTTTTTTTTTTTAAACAAAAGTCTGTTAATGGTTGCATCTACTTTCACTTTCATCCATAGAACTGGTATGGAAGCTTTATTCATTTCCTCCTTTCCTGATTTCCTGCTACATAACCACTAGGTCATGCTGCAGTGTAGCAGAAAAATACAATTACACAAGTGGGGAAATGCAATTTGTTTTGCTTTTTCTTGCTCTAAATTCTCTACTTCTACTGCAAAAGTGCTTTTAAAAAACAGGAATGAAACAGGAAGGTCATGATGTTGTCTAAAGAGCCCCTAAACAACTGTGGGTGAGGAATGACAACTGCACAATATATGCCTTGCAGAAGTGAGACAGAGACCAAAGGACAAGGGTGCCCCGGGGTTCTATGATCACTCTTAAAGGAGAGATTGCAATTTTCTACTGTCTCGCCACAATATGGGCCACCACCAATCTTATTTTGCTTCCCTGGTTATGGCAAGGTCCCAATTCTTATGGCTACAATGGGGCACTTGCATGGAGGGAGAGACTAAAGGCTGACAAATGGGATGGGGAAGACCAGCAGATGCTCATGGAGAAATCTAGAGCAGTCAATCCCCATACCACCAACCCAAGGACTCCAGTTGTTACTGGAAATGCACCTCTCCCATCCACCTGGGTGGACCTGGCTCTTGACTTGGGGTGGCTTCATGGTTTTGGAAGAAACACACTGGACTGTTTTGGGGCAGTCAGAGCCAGATTTTATCAAGTGGAGGTGCTCTATTGTATTCTCCTTCCTGTTGATTCTTCCCTCAGCAGGACTTTGAAAACGTCTGGTCCCAGGAACACAGGGAAGGGGGCAAAGACATAACAGGAAAAAAGCGGCAACCACAGAGCGCAGTATGTTAGTTGCCAGCATGGCCACAGCTCAAAGATGGGAAAGCCGGGGAAGCGCGTACCTTCAGCTTGGACTGAATCTCACGAGATTTCCGTCTGGCTAGAACCTGCAAGTGGCTAGAGACCTGCAGAGAGAAAAGCAGAAGGAGAGGGGAAAAACAGCAGAGCCGTCAACCAGAGGAAAGGAGAGGAAGGAGAGGGGGCTGCCCATGCTCACACACCACGGCGCATGGGCAGGGTCTCCAACGTACCTTAATGCCAACCTGGTACTCTCGCACCTTCTTCCGAGCTAGAACCTGTATATGGCTGGACACCTAGTCCCCGCCAAGCCATTCAAAAAGGAAAACACAAACAGAATGAAGATATGATCCCACACTGTTTAGCGCGACAACAGTGCTTCAAGCACCCAGGTGACACACACCGGCCTCCCAAGCCAGTTGAGTTTCCAGAGGAGGAGTATCAGCTCACAGAGTAAATGGCAGTTAATGCTGATGGAAAGGACCAACGGGAAGAAACTGCTGCAGTCCCAGTGAATGCAACGATGTGTAACATTTGGGAATGCTATCCCTGGGAAACAGCACTTGAGAATGTAGCCTGTGCAACAATAACTAGGAATGTCAACTCCGTATTTATTATATTTCAGAGACTTCTACACACTTCTGATTATGGTTGCGGGATTCACTCAAGCCTTGGACTGTGGCTATTTCCAGCATAGCATTTTGCTGCTTCAGGTGTGTACCACACGACCACTCGCCAAAGCTATGCAAACCCAGGCATATTTATTTAATAGGACAATTGACTCAATGGCTTTCATATGACCCAGAATATCCAGAGCTGAAAATGGCTTTCATTCAGGCTCTCAGAAATCTTAGTGTGCAGTTCTCCTGTGTACTGCTTTTTTGAGAAAAAAGAAATACTTTTCTGCTTTTTGCAAAACTGCCTTTGGAGACAGAGGGAACTACAGAAGTAGGGCTAAAACTATCATCAGCATCTCATGGGTTAATCACATTTACACCAGCCATAGATGTTGATAAGCATTAAGGAACCCAATTTGAGACAAAATTCTGAGTCTGCTTCCATGACCCTTTTAGTGCAAGGTATCACCATGTTTACACAGTGGTTTTTTACAATTAACCATTAAGATCGAATTTATGTCAGCCTTCGTATGTCAAGGGCCCTGAGCCATTTCTGCATACCAATTCACATAACCAACTAGTGGCCATTTGACTACTGAAGCTACATCTGGCCATGGGTTCTGCAAGGGTTGTTCAGCTCTAGTATAATCATGATCCCCAGGTTTGGAAAACATGGTAAACTGTGGATATAGCAGGAATATTAGACATGGTGACTGCATGCGCTGTGGCTTAAATAAGCCGCAATGAGTCCCAGCAAAGATATGAACCTGGCCATTGTCTATTGGCTATGAGACTATGACTTTGAGAAATAGATGAGTATTCTGAATAAAAAGCAATTTTATATTTACCTCCAGAAAGGATCTTTATGGGAATTACAATGCATAGTTCTGAATTATCAAAACACAGTGAGGATCTTGCAAATAATACACAGTTGAAATGGCTTTTTCCCTCCAAATATGAGTACAAAGATAAGAAAAAAAGAAACCACAGCAGCTTTTACCTATGGTTTTCCCTCACTGTATATGGACTAATCTGTTTCTGTACGACATCATTGTATACCAGTGATTAGGGATTGATGGTGAGGTACAGTAAGGCAGGCAACAGCAAAAGACAAGTGGTCTGCTCTTTTTCTCAAGGAAGCCTATACATTGCTTGCCAGCATGACTCCTCCTGCATGCCACAGGTCAGAAGGCAATTAAATATATTCTGGTTAATGTTAGAAGCCTGCTCCATTTACGCACAGCCTCAACTTTTGCCAGGGTCTTAGGGGCAGCAAGCCTTGGACATGAGTGGAGGTGAGAAGCACAGCTGTAGATACATGCAATGCAAAGGTCCTTAAAGCTCAACTCCACAAGAAGGGTCTCACTTTCAGCCAGCCCTGTGAGGACCAGTGTCTAGAAAATGCCCAGCACACGGATTTGACATTTTGAATTTCCTTATATTCAGGAAGGAAACAATCCAGAGATAAAGAAGGGGAAGCTGGTAAGATTTTTATAAATGAATGTTTTAGAATGTGTCACCTCTCCTACCATGCAACAACTTTCATCACAATGCCATATAATACAAGTTAATCTAGCTAATGAACACTGCAAGCTCTGCATGGAAATCGAGTGCCCACCACTGAAGCCTAAATCATCCTCCATTTCTCTTGTATGTTTACAGACTGAAGGGATGCATGGAAGAATTCCCTTGCCATATACTTGGTTGTGTGTACAGCTGCCTATCCAAGGATTTCTGCAATTGCAGTTCCTAAACCATCACAGCATATAAGGTTATGTACCTACCTACTGAAGATGAACAACAGATTATGTTTTTCATACTTTTCTGACAGATATCCCAGATTAGGGTTTCAACCTGATCTACTACCAACTGTTCCATGAATTCTAAATTCAATCTAAATTGCATAGATTATACAGCAGGAATGTGTTGTTTATTACAAGAAGTACAAATGTTTTCTGCCACCTAGAAGCTTGCCTATAGGATTTTTTCAGGTTTCTGTCTCCTAAACTTTCAGCTGAGCACTAAAGCTGAACCAAAAGAACAGGAGTGATACAAACTTATTCAAACAGCAACAGAGCTGCTCTAAGTTCCAAAGGATGCCTCCAGCCTGCATTTGGTACAATCTGCTGCCATTATTTACGCAGCCAGCAAGTAAACTCTGATTTGTAACTAGTTTGCATTCCACTTTTTCCTGACATTAAAACTGGAGTCTCTCTTCCTGGGGATTGCCCCATCTTGTTCACTATTAAAGTCTTTTTCTTTTCATTTATCTGTGAACTTGAGTCAACAGACCCATGCACCAATTTACCTGGACAGCGTTTACCTGTCTGCTTCATGATATAGAATCAGATTCCTTCCCTTTAGTTTTTGGACACATTCATCAAATAAAGAAGAATGAACTTGTTCCATTTTAATGTTTATTAAGAAAAAAATCCACCTTGACATTCAAGGTGAAGGAGGAACATGTGTACCATGAGCAACACACACACACACACACACACACACACACACACACACACACACACACAATCCCCTAATTCCATGACAGTGAAGGACAAAAGTAAAATGAAATAAGCTTAATGCAAATGCTCATGCTGTTTATTTGTCTGCAGCTTCTATAGATCCAAGGAGTATCTACAGACAAGAGGACTGCTAGGTGAATTTTCCCCCCCAGACTGACCAATCCTCTTTGGAACGAAATACTTTTCACTCTGCCCATCTCCCACTTTCATGTGGCATCCTTCATCACAGCATGATGAAGGATGAAGCTTCTGCTTCAGGATTCTTCTTAGTTTAATGATACTTTCAAAATAGTATTACTTGGTACTGCTCCCTGCAGGGATTCTGGATGAGGGCTCAGGCAGGCTGAATAACAAAATGGATCTGGGCAAACAGTGCAGCCGTGGGTTTTCTCCAATTCTTCCTGATTCTGGAAGGAAGTTTTTTAAAAGCCAGAGCCGATTTTGCATGTTTGAAATGCTGCAAGAGAATTGGGGGGTTGACTCCTGTCAGTGAAGATTCCCTGGCTTTATATTGTGGCTTCCAACCAAAGATCCAAAAAATATTAAATAAAGCCAGTTAAGCTTCTCTGAAATTTTATGTGAGATAGGCAATCATCCTTTATGTTTGGAAGAATGATATCAAAGGTGAAAGAGGTATCCAACAGCAGCCTAGTGACTGAAATCACTTAGTCAAGGGGCTTCCTTGTATAATTTCTGCTAAGCCAAATCCCACAATCTACTTCAATGGTACATTGAATTATGGCTGCAGAACATGCATGTACATGGAAACATGCAAGCCCACATGGGTGATTTCAGCTGGCTTTTAAAGGACTTCACCCTCGTTCTTCCCTATGACATTTTTTAAGGAGCAGAAAATCACTAAGTACATTTTTACCTGCTTTCTTGTCCTTGTTTTCCCCGTCCGAAGCTTGATGTACCTTGCTATCAATTCATTGCGACCTAATGCAAAGAAAGCAAATAGAAAACATGGTGAAAACCAAAACCTTCCTCCCACACATCCTAGAGTAGAAAAGGCTGCCCTCTGAGAAGACACAACCATCTCCTTTGCTTCCTTAATCTGGAAAACACCCAACGTGCGATTTCTAGTTTAATGAAATTTTACCAGAAGGTGGTGCTAACACAACACTTGGCCAAATGAACAAGATAGCCGGGAAAGGCTGTGCTTAAGGCCCAGGTTGCTTATGTATCAAACAAGCACTCCACAGAGGATGGCAAATGAACATGAAACCACGCTGTGCGTGTCGTGCCTTCTCAAGCGGGACAAAAGCATGGGGCAGCCAGAAAACCAGCGGAGGGGCACTGCTCTCATTGTGTTTGTTAAATGACATGCTCCTGCAAAGCTGGGAAAGGGAGTCCCAAGACCCAGTGGCCATTGCTGAGGACAATCCCACGAACCTGGATTGCTTTTTTGCCTGGGGTGCTCTGTCTCGCTGTCTGTAAGACAGCTCTGCCTGGCTTTCCAAAGGGATCTCAAGAAAACGTTGGGAGTCAAGGCGCTATCAAAAAGAAGAACGTGGAGCTTCCTCGAAGCTTGGGGTCTGATTTTTGCGACACCGAACAGGACAGCACACAACCCCAGGGGGCATTTTGACTGGCATGGGTGTTTTAAAACAGCACTTTCCAACCTCCACGTCCTAATTTGAAGCAGAAGAGCTTTTGCTCCAGATTTTACAAGCCAGCTGTGGCCAATCTAAATTCAAACGTCAGAGCAGCTGGGAGCTCTCTTTCCCTTCATTCCCCTCCCCTATGAGTGTTGTGGGGGTGGGGAAGAATGGGGAAGGGGAAGCATGCCAGATTTATTTTAATGGACCAGATGGTGGTGGCTGGAGCTAGCTCAAATGCCCTCGCAGCTAACTTAGAAGATCTCTTAAAAAAAAAAAAAAGACAGAGCGACGAAGCAACTGTAATTGCCAATGCCCTGTATTCCTTTCAGGGCAGGCTCTGAATGTTAGTTCTGAGAACAGGCTTCTTTCTGTAAATGAAGACATACGGCGGCGATCCCTCGCCCAGGCCTCTCCCCGCCCCCCACAGCCAGCCCTCCCCCCCAACACACAATCCCAGTCTTCAACAGACAAGGCCAGGTGCTCTGCACTGCACTGTAGGGCTATGGGGTCAAACAGTACCATGTGAGAAGGAAAAAGAAGGACGATACCACACTGAAGTAACAATGCCCTCATCATAAAAGCCAGCTGTCTCACAGCACTCCCCCTGACATGTGCCGTTCCTGACATGAGGGGGGAAAAGCCGTCCTCCGTGCACTTGCTTCTCCCTGACGGGGGTGCAGGGAGGGGCAGCGTAGCTCTGCGAACCTCTCAGTACGTCAGAGTTCACAATACGACCCTGCTGACAGCCCGGTCCGGTCTGGACCATGCCTTAGCAGAGCCTCCTTTCCTCGAAGGACAAGTAGAAGTATCTGTGAGTAACTGCCCCTGTGTTCTACGCTCGGGACAGGCAAACCTGCTAATGTTGGATTACAGCTCCCATCAGCCTCCACCAACAATGGGCAATGGACAGGGATTATGGCAGCCAAAGACATTTCGAGGGCGCCAGGTTGCCTGCACTGTTCCAGGCTGTGCACTACTGTAGCATCACATGCAACTCAGAAATACTCTATTTAAATTCGTGTTACAACCCCCCCCCCCCCCCCCGCAATTCACAGCTGAGGAAAGGGAGGCACAGAGCTCAGATAATCACCATGGAAGCTTGAAGAACCACCCCTGCAATTTTAATTGAGAAGAAAGTACTCTTCTTCTCCATATTCATGATTTTTCTTACACATGCATTTTGGACTAAGAAAGATTAATTTGGGAAGAGTCTGGAGAGCACTGGAGATACTGAGAGACTGGTGCTTCTTTCAGGGAAGCTGTCACAAAGCTATAAAATGTGCCAATGCAACACAGCAGTTCCGTATTAAAAGCACCCGTGTTTAGCCTGACAACTGTTTAACTTTTTAAGATCTCCAGGATTTAAAACTGTTAAGAGCTCTAGATTAGACCAGCCATTGTATATTGAAATAACTATACTCATTGCATGGGTGTGTGTGGATGGGGGGGATAAAACAGATTTTCCACCTACACAAATGCCTGTTAAACATCCCACACTAAAGGGAAAAGCAAGCAAGCAAACAAAAAGTACCACCAAATGAACATGAATTATCCTTTGCTCCTTCCCCATGACTGGGCCAGTTTCTCCAGTCCACAGTTCCTATGCAGTCCACTGTACAACAGCAACTCATTTATGAATTTGCTTTAGTTTAGTAACAAAATTATCTATTGATTCCTGCTGCTTCATCAAATTTGTACTGCCAAAACTGGTACCTTGCATTGTTTTCTTTTTGCTCTTGGTTCACAATAATTCATAGGGTGGTCGTGTACCCTACTTTAATGGTGACTGCCCCATTTGAAGACATCATCTATGTGCCAGTTTGTCCAATCCCAGTGAAAAGTGAACAAAACCAAAGCAGTAAGGGAGAAGCAAGGGACTTGACACTGGCCGTCAACAACTGGCACTTGACAGCAGACTGTATTTTTATTTATATTATTGTAATGATTTCAAAATGTGCACCTTTACATATAAATTAGCAACTGTGAATATTATGCAAATCTTTTTGTCCTCCTCTTTGTGATGCATGTCCCCTTTTGAACAATACGCAAGTGGTTACCCTGTCCTTGAATGCATTTAAGCTTCTGCAGGGTTTTTGCACTGCATTACATTCCAATGTAATGAAAGGCTTAAAGGCAATTATACAATTTCAGGCTGAGTGGTAGTTTTGGTGACAGTTAGGGTGGCTGAACCTTCTGCATCCACCTTCCTATTTCACCAAGATTACCTGTTAAATAAATTTTGCTGGTGGCATCAGCAATGACACTGGGCACTGCCAAAGGCCCACATCCCAAGAAGGGCCCACTGACAACAACCCCGTGAGTTGTTTCTCTTCATCACGGCAACCTCTGTGCAACTTGCCTTTTGCTCTGGCCCTGAGGGTGAGGAGGAGAAGTGGCAGTAGGTGCCACTGCCACTTGCACACCAGCTTTCTGTTTGTCAAGCAAATAACTGGCAGTGATGATAAGGAGAATAAGGACATTAGAAATCGGTGACAATAGCATTGAGAGGCTTCGCTCACTAAAGGAGAAGGCTCACTGAGGTTGCCTTGCCGAAGGGAACTCAAAACCTGGACCCAGCACTGACTGGCATAAACTGGTCCACTGTATGCAGATATAAACTGATACAGATATTCACTGTTGTCTGCTACATGCCTGCAGAGGAATGACTAATTCACAGAGGAAACATGACCACTCTTCATGCCATATGGTATGCTTGTTTGTGTGTTTGTGAGCTCAGAGATTTTATATATACATGGTTTGAAGGAAAGCAGAATAGCACAATGTTGTCCCTATGCCCCTCTCTAAAAGCATCCCTGTAAGAAACAGAAACAGACCTTGACTTGTGCTTGTCCTAGCCATCAAGTACTCCAAAAACTGCTTCCAGCAGCTATCATTCACTTTAGCCTTTGAGGGTCATCTCCCTGCTCAGCATCCCAGCAGAAGCTAGCTGTGGTTGCATTGTTAGTTCTCTCCTTTTCAGCAGGCAACTTAGAAACAATCACAGGGCAAGTCTTTAACTCTCTTCTCAATTCTTTATGCAGGGTCTGTAGGACCTTCATCCTTCCTTCTTCAGTCTTCCAATCTTCTCTCAGTTTAATGGAGTTGCAATATGAGCTCAGACTGGATGAGTCTGAGACAAGGCCTGGGCTATTAGGTCCAACAGAGTGCTAGGCTTTATTCATTTAAAATATTTCTTGGCCACCTTTCAGGCCAGGAGTACACCCAAGACATACAACCGTAAAACTCAGGATCGACATAAAACTCACATGCATTAATAAAGATAATAAAAAGAGCAATCGCAAACTAGGCACAAAGCCTCCAGAGAAACTGAAGAGTCAGATATTATGCTCTTGATCACATCCCAACTAGGAACTTTTTGAGCAGCCATTTTGTGAAATGCCCAGCCCCCATTAACCTGCAGTGCATCCTAACAGTAAATATACACAGAACCTACATCATATTTTACAGGGATGGCAACCATTTTATTACCAATAGCAAATCCTGCTCACTGCAGTTATTTCTGTGGAGTGTGTGAATTTGCCCATCACTTATGCCATGGGTCCTCAAACTACGGCCCGCAGGCCGGATTTGGCCCGCCATGCCCATTTATCCGGCCCGATCTCTGAGTGACTCCAAAAACTCTGACCCGGAGCAGGCATTCTTTAAGACTGAGCAGAGAGAGAGCCGGCGCATGCCCAAATTGCAAAATTGCAACAGCTCAACTGCGTGTGCACCGGCCCCCCTCCCCCATTGCACGCATATACAGAGTAGGAATACGGAGCGGGAAACAGAAGAGAGGTGAGCAGAAGCGAAAGAGAGATGAAGATGAAGAAAGGATTGAAGGTAACAGAAATATGACTTTTAAAATCTATTTTTAATTATGCAAGCCTGGGGGCGGACAGGCTGGGGGTGGCCGGGCCTGCACCCGCCGCCACCTTTCAAATGGCCCCCTGTTGAAAAAGTTTGAGGACCCCTGACTTATGCTTTTTGTGGGGTGGAGGGGTTTAGCTTTGGGAAGGTGTCTTGTGTGAATTGAATGATCATGGTTTTTGAGGGACAAAGTCACATTCTTTGCAGGGCTACCGACTTACAGGAACACTGCTATGATCTTTGCCTGGTTAGTTGCCACCAAGCCCTACAGCAATAACCCCAAGAGATGCATTAGCACAAGTATTGTCTCAAGAGGAAGAACAGGGCCTGACTGCACAAACAGAAAATTTAAACCTGCGTATCTATTATGATATATCAACACTGGCTGGCTGAGACCCCACACCCACTGCTTCCACTGGCTTCAGAAAAAGAATACAGAGTGCAAGCCAGGCCTAAGGTGCAAGAGCTGGAGTACTTTAAAGGTATTTACAATTCCTGTCCAGTGGAGAAGGTGAAGGAGAGGAGAATCAACCAAAACAGAGTCGGCTTAAATATGGTTGGGCAATTTAAGTATGGAAACTAAATGCATTTTATCCTTATACAATTTGCGTTATATACCATCCCTGACATTGCCCTTTAAGTTCTTAACATGTATGCATAGCATAAGACTCCTCTCCCCACATTTCTCCACTGCACATGTATCAGTTTTCTAGCTGCATTTTTTCCAATTGTACATTTAGTGTCCAGTTGCATGCTGATCAACAAAGAAAGAAACAAGAAAGCAGCCCTGGCTATGAGATAGTACAAAAATGAAAATCTTCTTCTGCCACTGCTGCCACCACCCCAACCCATTGCAGAGGGCATAGGGGGCCCAAATAAATTCCAGGGCAAAAGAACATGCTGCTCAAGTGTGTACAGCCCCTGTCAGTTGAGCCTCTTGTCCAGCAACCCCCCAGCCCTTTTGGTTAGGAGGATCACATTTGGAATATTAATACTGCTGTAGGCACTCTCTCAAAATGGGGCGGGGATGTAACTTGCCCAACAATGAAGGACTTGACAGGGGCAGCATCTGAGTACCAAGACAAAATTACTCTTTTGAACCCACAGTTTCCTGCTCCCAAGCATATTTCACAGGAGGCAACCTGATGAAGGTCTGAGACAAGAAACTTGGCCAAGAAGCTGAGTACAAGGCAGAAGTGGGAGACCCGAGTCTGAAATATCAGATCACGTATCTGCCCCCACAAAGCACACCTAAATACCACTTCTACAGAAGATAAACTGGCACTGACACACATATCAAGTAAGACACATATCACTCATGATAAACCAGACCGGAAAAGAAATCACACTCAGCCCAGGTTAAGCACTCCTCTTGCTTCCTGCCCTCCAGGATGCTCTGTGGTACCCTCCAGCGTGGGCTGCAGCCACCCACAATTTTTATTCTCTAAGAATGCCTCTTCAGCCCATATGGGGCACTTCGCTTTACAGCCTTCCAGCCGCCCAGTTATTAAAAAAATATTAAATGCACTTTATAAAAGTATTTAAGAAATAAAAATCAAGAAGGTCAGGGAACCTGGTAGATGTCAAAAGAGGTGGCCCACAGGGAACATGTTGGAAAGCCCAGCTTAAGTCTGCTAAGTGAAAACAGGCAAGAATTCAGCATGGGAAACTAAGCGGGCATTTTAGGCTTAACTCCATGTCACCATCCATGTCCACAAGCCCCTATGTAACACAAACCCAGGTATGCTACAACACATCAATACTTATGACAGATTTGCAGCGGTTACTTGAAGCCATCCAGCAAACAGCTACATAATGAACCTGGAGATGGAGGTAATTTTGCTTAGGCAGCATTCAATTAGCTTCCTTTGTCCCTCCTACTTACTTCCCTGAAGTTCCTATGTAAATTTATTAGCTGATCCTTAACTAAAAAAACTTCAAACAATTGCTTGTGAGTGGCTCTCCCCCACGTGGGATCTGACATCATACTAGATCAAAGCAGCACTTCTTTTCAGTGGGGGAAGTGTTTTAATTGACTCAGGATGTCCAGGTTCTATGCTGACTAAACCATTGTTTCCATGGATATAAACTGCATGCCCCCCACTTGGGAGAAAAGAACTTAGCTTTCTACAGACATTCAAAATTTTGCCTATGGAAATTTCGCCTTCCTGGCTTATAGCATTCAACACTTAAAAAATTAAATCTCAGTGCTAGATAAAATCCCATTTTCCAGTATGCTTTTAATATTCTTTTTACATATATCTGAATGTTTACCTTGTTTTCCTATACAAAACTTACATTTTATATGGAACAGAGGAGAAGAAAACAGCATGTTTAATGAGCCACTTGATTTAAAGGAAAGGTGTGCAAGAAACAGAGTTTTCCTTGGCTCTTTGCTGGCTAGACTGTTTGCTTTTTATCCCCACAGACCTGATCTGCTGCATCACAGAAGTATTCATTCCCCTTTCCCTGTTTGGGAAGGGTGACAAGGAGTCGGCCTTTTTCTGTGCAGAACTCATCCAAGTCTGTTGTGGGCTGGCTCAGAATTAATTTCACTGGCTCAGAATTAATTTTGCTTGGCCAGCACATCCTGCCATGTGCATACTTTAGGGTAACACACAATAGTTGTTCCTTTGGTTTGAGATTCTCCCTTGTAATTACAACCCATCGTTAAATAACCCAGTGGTCCAGGTTCAGATGTCACATTCCACAACTTATGAAGGAGTTATCATGGTCTCTGGCACAAAAGCAGAAAAGGTGGGCATTCTCTCTCTGATCTGACTTGTGTATAACAGCCCATTGGTTCTTTAACTGAAGAGTTATTAAAAAGGAGGAGAGAGCTGGCCATTATTGACTGTGTGACAGGAAACTGGGTAGATGTATAAATGGGAGGCTGTAATTCTCTGCAGGTGTAGGTGGTTTCTGAAACCAGCAAACTCTCCCTTTAGAAACATTTAACTTTGCATTGATAAATGTCTGGATTTCATTTTACTAACAATAAGTGAGTAATAGATTTATTTGTGAATGAGTTTATGGATGAATGGTCTTATGCTAGTGCTGTTGTTCACATTTTAAATACCGTATTTTTTGCTCTATAAGACGCACTTTTCCCCCCCTCAAAAGTAAGGGGAAATGTCTGTGCATCTTATAGAGCGAATGTGAGTGTGCCCGACGCCCGGGACGCTGCTGGCTGCCTACACCACGTGGCACCACCTGGCCGGCACGCGCTCGGCACGCGCTGCTCCGCCCCCCCCCCCGGCGCAGGTGAGAGCTGTTAATCACAGGTCGGTGTGTGTTTTCAAATGGCAACCCATCTTTTAATGAAGCCCATGGAAAAATTATGGGGAATGTGCCTGTGATTATCAGGAAGCTTTCCATGGATCCCTCCTCTAAAAACTAGGTGCGTCTTATGGTCAGGTGAGTCTTATAGAGCGAAAAATACGTAATCGTCTAACAGATCAAGCCTGTGCAGCTTTACTTAGAAGTAAGCCCTATTGAGTTCAGTGGGTTTTATTCCCAATAAATAGGTACAGAATTGTGGCCTTAGCTCATTAAATGATCCTTGCACTGGTTGGATACATTACAATATTTACAGTTAACTTTTTTTGCATTCTGTAGGTGTGACATCTGTTGGAATACCAAACTGACTTGAGAGTAGGATGAAAAGCAGAAGAGAGACCTACTTCACCATGACAGCAGTAGCAATATTCTAGTCATGCTGATCATGTGCCTAAGACTTCGCTCAGCTTTTGACTACTGTGAGGATAGAGGGAACAGTACAATGACAGGGAAAGTGGAAGAACTGCCTGGCCAATGCTGTGCTTTGCTTCTGACCCTGAAGCTGAAGCTCCAAACTCTGTGGGGAAGTCTGCAGATCATAGTGGTGAAACCTGGGGATGCCATGGGCAAAACACCACCACTTTTTAAGATAACCTCCAATCAGGGATGGTAAGCATGATATGTGAACTCAGACACCTGGGTTGCTTATGGCTAAACAACAAAAGATGAGTTAACTGCTGGGTTGTTTGGCCTCTAGGTTTGGGTTCACACATCATGTTCAAAACTGCTGATCTGATCAAGCCAACCAGAGGTTATTTTTCAGAAAGTGGAGGTGGCTCTCACACAAGGAATGTCCCCACAAATCATGACTTACATAACCCATAATTTGCTGCCATGAGGTGCTATCTGGGTCTATATTTTTCACCAGAGCAGCAACAGCATAGCAAGCAGTTAATCTGAGGTTTACAACAGTAGTCAGGATTAGAGGCTTCAATCTTTCAAATCAAACTCGTATTCTGATATGAACCTTGACTAGAGAGGCAAGCACAGCATTTATGACCCAATATTGTCTTAGACCTAGCTTGGGGTAGTCAAACCACTGCGTCTAATGTAAGTCAAACTAACATACTAAATCAGACCCCAATAGATTTAGGGCACTAGAACATTTTCTAAAAATGTTTTCATCTCAAAATACTCAAGAAAAGTTCACATCATTGTGGGCAGTTCATGTGATGTTCACTCCATGCTTAAGCAATGAGCTGGCTGAGCTGAGGAGCCAGGCTAGGGCTGAATAAAATCCATTTCCCTCTGAGTATTACCTGCTCCCTGCAGAGGTGATGCAAAAGCACAGCAGAGAATAACTTGGTAAGCATCATCTCCCAATAAATTAAAGCATTGTAGTATCTCTTGGACCACTATAACCTTCATTATAAATAAATAAGAAACTACCAGAATGCTGCATTAGTAAATACCAGGCTCCTGTAGATGGGGCCACTTGTTCAAGAGTTATTGAAAGTAAAGCACCCTTTTCCTTACAGGAAAAATGCTTGCATAGATTTCATCTGAAAGACCTTAATTCCTATGGTCTTGTTCTAAGGGATGTAAAATGTTGACAGATAATTTTAATGAGGGTAAAGGAATCCACCAACACCTTCATTGTAACCAGCTGATGTCCTGCAAGAATGCCAGTGGCTGTGATTTTACTGTTGATGACTGATAAGACCATTGGTGTGGATTAGGCAATGGAGAACACAATGTCTTATTCAGGTTGCCTCTAAGTTAGAAGCTTACAAATGATGCCATAGATTTTTTGTTTCTCGTATTAATTTAAAGGATTTTTATCCACTATAGCCTCAAGGAAGTTATGAGACATCTATCACCTCTCTGGAACAGCCACTTATGGCCCCTATGAATGTCAGGAAACCAGCTAGATAAATCATTGATCTGAAGCAGTATAGCAAGTTATATCCCTTTCAATGTAAAATTAAAAGTTTCTAGTCCATGTCAAAATATAGATGGGTAAGTGAGAAGAACTGGAGGCTGGCAGTCTCTCTTCAGACTATGCAGGTTTGAAACATCATTGAAATGACAAGACAAATAAGCAATTACTTGTCAAGCTACAGTACACAGTTGTATAATTCCCCCCTCTGCAACAAAGACTTTTTAAATGTGCCAGGCTTGTAAGTGTATTACTTATTCTATTGTGTTGTTTGACAGCTGTTTTACCTTGTTTTGCTCTGGAAACTCTGCTGAAATATGATAAAATTCTACTAATTAATGAATGGGCAGCAACCTCTTGGATAACTGTCAGGAGATCAGGTGCACGCAGGACTTTAAAAAACAATGATGTGAGCCTGCAATCACCCTGGCATTTTCTTTTGCCCCAGGTCTGACTTGTGCTCAATTTCAGTAAGAAAAATTGTTCACCGATATCCTCACTGTAGCACATTTATGTCTGTTCAACAGACTGGTTGCTAGAAGTCACTGCTGCGAAGTGGACTGACAGCAGGGTTTGAATATGGGAGGTTCTGCCTTGATAAAGGCTTTATTGGGCATATTTAGGTCAAGTCTCAGTCCCTGAGACTTAAGGCTTTCCTTCAAAACATTACATATATTGTGTGCTTATGGAAGTTTGTGGGCTCTTAACACTGTCCATCCTCCCAGGGCCTCTTCTGTCTTTTCCAGCCATTTTTGTGGCTTAAAAAAAGTGAGGATAATGCAGTATTTTCCTGGATGTTGCCACTGTTGGCTACAGAAGCCTTGTGTAATGTCTACATTTCACTCTATACCACAGTGCTACTTTTTGTTGTCCAATGAAACATAGAAATGTCAAGAAAGGCTGACAGGAAAAACCCCTGAAAAAGAATGTTCTACTTGTATAAAAGGCATTTTTCTTCCAGCAATGAAAATGGAAGCAGCAGCCTTGGTAATTCACCAGGCCTCACGTAGAGAAACCTTTCATTCCTCCATGTGTAAGAACAACACCAGATATTACATGGAAAATGCATGTAGCAACCTGACTTAAGTGGTGTCCATGTCCTATTTTTGCATCTGGATGGCCACAACGGAAACATTACCCCTGGTCTAACCCAGCAAGCACTTCTCACATGTTTAGAAGTTTGAAACTGAGGACAAAGGAGTATTGGAAGGGGGGGATGAAAGATCCAGCTGCAGGGAGTAGGGTTAAACAAGCTGTTCTCCCTCTCGTGCCCCTCTGATCAAACCCCCAGCCTCCCCCAGCTGCTTTTCACAGATAACCTCTGCAACCGGCAGGAGACAACTATATGCATCTCCTGAATAACATCCAGTTTGGTCCTCAAAAGGACTTGCAACAACCCTATGAGGTAGGCTTGTAAAGGAACACACTGTAAAGCACTTTGAAAATTAGAAGGGCTATATAAATAACAGTGTAGTGTGCTGATTCGAGTGTTGGACTGGGACTTGGGTTCCAGTCACCACTGACTCATTCATGAAGCTCACTGGGTAACTTTTGGCCAGTCAGTCACTCTCTGCCCAACGTATGTCACAGGATGCATTTGAGAGGATAAAAATGGAGTTGAGGAGAACCATGCAAGCCACGCTGAGTTCCTCCAAAGAAAAAAAGGGCAGGATAGCCATGCAATCTAATGATAATAAAATAATATTTTTAAAGTAGCGGCAGCAGGCAAACATCTCACAGATCTGCTTTCTCTTTCCACGGCATTTGTTACTGCTTGTGCTTGCGAATGCAGCACTGATTGAGAAGATTCCTCCATTCGTAGGCTCTTCGCCCTCTGGGGCACCTGCCACGGCCGTCTCTCTGGTACTGGCAGGCACTGCAGACCTGCCGCTGTTCAGCTGTCCTGGTCCCGTGATTCACCAGAGGCTGTGCCATTCCCTCTCGGAGGGCACGTCCTCCTCCAAATTACTACATTCCCCAAATTCCTCTTCCCTGACACCACCACGTGAACCAGTTGGACGGCTCTGTTAAAAATAACCTTGTGGGGCAACCTTCCAGCCAATCGGCTCTCGGCAGCATACCAGCCCGGGCGGAGTGCAACTCAAGTTACACCTGCTGTCTGGGGCAAGCGCGAAGCCTCCCATGTGCCTAGCTAGGCTCCCTCACCCAGCGGAGCAGAAAGAAGTCCCCCTTTGCCATACACGGACCAGCCCCTCTGCTGCCTCTCTCCCCTCTGGCACGCTGGCCACCGTTCAAGTCTATAGGTTACCAGAGGTCACAGCTCTCCCCTTCCTTCTCCTCAGTCACTCTGTGCAGCAGCTGGGAGATCAGTGTCTGTGACTGGCTCACTCATTAGCCAAGTATGACCCATTTATCGTGGGCGTTCAGCTCGCCTAGTCAGTGTTCAGGGATTCCTGAGGCATTCTGCTTCTAGCACCTGCCTTGAAATGAAGCTATCTTTGACCTTCTGAAAGCCCCTCTCTGCTCCTGTTCACCCGCTAACTTACCCAAGCCTGGAAAGGTTCAGAAGCAATGTCTCACCAAGCTCAGTGGAGACAAGAAGCCCCACAGCTGAAGCACCCACAGCTCCGGCTTTAAGGGGATGTTTTAGCAAGCCGTGCTTAGTGCTCTTTGTACAGAGCACAGCGTAACCGTAAAAAAGAAATGGAGGCCCGGTCGGATTTTGTAGAAAGCATTTTGAACATTAGCGGCTAAAATACCATAGAAGACTAGCTGTATTTGCAGAACACCAAATCAGTATTATTATGTAAATACATTTATTTCAAATACGTTTACACTACAAGGTGAACATGCCTGCAGGTGGCTTACAAACAAAACACAAAACTAAACTAAAACAGAAGCATAAAGCAGCAGCAATGTAAAAAATTCCAGTCTATACAATAATATGGGCATCCATTCATTTAAAAGCAAGGTGGAATATTCAGGCCTATCAAAGTCCATTTAATAACAGTCAGGGAGAGAGATTATTTTATTGTTGTTCTGAATGGTGTACCTAGCCGTTATATTTACACAATCCTGAGGCACCTGCATCCTGCAGTGGCTACAAGTGTTGGACTGGGGGCGGGGGCGGGGGGGGGGTTCTGGTTCCCACTTGGCCCTGAAGCTTATAGGGTGACTTTGAGCCAGTCACCAACTCTCAGCTTTACTTACTTCAGAGTGTTGTGAGGATAAAATTGAGAAAAGAATTATGTAAACTGCCTTGTGAGCACTTATATTCTGCCTTGTGTTCCTTGTAGGAAAAACAGGCAGAATATAAATGTAATAAATAAATAAGTTCCTTACAGAAGGAAATGTGCTCAGCCCCCTATTCCAGTGTCATGCTCTGTTATTTAGGCTCTGTACACACACACACACACACACACACGCTAGAAAGGGGGGCACTGGTTGACATGTTTGCACATGCAAAACAGTTTTGGAGTGGATTCTCCGCAGGGGATGAAATGGGTTGAAGTGCAATAAATCTGGAGGGTGCCAGCCTGGGGAAGGCTCAGATGGAGAAATATGCCATGCCAAGTGTGTGTTTGCTGGAAAGGTCAGCAGCAACATCCATGACTGAGGTGGTACTTTCCCCACATGTGTGATCAACAGCACATATGCAGCCTTTCTCCATGTGTGCAGGCCCAAGAAGGGCTGAGACTGATCACCAGGCGGAGGAAGAAATACATTGTGTGAAATAGGCCCTCACATCTCAACAGAACAGAAATTTAAATGCATAAAGGATTGAAGTTGCTGTTTGTGAAAATGGAATTACTTAGAATTACAGCAGATAAATTATTTGAGCACTGATGGGTGCACCCTAAAATATTTATCTTTACTTGCATACTTAAAATGGGCAACAAACCAGGTAAAAAAAGACAGCCAAGAATACATGTCATTTTACCATATGGCCTATTGAGCACATATCTATGACATGCACCTGGCAAACTGCTCCAAAACTGCATGCATATATTCCATCTGTGATGTGCTACAGCTGTTTCTTAAAATGCAAGCACCAAAAGGCCTACATGTGAAGCATACATTGGTCACAAAGCGGACACTGGCACAATGCGAAGATTTTACAACATTAGCTTAAGGATGAAAGCTTTACAGTAAGGCAGTGTTTTCTTTTTAAATTCCCAGAACATTTGGAATTCAATTATCTGAGTGGATTTGTGTGTGCGTATGGCATTTCATTAAAATTGGAAGGGACAAGAAGCAAAGCAACAAGTATTTTCATCTTCATTTCATTACCTGAAGTTATTTGTAAGGTAAGCTGTTGACCTGTAACAAGTTAAGAAGAGCTATGCTGGATGAGCTCAAGGGTCCATCTAGACCAGCGTTCTGCTTACACAGTGACCAACCAGCTGCACATGGGAACAGCACCGCTGCTGATAAGATTTGTCATTCAAGATGTCAAAAGGCCACCTTTGGCTCAGAGATCATGGACAGCAACTGTTCTAGATATATAATGAAATGGAAAAGAAAGCTCTGCCAGGTAGAAACTCACAGGACACTTCTCAGCCAGCATCTTGAGCAAATGGTGCTGTCATTGTTGCTACTTTACACCCCACTCAAGTATGCTTCAAGTAACACTGCAGAGTCTACTGGGCACAAGAGAACAATCTTATATCAAAGGCCAGAAAAGACCTGTGGCAGAGCACTTGGTCTTAGCAAGCTTTCTTCTGCACCAAAGAGATGCAAGAGGAGGGCAAATGGGCTTCAGAGATGTAGGGGTTTATTTCCAAGCAGGCATCCCCAGTCAAGGCAGGCTTTGCCGCAAATGGGCTGCTTGCATTACAACCAATGAATTTAGATTCCTCTCTCTTCCACCTCATTTCAAAAGGTATGTACAAGCTGCCTATCCCAATCTCCTTCTGCCCAACTCTATTCTGGGATGAAGTCCAACCAAAAAACAAATTCACCCTACTCCTGCTGCAGAGAAGAGACTGCTTGAAGAATCAGAGGTGCTGCAAAATGTGAAGCAAGAAAAATGAACTTCTAGACTGAAAACTGGCTGAATTGGGGGGGGGGGGAGGACAGAACAGGGGTTCTGTTTCTTTAAGCAACTGCCAGATGTCTGCAAGTTGCTGGAAAAACCAGTTTGTACATGAGGGCTTGATGAACAAAGGCCAAGCTCCCCAGCAGCACTCCAGCTACTCCTGGAGAAATCTAAAAAATGTGCCTCTTCTGAACCTTCCATCACTGCCTCTGTCACAGGGACCCTGGCCCACGGGGACCCCTGCTAAGCTGGCTACATCTGGGGATACAGAATGAGAGGCAAGAGCCAATATACCACCATGCCCTAGGGTAGGTCAACAGCATGAGGGGCAGTCTACCATGTTGCATTACTCAATGAGGGGAAGCACAAGTACAGGTGATATCAGCAATGCAATCCCAGGGCCTGCTTTTAATGGCAGAGCTGGCTTGAGAACAAGTGACGTGCCAACAAAAAGTCTCTGAACATGAGCAGTTTCCTTGCAACAGCCCATTTACCTACATTTAGAACTAGGGGAAAGGTTTCCAGAGCAAAGGACAGAGTTTCCTCCTACTTCCAGAAATTAGCCATTGGAATGACTGCAGTCTACAATGTAACTTGGTTCAGGAGAAGGAAGCACCTCTGACTTCAGCCAATTGTTTTCAGCTATAATATACAGAGCTTGTTATCTAGAACCATTATGTGAGCCACATAGGAGCTGCTTAAAACTGAGCACCTCCTTTGCATCTTGGAGAATATTTAAGTGACCCCATCTATATATGTCCTAGAGAACTGGCAATCATGGTCCTGCCATGGTGCTAATACCACGAGAAGACGTATGTGCTTGGGCCCCAGCTACATGGCAAGGGTCTTTTAAGTGTTCTCCCATCCTCACAGGATCTGCACATAGCTAAAGCACCTGCACAGCTGGGAGATCTAAAGCACACCAGATTTTACTCAGGACACTGGGTGAAGCAGAAAACATTCCGCCTTTGGTCTCAAACTCAAGCAAGCTTTGATTTCAAAATACTGACAAAAACAATACTGTGCCAAAAGCAATAGGCAATGTTACCTTCCCATCCCTGACTCATTTGACTTGATCATTAATCCTATGTTTGTTAACATGAAGGTCCATTCCTATGGAGATAGCACTTTGAGGTCACAAACATAGGATTATGACATCACAAAGGGAACTCTAGCAGGATCAGATGACTAGGAAGCAGCTATAGATTGTTTACACATTTCACTCTGCAGCAACAGGATATAGTTGAAATGAACCCTAAGATAGATAACAAAACCTGGAGCAGTGTGCGCAATGGAAGACTGGATCATTTAGAAGCCAGTCAGATAAACCACCTGTGGTGGCAGCCTGGATTTTTCACATTCATGTCAAACTGGAGTGGAGAATTCTTCATTGGTTTTCAAAGCTTTCTGAAGGCACATTAGATGTGATGGGTTGACACCGAAAAGCAACTGCCTTGCTGTCAATGAAAGTTGAAAGCTAAGAAATGTATCCAGAACAACTCTGATTCTATCTTTGTTGCATGATGCTATAGGAGGTTTTTTTTGGTTATCTTTCACATTAGAAACATGCTAATTGCCACCGTTTGAGAATGGCAACTGATAAAACATCACCTTTCCTCCTCCTTCTCTCCAAACAGTGGAGATGAACCAATATACACTGATTTTTGGATCCAACAATATGCCAGGGGCTGATTTGGCAAATTCCTATCCACAGAGATCTCCTTCTCCAAGGAATTGACACTGCAAGCCCATCTGAGTTTGTAACTCCAATGTAATATGCTTACACAAGTGGAGCACTTACATAAGGAGGATTTAGATGGTGTTTTGGGAAGCTCAGGATGGCCACTGGCATATTACTGGAACTGACTGAAAAGACAAAATGTTTGTTATCCTAGCATAAAACCAGAACAGTTAAAATCTGTATCAGAACTTGTTCATAAACCCAAAGATAGAAAAGAGGGGTGTCAATGAGTCCATAAAAGTGAGTCATATTCTGCTATCTATGAGAATAAGCTGGTCTAAGGGGTAAGATGGAATGTCAATGACTTAATTAGGATATATTTCATATACAAACAAGAGGATTCCAAGATGGGAGGGGCTGCCCCAATGAAAATGGATTTATGGCACAATCCTGCACAATCCTGCAATTTGGCATAGTGGTTAGCATGTTGGACTGGGACTCGAGAGATCCAGGTTCTAGTCACCACTCAGCCATAAAGCTCACGGGGAGACTTTGGGCCAGTCACTGACTCTCAGCCTAACCTAACCTACTGCACAGGTTGTTCTGAGTATAAAATTAAGAAGACAAAGATTACATAAACTGTTTTGGATTCCTTGCAGGAAAAAGGTGGGATAAGAATATAATTGATTAATAAATGGATTCTCAGAAGTTATTCCTATTAGGTTCACTGGTGCTTACTCCCCAGTAAGTGAGTATAGGATCGAAGTCTTAGCCTTTTGCAAGTCATAGCTCCATAGTGAGATGCAGATTTTGTTTCGCGCCATGTTGCTCGTCTTCCTTCCCAAACACAAGGAAGTGGCAATGAGCAAACTTTGAAAAGAGAATGAAGTGTTTTGTTTGTAACCTGCATGAGAGGCCAAATAAACTACCTTTCACACCCAAAGGCAGGCATGTGGGATCCTCAAGCAGACAAAAATCAATCTCTCTTTAACAGGAATGAACTTACCAAACCAGTCGGTCAAGCCAGGCAGAGAGAAGAGTGGGAGGGAAGGGAGAGGTGAGGCATAAGGGAGTGGGAGGGATATATAGACTGAGGGAAGTACAAAGGAAATATGAATCACCCATCTAGGGAAGAAGAGTTCAACACCGCCGTAGAGTTTTTTATTTGCTTCAAGATGGCCACCCCCATAAACACTGTTTCATACAAAGTGGCCTTTACACAGACCATCTCCTTCACCACCACCCCCATGATCAGGAAGATAAAACACAAGAAGCTAGCCAGCAATGCAGACTGGAAAACAACTGGCTGAGTTGCCAGAAGCAAAATTTGCTTTTAGCCTCTGAGGTCTGTGTGTCAGAGGTACATATTTCAAACTTCAAAATGTTTATGAGAAACAAATTCCTACTCCCCCACCTGGATGTTGCCAGCCAATGGTTGGAGGGATTTAGTACAATCATGATAATTGAATGGCTATTGTACCAGACCAATTCAACATTATAGAAATAATAGCAGGAAAAAGATGATGACCACAACTACAACTATGACAACAACACAATGGATCAAATTTTCAGCTACAGGAGGGGCATCATCATATATTTATCTTCACAATTATTTTACAGAACAAATGATATTCTAAGTGTTATCCATAGTCATCCAGGAAGATTTACTATAAAACAAGGATTTTGTACCAGGTTTGTACAATTGTACAAATAAACATTCAGAACCATCATTCTGTTTACTCATCACATCAGTAGCGTACTGCCCACTGTCTTATTCAATTACACCAACATACATTGCTCAACTGTTTTAGAACCATACAGGTCACAATACATTCCCTGCCTTGCCACTACAGTTTAACAGATGCTAACAGTGTGCACAAAGTTTAACAGTGTGGTTTAGTGGTGAGAGTATCAGTTCAGGACTTGAGAAACCCAGGTTCAAATTCTCACTCAGCCAGGGAGTTCTCTGGATGGTTTTGGACCAATTATCCTCTCTCAACCGAACTTAAAAATGGAAAGGGGAGAAGAGAACTGTGTGAATTGCCTTGATCTCTTTGAAGGAAAGATGGGATGTGTGTTTGTATAATAAATAATCCCTGTTGTTGTTAGTTGCGAAGTCGTGTCTGACCCATCATGACCCCATGGACAACATTCCTCCAGGCCTTCCTGTCCTCTACCCTCCCCCGGAGTCCACTTAAGCTCATACCAACTGCTTCAGTGACTCCATCTAGCCACCTCATCCTCTGCCGTCCCCTTCTTCTTTTGCTGTCTATTGTTCCCAGCATTAGACTCTTCTCCAGGAAGCCCTTCCTTCTCATTAGGTGGCCAAAGTATTTGAGTTTCATCTTCAAGATCTGGCCTTCTAAAGAGCTGTCAGGGTTGATCTCCTCTAGGACTGACCGGTTTGACCGCCTTGCTGTCCAAGGGACTCGCAGGAGTCTCCTCCAGCACCACAATTCAAAGGCCTCAATCCTTTGGCACTCAGCCTTCCTTATGGTCCAGCTTTCACAGCCATACACTGCAACTGGGAAAACCACAGCCTTGACTATACGCACCTTTGTTGTCAGGGTGATGTCTCTGCTTTTTAGTATGCTATCTAGATTTGTCATAGCTTTTCTCCCCAGGAGCAAGCGTCTTTTAATTTCTTGGCTGAAGTCCCTATCTGCGGTGATCTTGGGGCCCAGGAAAATAAAAACCCCATGGACAGTACCAAAATAATCCCTACTCCATGCCTTTTGACTCTCCAATGAATTACCTTTGGGACTTGTCTGGAACCTGATTAAAACCATGTGATCTGGTCTCACTCACCATACATTTTGCCTTCGTCCGAGAGGATAATCTTCCGCCGTCCACAGGGCGGATATATTGCCAGTGCCTCCTGGAAACTCTGCTCAATGTCTGGACTCCACACTCCTTCGGCATCATTGTCCAGACTCTTGTCCATCCCCTCCTGTCCATCTTCTCGCCCCTCCCCGGGGCTGCTGCTGGCGTTCCAGCTGTTGGACGCTATTGTGATGGCTGCTCTGGGCTCTGACCCTGAGCCCTAAATGGCAACTCGTCAACCTAAGGAGCAAACAGAGATGATGGATTAAGCATGCTTCTAGTGTTAGTGCTACGACACTTATAACTTTAGACTAGTGATGTGTGAAGAATCCAGTTTAGAGGTGGGAATCCACTGAATTTCCTTGGCTTGGATCCCTAGACACTGGCCCACTTTCTCTGAGCCCTAAGTCCACCTTGGGCCAAGTGTTTGCATGGGCACCTGCAGGAAAAGAGTCCAAGCAAGTTTGTGAAGCTTATTTGCACACACGCTGCCCACACACCCACGAGCAAGCAGGGTTTTGCTTCCCCATACATGAATTGCAGAATGTGTGTACTTTGTGCAAATAATTAAGGACTTTTGAGCAAAGAAGCTGCTAGCATTCATGCACTTGATCTTGGTTCAGCTCACTTCCTGGCCAGGTGCAGAGAAGAAGTCTGGCAAGCACAAGACAGCTGGATTCCAATCTGTCCTTTGTATCTGTATTCTGCACTCTTTAAGTCAAAAGCAAATGGGAAATCATGATGAGAGAGCCTAATTATGGGGAGCCATGAAGGAGGCAGAGCTGAAGAGCAGCCTGTATAAAGATGCTTTTTGTGCAGAAAGGACAAAAAAATATGAGTGGAAAATGCAGGAAGGCCTCCTGGAGCCCAATATCTACCATGCCCATGCACTTCAAACCCAAATATATCTGATTTCTCTCACAGGGATAATTTCATAGACATAACTGGATGGGCAACTTGTGACCCTCCAGATGGTCCAGTCTACAACTCTCATCAGCCCTAGCAAACATAGCCAGTTAGGCTCAGATAGCATGGGGTGCCAAAAGTTTATAGAAATGAGCTATCCATAACTAGATTTTTCCCCTGAGAATTTAAAGGCAGTCCATCTTTCAGAAACATCTTTAATATCCATTTAAAAAAACAACCCAACAGATTCGCATTTACTGGCTGGAAATCAATCAGGTTAAGGAAGTCTTCTGGTCAAGAGATTACAAGCGTATTGTGATCCCACTGCAACCCACCCACCCTTTTAACAAGCATGACGACCTATTCCTACATATATGAAGTGGTAGCTTTTGAAAACTGTATTCTCCTAAAGTTATATAAGCAGCAGTTGACACAGAAGCAGAAGCTGCCTAACTCAGCATGAGAGATCCATGGCATGAAGTAGGTCTCCCATGTAAAATCTGGAAGTTACTAAGGAACCATGCAAATATAAGCTCTGGGGGATGTTGTTTTTCCTCAAGCAATTTTCAAGCTTTCAGAGTTGTGGAGAAAGGACTGAAATGCAGCATGATTCATATTTAGAAAGTGTCCAGGAGGGCTAAAATTGTCAGTAATCAAGGAACATTTCTTCTGTTCTTAGCAAAACTCCTGATTCTTTCCTCAATAAAACTGCTAAACTGTCTGTAAGAAACTACTCCCTGCCTCACTATCTCTGCTAATGGTATGCTTCTTGTGATTTCGTATGCTACTTCCGTACTTCTCCCATTACCTCAATACACAGAGAAGCTTATGGAAATCCTTAGTCATTTGTATGCACAAACTTCCTTACTTTGAATATTGAACCTGCAAAGGTGCAGCCCTTATGCAATCTCACAGGAAGCAGCCAAAAGGGGCAGATACAAGCCTACCCATTTCAGAATCTCATAATGAAACATTTCAGTTCAACTACTTCTCTGTGTTAAATTTTTTGAGATATTTATACTCAAACATGACAACATTTTTGTTTAGTAAATATAAATCAAACATTCTAACAGTAGGGAATGTTATACTTGATTGATCTATTGCTGTGAATCTTAATGCTCAGGATTCTAAACATTTTGTACACATGGATCTTTCATAGGAGAAACCAGTACTTAGAATGAAGTAGCGATGTTATGATGGCCCAGTTCAGCCAAGTATTTCAAGCTTCATGAACAAAGGATTCTAAGGCAAGGCAAGGAAGAGCACTGGGGCTGAGCGCTCCAGCCCCCTCACCATCACTTGGCAGCTTCAGCACTTAATGTTGGTTAATCCACTAGGGAAATAAAAAATGAAATGAAACAAGCCAAGAGCAGAATGTTGAGGACGGGCAAGAGGAAGAGTACTTGGCTTGGACAATCATTCATGGCTTCATAAACCATGGTCAATCTTTTAGGTCTGGAGAGACCATTTAGGTGAATCAAGAGAACTAGCATTTTGCTCGTGGTACATCACTACAATGTGCAAGTTTCTAACAGCAGAAGGGATCCAATTCTTGCAAGAGTAGACAGGAGGTCAATTCAGAGATTGGAATAAAGTAGTCCAGAAAAATGAGACTAGGTCACATATGGCTATCCACCCTCTGATGTCACCATAGATCAACTGTACTTTGATATCAAAGTATTACTCCTGAAATAGTAAAGCCCAACTTCCTCTTAACAAAAATTGACACAGAAAAACCAAGTGTTTGACAGGAGGTGCACCATACTATAAATCAGCAGATGGTAGTGTTGTGCACTTATGTCAACACCAGAGGTCTGCCATAAAATTGGGACAGTCTGGTTCTTATTCATTTAAGGTAGAAATTCAACCATCAGATTCCTCTGAGCCACAGAAAGTAGGATAGATACAAAACAATTATCTGGCCCGCACCCTGGTAAAAGAAAAAGCACTATTTCATTTTCACATGCCTGGTTAAATCTGATGTAATATAAACAAATTAAATCATATACTTTTAATCTCTAGAAAGAGTATCCTAAACAGCTATCAAACATAATGGGGTAACAAGAAGTACACAAAAGAAGGGCTGAAAAGCCTCTCCTGAAAACCACAAGAACCTCCTGAACAGCAGGAAGGAGAAACTGCCTCAAATGCAGACCTCCACTCGAAAAGTGTGCCTCTGTTCCTTTTTGGACATTTCTCACTCTGCCTCGCTTGTGTGCTGTAGCCTATTCCAGAGGATCTACCAGACCTGGGGGCAGGGGAAGGAAGGTCTGCTTCTCTGAGTGCTTGTTAGGATACAAGCTCTCTGGTTAAAGACCTCTTTTTATGCAGAAAAAGGAGCAATTGAGGAAAAATAGACTTCTGATGTTACATATTAGAAATAAGTGTCAGGTATTGGATTTACTGCTCTAGACAAGGGAACTAGAAAATCATCAAAGGCTAAGAGCAATCATCTTGCTTTTTCCCAAGACAGGCAATTTTGTATTCCAATGTATTTCCTCTCTTCACACAAGTAATCCAAATGTGTTCCATTCTCTCTCTCTCTCTCTCTCTCTCTCTCTCTCTCTCTCTCTCTCTCTCTAATAAAAAACAGTCAGGTTAGCTTTATTCTGTAACAAAAGAGGGTGCTGATGCCCAAACTAAAACAGCTCTTGAAGTACGAAAGGAACTCTGGTCTCTTAAGCCAAACAGCTGTCAAAGGATAAAGGCACTAGCCCACATCTCAAAGTTGGAAGCCTGTCGTATTCTGTCTGGGATGCAGTCATGGTTCAGGAAGCACAGGAACAGAAAGGAGCAATTGCTTCAGCCAGTAAGGAACTGAAAATGCTGGAAAATCCCATTGTGTCTTGTGCTGTAGCTAGAGGATAAGGTGTGAGAACAACTGGCGGGCTTTTCGTTTTCACCATTTTATTTCTCAAATAATTGCATTTTGCATCTTGTGGAGAAATGTTAGTTTGCCAAGTTGCCTGCACTTATTTCTGGTAAGATCTAAACACCACCTTAAAGTTTATTTAGAATCAGATCTCACTTTATTCAGTGGAATCTACTTCAAAATAAGCATGTCTTCAGATAAGCAATCTTGCTTGGTCACAGAGAGATCCAAAAATAAAGTAGGAAAGAATGATATAAAATAAATCCATTTCTTGCTCCTAAGCAGATAGACTTCTGCAGGGCATGCAGGCTACACTACTGGGAAATCTGGATCATGCTCCTAGGTTATATAAAGGTCCTTTGTAGTTGCAAACCCATATATTTTAATGGTTATAGCACAGAGAATATGCAGGAATATGTCGATTTCAAAAATGAAACCTGATTTAATTGGTGTTGTAAAAATGCTACGTTGCTTTGTGATTTCAAAATCAGGATATGAAATTAAAGATCAGAGTTGACACAGAGGAAACACACACACCACTTTTTATGGTATTCGTGTTGGCCAAGTCTTCCCGGTTCTCCCTCAGCAAGGTGTGTGGGGCACAGATGCTAGTTAAGTTGTGGGCCTTGAAACAGGGCCTGCACTCCGACTCCCTCTCTCCTCCACTCCCCCAGAGCAGCAGAGTGTGTTGCAATAACTTGTTCGGCAGCGGCAGCTGCTCCTGGGGAGCGGAGAGGAGAGAACTGTCTCCCTCGCAAGAGGCTTCCCGGATAGAGTACAACAAAGGGATCCAGTACAGACATCTCCTTTTAAAGAAACTGCCGACAACGAGCTGGCTCAAGTGTTTCCATGATTTTTTTAAAGTAACTTCTTTTTGTCTGCTCTCCGAGCTCCGTGATGTCACCCAGTCTCCCTCCTGCTCCCCCTCCCCCTCCACCCACCCCACCCCTTCTTTGGGAGCAGTGTAGCCAAATAAGGAGATCAGAACCACAGCAGCGAGCCAAAGAGAAGGGGCGGGATGAAGGGGAGACGGCTGTCCACACATGGCACCCAACACGCTCTTGTTCATAGGCGTGCTCTTCTGTCACACACAGAGGGGGTGGGGAGCTGTGAGAGGTGCCCAGAGATCAGGGAATATTTAGAGGCCAGGATAAGCCAGGAAGCACAAGAACAGGCAAACGTGTGCGCAGATGTGTTCGCAGAATTAACTGTCAGAGGCATTTGAAACACATTGACAGCGACTCTGCGGTTCAAGCAGTCTGGGGCACAAGCTTCAGTAGCAAGGCTGTTTTTCTTGAACATGACCCAGTAACAGACAGACACGTTTTCGCTCTCTTCCCCCCCCTCTCCCTTTTCACATGCACATACAGCTCCCTGCACAAGTCCTAGACACAAGCACCACAACGTCTTAGCGTGCCGCTGCGACTCAGAAGGGAAACTAATAAGTGCCAGGCTTTGGCCCTCTGAGGGCAAGAGACCTTCAGTGTTCCTGCACCTCCTCGGGCTGCCTGCCCTGCCTGTGAGCGCAACCCTCTGTTGCCCGGTGAGATGGGGGCGGGGGAGCCGTGGCAGCAGTGCCTTGTTTGCCTGGCTGCATCTTCACTTGCCTGCTCCGAAAGGACGACTGAGGACGAAGCAGTGAACAAGCAATGCTGAGCAGGGTCTGGAAGCTCACTGCTGGCTCGTGGGCCTTAACAGCCACCTGATCATGCCGACCTGCCACACTGACTCTGCTGACACCTCTCCCAAAGGTACTTCCCAAGCATGAATGACCTGAGCTGCTGAGCAGAAATCCTCCTCAAGCAGTCAAACCTAAAATGGGACGCTCTTCTCTGCATCTCACTCTAGGAAAAGAAACGCATTATTTGGCAAAAGGAATTGCTGCATCACTGAAAACACCGCAGGAACGAAGTATTAGAAAAAGCATTTGTTTGTCTGTATGCTACCCCCTAGCTGAAGTTCTCTCCGTGGTTTACAACAATGCATAAACACAAAACAAGAAAATACAAATATTATAAAAACAAAGCAGCATTAAAATCTGCATGGCTGAGTACATTTTTAAAAGCTTCAAGATAAAGGGCTATCTTAACCTAGGACCAAAGAATATGACAAATGTGATGCCAGGTGAGTCTCAGTGAAGAGGCTGTTCCACAGATGGCCCCAGAGATTTAACACAGTGTTTGAGCAGCAGTTGGAGGGGCACTTCAACAGGTACTGTGGTCCCAAGTCATATGAGACTTTATAGGTTTAAACCAGCACCTTGAACTGGAGCCGGAAGCATATAGGTAGCCAATGCAGATCTGTGTGAGCTTCAACTTTTGAACTATCTTCAAGGGCAGTCCCATGTACAGTACATTGCAGAAATGTAAATTAAAGAGTATCAGAGTGTAGATTACTGAGACCAGGCTATCCCTATCCAGACAGGGACATGGCTGGACCATCAGCTGAAGCTGGAATAAGGCAGTCAGAACAACTGAGCTCCCCTGAGCCTGAGGTGACAAAAGATGGCTCAAGGAGAACCACCAAGCTATGAACCCGCTCCTTTAAGGGGAATGCAACCCCATCCAGAGCAGGTTGCGCACCCTCCATCTGGCCAAAGGAACCACCCACCAACAGCACCTCAGCCTTGACTGGACTGAGTTTAGTTTATTAGCCCTCATCCAGTCCACTGTCACAGCCCCATTTTTCTACATTGAAAAAGTCATGTGTTAACTAGTTCTTAATAGCCCCTCAAGTGAAATTTTATAGAATTTCATAAATGCCAGAATCAGTCACAAAGTTCAACGATGGGAGGAAACGAAGGAAGTCCTCAGGACAGGGATGCTCCATGTTCACAAAACTCCTGTAGCAGTTGCCTTTCATTCTCAACAAATCTCTACTGGCACGTGCAGAGTTTCCCTCATATGCACAGTCCCTGGGGCAGTTCACACAACACAGCTGGTTTACTGTGGCTTATTTAAACCACAATGAACTGTGGGAAACATTCTGAATATGCAACGCCAGGCAGGGGATGCTACGACAAGCAATCCTAGCTCCTGAATGTTATTTGATGGTTAGACAAGCTTAACATCTCTTGCTTGGTTGTAGAGTCATGTGAGGTTTAACTCTCAAATAACCCTTGCTAGCTGGGTTTGCAGGACACCGCAATCTCTCAAGTGACTCACTCTGGGATAAACCACCCCTGACGAGACCATGTTGTACAAACCAGATCTCTATCAGTTATTAGCCTGAATCACTCCATACGTGACAACAAAAGGGAGAGGATTTCTATTGGCAAAGAACATGAACATTGTAGGAAAATATCACCTAATTTCCTTGCCATCAAGCCTTTAAGCTGTGAGAGGGACTGCCTATTCATTGCTTAAAGAGTCATGGGGTTGGGATAGAAATGGTCCTCAAAATATACTTCCTTAACCCTCCCTCCCAAATGGGTTCCCACTATGAATATTTAATGTTTTCCAGCTGAGATACAGCATTAGCTGCAAGTTATTTCTAGACAGTATCACAGACAACGCCGCTGGCTAGATAGGCCATGTTTATCCAGCATTCTAAACCAGTTATTAGGAAATGATATCTAAGAAGTACAAGATAACACTGTACTTCAATCCTCCTTCAGGTCATTGATTGATTGAAGACACAACAAACCATCACCAATAATTAGCTGCAGTGGGTTGTCATTTCATGAAAACCCAGATTGTGTCCCACAGGATGACTTGTTTGAGGGGAACAAGCCACCATGACAACCTGGGGCTTGTTGTACACACAGTGGGTTGTCAGGTTGTCTGAGCACACTGAAATGGCTATCATTCATTTGCCACCTTAAAAAAATTGCACCTGAGATTTGCACAGATATTTCCATTATTTTAATTGATGTTGGATTTGCAACTTAGTCTATACCAACTGTACAGCTTTTAAAACTGTACAGTTGGTATAGACCAACTGGGGGTTTTGACAGGCTAATCAGGGTTGTTTGTTTGGTTTTGGACAGGGAGATTAGCAGATTTAATGACTACACATGTGCCTGTACCAACACACACACACACACACACACACACTTCTGTAAAAACCCCAGTTTGAAAGGAAGCCTTGAGTTTTGACAATTGTCAAAATTCTGTGCTCCAGCAAGTGATGTGGTTCGCACTACTGCCCTTTCCTGAGCATCTGCAGCCCTGGGAAAGGGTGGAAAAGGCAGAGGAAAATGAGAACATTCAAGTCCAAAAAGGGTGTTGTCCATGGGGTCACGATGGGTTGGACGCAACTTCACGGCTAGCAACACCAACATCATACAGAAAGTGATGTCTAGTCTTCACACTTCTGCATCTTCTTATTTTAAAAACCCTACAATAGAACAACTCAAAATGAAACAATAAACAGTTCCCAAAGTTGGAAGGTACTTTATGAGCTACAGCAGAAAGGCAAAGGACAAATACAAGAAGTGCTGTCAGGAATGAAGCAACTATATCAAAACTGAAAGGAAAGTGGCTGACATGCACACATGTGAAAGGAAAAGTCCAGTGCTGCACAACACATACAATTGGGACATAGACCACGAGAAGCATGGATCAAGGCAAACTGGAAATCACAGAGCAGGAAATTGCATGCTAAACATCACAATGCTTGAAGTGAGCAAACTGAAGTGGACTGGAATGGGACATTTCCAATCAAACACCAAGTGTTTTGCTTCAGAAATAACAAATCTGCAAGAAATGGAGTGGCTCTAATACTGAGGGAAGTTGTGACAGAGGCAGTAAGAGGCTACAATACAAAATATGACCAAAACTTATCAGTCAGAATGTTTGGGAAACCTATAAACACAACCATAAGTCTACACTCCAACAAGAGATGCTGAAGAAGAATTCAAAAACTTTTATGCAGGGGTTCAAGAACAAATTGATAACACAGTGGTTTAAACTGCTGTGCTGCTGGGCTGGTTGATTGAAAGGTCGCCGGTTCGAATCTGCGCAACGGAATGAGTTCCCATTGCTTCGTCCCAGCTCCTGCCAACCTTGCAGTTCGAAAGCATGCAAATGCAAGTAGATGAAAAGGTACCACTTTGGTGGGCAGGTAACAGCGTTCCGTGCACTTCGGTGTTTAGTCATGCCAGCCACATGACCACGGAGACTGTCTGTGGACAAACGCTGGCTCCCTTGGCCAGGAAACGGAGATGAGCACCGTCCCCTAGAGTCAGGCATGACTGGACTTAATGTCAAGGGGAAACCTTTACCTTTACCTTTTTAAAATAAGAAACACTGCTAATCCTGGGTGCCTGGAACACAAAGGATACAAAGCAGAACCAAATGTGTGTAAGAAATCAAACAGGAGAATAACTCAGAATTTTTTGAAGACAACCATCTGTTCATCACAAATGCATACTTCAGGCAAGGACTCAGACAACTGTGTACATGGACATCATCAGATGACCAAAATAGAAAGCAAATAGACTACAGAACTGGAAGCAGAAGGTGGAGAAACTATATTCTCACTGCCAAAACAAGATTGGGAGCAGATTGTAGTAGTGACTATTAACTCTTAATATCAAAAATCAGAGTCAAAATCAGTTTCTGATCACCCACAGAAACATTGTGCCAAAATACTACTTAAGTAACATCCCTCCATCCCTGAAGTCCACATAAAGAACAGATTTGCATAACTCAGCTTAATTGACCACGAGCCAGAAGAACAGTGGACTGAAATGAGAGACATTACTAGAGAATACTGCCAAAAGACAATTCCTGTAGGAACAAGAAAGAAGAATCTAGATGGATGACAGAAGAAACACTCACAGTTGCTAAGGAAAAACGAGAAGCAAATGCAAAAGGTGACAGAAATAGGCTCAGAATCCTAAATGCAACTTTTCAGAGACTATCATGCAGACACAAAAAGAACTGCAGAGAACAAAAGACATGCAGAGAACAAAAGACAAAAAACACCTGACTTCTTCTAAAAGATCCAAGAAATCAAAGGGAAATTCAAACCTAGTTTAGGAATGCAAAAAGACAAACAGGGAGCACACTATCTGACCAGGAGGAGATAAACAGAAGGTGGAAAGAATATACAGAAGAACTGTACAAAAGAGATGCAAGGAGAATACACTCCTTTGAAGAAGAATCTTATGTGGAAGAGCCTGCAATCTCAGAAAGTGAAGTAAAAGCTGCTTTGAAAGCACTTGGATGAAAGACAGCACCTGGAGAAGATAGGAAAGCAGTAGAACTATTCCAAGCTGCACAAACTGAATCCTAACAAGAATATGTCAACAAATACGGAAACAAAATGAAGCCCACAGACTGGAAACATTCAATATACATTCCAATCTCCAAGAAAGGAGATGCAAAAGAGTGCAGAGACCATAGAACTATTGCATTAATTTCCCACATAAGCACAATGATTGTGTTGTAACCAAGCAGAGTGAGAAATGCTGGACATTCAGGCTGGATTCTGAAAAGAGCCACTAGAGATCATACTGCAAATATATGTTAGCTACTGGAGCACACCAAAGAAGTTCAGAAGTAGTTCAGGCTCTGCTTTATAGACTACAGCAAAGCCTTTGACTGTGTAGATGATGAGAAATTATGGATGGTCCTGAAAGAAATAGGTGCGTCCCGGAACTTGATTGTTGTGATGCATAACCTGTATTGTGAACAAGAAGTTACTGTTAGGACCAAATATGGAGAAAGAGAATGGTTTTCCACAGGCAAAGGTGTCAGGCAAGAGGGTATTTTCTTTCCCTATCTGTTGAATCTATACACAGAACATATCATAAGGAAAGCTGGAGTAGAATTAAAAAAAAAAGGAGTGAAAGCTGGAGGAAGACACATCAATAATTTATGATACGCAGAGGATACCACTGGCAGGAAGCAACAGTGACTTCAAACAACTCCTGTTAAAAGTGAAGGCAAAAGTGCAAAAACAGGACGGCAGCTGAACATAAACAAAAATCATGACTACATAAGAATTACACAATATTACAGTTAGCTCTGAAAAAAGCTGAAATTGTGAAAGATTTAACATGCCTAGGTTCAGTCATCAATGGGGATTGTAGCCAAGACATTCAAGGAAGAGACTTGGAAGGCTAGCAATGAAAGAACTAGAAAAGATCATCAAGAGTAAGGATGCTTCACTGGAGACTCTTTACAAGATCATCCATGTAACTGCATTCCCAATCATTATATATGGGCATGATAGCTGGACAGTGAAGGAAGCTGATGGGAAGAAATCGATGCATTACAAGCATGTTGATTTGAGAGGTCAAATCAAACCAGAGCTTCTTTAGAAGCAAAAGTAACAAAATAAAGGTTGTCATACTTTGGGCACATCATGAGAAGGCACAACTCCTTGGAGAAGTTAATCATGCTATGGAAAACTAAAAGGAGAAGGGAGAAGACCAAATATGAGATGGATTGACTCCATAAAGGAAACCACAACCTTGAATTTTGAAAAGCTGAGCAGGACTGTCATGAACATTTTGGGTTGCCATGTGTTGGAGATAACTTGATGGCACATAACAACAAAGGGTACTTTCGGTTTTGCTGTCAATATTCATTAATTTCATTTGGAGACATATAAACGTTATATTTATATTCTCTCATATGTATACTTACTAAGGGTAATGACCTGCAAAACATTAATTGTAGCTTTGAAACTGCTTGTTTTAATACTGTATTTTCAAATAGCATTCAGTTTGAATGCCATTTGAAATGGAAAATTTTCTGTGGAAAAATAAAGAACTGTAAAATTCAACATTCAACCCCATATCACTGCTCCTAGGACACATCACTCAGATGACCCAGGAACAGCAATTCCAGAAGTGAAGCTGTCCTAGTCTGTTGCAGCAAAAACAGCAAGCAGCACCTTAACGATTAACAAATTTATTATGGCACAAGTTTTGAGCCAGACAAAAACGGGTGTCATTATAAATTTTCTAGCTTTACAGGTGCCACAAGGTTCTGTGTTGTTGCTGCTTTCAATAAATGCATGCACAGATCCTATTAATTAGCAAATTCCCCTCCCCACCACCGCCACTATTATAAGAGGAAGGCTGGACACAAGGCCTATATATTGCAAAGTCTCGGGGAACTGAGGTGAGAGGGGATGTCAATTTGGTGTTTTGTAGACAGAGACTGCAGTATACCAGCAATCTGTCCCTACAGTGGCAGTTCTCTTAGTGGAGGTCAGACTACCTACTGAAAAGGTTAGGCAGAAATGTTTAAGATGCATCACTTGGGGCCGGGGGGTGGGGGTCAATCCTTCCAGAGTGAACATTCTACACAGAGAAACTAAAGAGGCAAGCTCAGGAACACAGGTGAGGGGACGAATGAACTTGCCTCCACCTTTGATGACTCCTGAAAGGCTGCTTTTGGGACTTTCTTGGGGGGAGCATTGAGGGGTATTGTCTCTTCCAATATTCTTACTGACTTCAACCTGTTAATTGAGATGCACTAAAGGCCAACTCTATTCCTATCTGCATAATTCTGCCCTCAGTTTATTATTTTGGGGATATGTAGCACTCTTTACATAGCAATTCAGTTGAGGACCCTGTGGCCCTCCAGATCTTGTTGGATTGCAAGTCTCCTTCACTTTTAACTGTGCTTAAAAGGGAGCTGTAATCCAGTGACTTCTGAGGGGTTACAAGTTGCCCTTCCCTGCTCAAAGGAGTTACAAAAGTAATAGTCACTAAATGGCACAAGCGATAATGTCCTTCATTTAAGAAGCCCTCTCTTCATTTCTTGCTCACATGAAAAAAATAGAAACTGGCACATGTTTTAGATAGGGAAACCTTAACAGCAACAGAATTCTGAAGAGGTAATCCTAGGAAGTAACTTTCCCCAAGTGAGAGAATGGCCTTTTTCAGGAGTTCTGCCTGATTTATGGAATCTGAGCATTCAAACTAGGTTTGAAAGTAATCTCTTTGGTTTTTCACTCTATATAATAACATATGCAATGCTACAACAGCAGTTACCAAAGGACTCTTATGGAGAAAATATTTCAGAATACCAAATATTTAGCCCACAGACACAGACTTGAGGCCCAGTTAACTCTCCTTCATATCAATTCCTATCTGGAATTTCTCCAAGGGCTTTGAAGTTTTGCCCTCCAATGATTATGGGTTAATCAGCCTCAAATCACCATTAAGACACAGTACGTACCAGCATATGATCTGCCTTCCCACCAGGTTAAACACAAACAACCTTGAAGCTCAGAAGGAGGAATAAAAGTCTCAGTCCAGTATTGGAGGTGGGAAATCACAGACTACCCAAGACTGTTTTCACTGGAGACACCAGGGATTCAGCTCGGAGCATCCTGAATACAGAGCGTACAGTCCACTACTAACGCCCTGCTCTCTCCCTGCACAATTAAACAACAGTTAAACTGTTTGGGCTTAGAAGAAATAGCTTTCTTTAACAAACAGCTATGTTGGCTGGATATTGCAGTCCAACACATCTGGAAAGGCACCAGGTTGGGGAAGGTTGCTTTGTTGCAGTCCAAAACTCTACCCAGCCCTTTAAAAACAGCAACAAACACTGATACAGAAATTTACTATATTGGACAGGGTATTTCTTCAAATGTACAGTGATGCCCTTTTAAATTCAGTTCAGAACAGTGTGGCCCCCTCTAAGGGCACTTGGGCCAGCAGCTTTTTATTTTACCTTATGGTTACTGGCACATTCTCTGATAAGCCTCCTTCACTGGCTTATAGCCCCCCCCCCCCACAATAAAACACCTATCTGTATAGTTATACCTATGGCCTCATAATTAATTTGTTTTATTTAAAGTTATTGCTTTATCATAAAGTTTCTGTTCTGTAATTTCCTCTTCAAAGAGAGAAAGGCAAAACAGTTAGCATTGTGTGCCTTAAGTAGGAGGGGTGGGGCTGAGGTGGAATTCAGAAATATTCTTGTTTAATTTTTTTGCTAAATAATGTTAGCAAACAAGATATCTCAGTGAAGAGATGTCAGATTATAATTGCTCACATATTCACAATTTAATAGGAGTACATTTCTGATACTGACGTAGGAGAGGCAGAACAGGCAACTTTTGTTAAATCTCCAGAGAGCCTTGGTGATTGGGTGACACAAAAATGATATAAATAGATAAATAAACAAGCAGGCAAGAACTGAAAAACTGCACTATCTATGTTCTGACTAATCACACCAAAATTTGCATTTCCCTGATATGTGTGAAACAGAAACATCGATGGATGCCAGTTGAGATATGGACGGCAGCCCTTCTTGTGCAACGTCTGTTACGGATAGTACAGCTTTCAAAGTATTCTTACTTCCTTTCCAAACCTCGTATTTTCTCTTTTCTCTGCACTTCACAAAACTTCACAAGCTTTTCTCTTGTTTTACGCTATCCCCGCCACACAACATTGTCCAATAATTACAAAATACAGTCCATCTCTGTTAGTATATCCTTTCAAGCCTTAAAGGGGCGATCAGATAGTGTGATGAAGTTTGCCTGCAGCACTTGAATGAGCAAACCGATACCATGAAGCAAGAAGAGTGTTCTTTCCTATCCAATAAGCAACTTTGATTTAATGTAAGGCATTGAGAAGCTCTAAACCCTGGCTTGTCTACTTTCCAAGACAAACTTTTCTCAAGTTTCACAAGATCATGAAACACACGGGGTGTTGAAACTTGGGCACAGGTCAAATGCCAGACTTCCAGGGTCTCCCAGTCAGTCAGTTCCCCCTTTCCCACAATCACAGATCATTTGGTGGTTTTTTGACAATTGTGCAGTTTTTCGCCGTTCTAAACGGTTGAAATGCCCTCTATCTCCAGTGCTACACAACACTGGGAGACCCCAGAGAGCATCTCCCAAAACTAAATTCAGTAGGATTCTTACTGTCACTTTTCATCAGATCAAGCAGCAGCAACTGCATCATTTGGATGTGTCAATGTCCCCTCTCATCTTGTAAAGCACTTTTTTTTTTGCAGTGAACCAATACATAAGTCTGAAGGATCATAACAGTTATAAAAACCAATAAGAAAACATTGTTGTTTGCAATATATTATTATTTACATTAGTATTTCATAACAGCTATAAAAGCCTAGCTATAAAAGCAAACCACTGGGCTGAAAATTTAATAACAAGGGTGCAAACATAAACAAGCTTAAACAGAAAAAGCAATTTCCAGCAAGCCCAAGCCAAGCATAATGGGAGTTTTAGGCCTTTTTTTCTGACTCAACTTGCTTAGGATTACACACCTTAAGACAGTAAACTCTCCAGTTTAAGTTTACTCAGCAAAAGAGCCAACCAGTGGCACCATGAGTCCTATCAATCTTTGTTTTTATGCAATAGCTTGCCATTGGACAACTATCACATGAACACAAAGTAATAAATTAACCTATTCACAGCATCTCTTGGCTAATGTCCATGGTTGGTACCTACTCTGCTTTGACAGCAGCAGATACCTTGACAAGGTAAGATCTTACATTATAGACCCCCATAAATGGGGAGCTGTGCTCTTGCAAAAAATGATCTTTTAAAAATGTAATTTATGCAAATGGAGAAACCCAGGAAAATGCACAGAAGATTCCTGAATCTGAGGAAAACCATTCCAGCGCTATCTGGTGCTACTTGATGGAAGAGAAATGCTGCAGAATTCTGTTGGGCTGAAATGAAATGGAATTTTCAGTGTCACGCTTCCATAGTTGAATGAATTCACTGAATTTTCATTGTGATGCTATGATAGATGCTTAGAAATTACAGTGTGGAATCATAAATTGAAGTGTGCACTGAGAGATATTTGATTAAAGCCCTGATTTATCAGAAGCCACTCCTGAAGAAGCCATTTCAAAATGGAGGGGATTTCAAAGGGGTATTACCTCCACCAAGCAATGTAGAATGCTAAAAAGACCTTATATAAATATCCAGGGACAATGACAATTAATGCAGCAGCTTAACAGTATTTAAATAGCTTATCATGACCCAGCATACATCTTGATGCTCTTGCAGTGCCCTCTAGGACTGAGGAGGGAAGAAATTTGGGAAAAAGCAGAGGCAAACAACTGTGCTTGTATGTCTGTTGGGCACAGGGGAATTTTAAGCACAGTTAAAATGCCCATGGTGTTTAACTTGTTGTGTGGACCCAGTCACTGCTTGGTTAGGTTATTTAACCTACCATAAACAATGGCCTCGTAGCCACCATTATGAATATGCAACTCCCAGTGGGGTCATGGTGTGCTATGCAAAGGTTGTTTAACCCATGAATAACCCATGGTGACCAGATTTATGATATGCTGCAACCCCATAATGGTGGCCACATGATCAGCCCAGCACACTGTGTGAACCAGTTCACAATATTACACAGAAACGTCACACTGCAGCCTGCCTGGTGATATCATTTCCCTGGAAATGTGAGGTTAGGTTTTGCCACAATTAGAGCTCTACAAATTTTGCTTGGCCTTAGAAATCAACCAAAATTGATGCTTGCCAAAGAACCTATCCTTCCCAAAAGGGAGGGACGGAATCTTGTCTGATATCACACTGAACAGTTGGAGGGCCTTGGAAGTGCGGCTGATCAGCACACGTGTATGAGAAGGGATGGTCCTGTCTTTCTCCCTGGCTCTGAGCTAATAAAGGGGAGAAGGAACTCACTCTGTACCACTCTTCTTGGAGATGCTTTGCGATAAGCAAGATGACTCACAGTTCTGAGCTCCTCCAAAGGGGAACACGAGGTCAGGAAAGGCTCCTGACTTTTCCAGGCTCCAGAGAAGGCCAAGATTCTCAACCAGATTAAAAGATGCACTTGCCAGTGGCAGGCACAATTGCTGGTTCTTGTTTATACTTAAAAGCAAAAGAATTGCTTTATATCCTCACTGCTTGGAAATTCCCAATCATTCTACCCACAAAAATGCACATACAACTCTCTCCCCACTTTAGAACCACATTCTTGTGATTTTACTCATCATCCCATGCTTACACAATCTTGTATCTCCAACAGTTAACAATAACCAGGTGTAGTATAGCTGTAATGTGTTCAATGGAACATGGGCAAATTTTGCCAAAATGCTGGAAGGCCACGTTAATGGATCCCTTCTCCAAATCTTCTGTTCTCAGGAAAAGGGGTACCAGAGAGCAGACTGAAAAGCCACCAAGAATGTAAACCCAGAGTCTTCCATCAAGGATTCAACAATAAAGCAGATGATTCAGATTTAAAGTAAGATTAGTGAAAAGCCACTGAAGACAGAAATAGAAGATGGAACTACAGTTTGGGACAATACAGGGATAAAAGCATATCAAAGCAATTTCCTCTCTCCTGGATGCCAGACAAGTCCATTTCATTTGTTGTGCCTAATGCATAGATCACAACCGAAATAACAAGAGATATTGCAGATAAACCCTGACAGGACTGACAGAAGGTAGTACCCCATGTTACAACTGTAAGCATGCTGCACATCTGTGATCTCTGCGATCACACTCCGTTGCTATCAGCAGTAACAAATCAGAGCAGTTTCATGGAAAAGCTCATTTATCATCAGGGCTTCTTGGGGGGAAAATGACACTGTGTGGGTGGAAATCAACCAAATGTATGCTGGGAAACTAAGAAGTAGAAAAGTATACATTAGGTTTGCACAACAATGGGGAAATGAAGGGTTCTTCATGTATTCTAGTTCCATAGTCCAAGTACAATCTTTCCAAAACATATGCCCATGTTAAGCTAGGGAAATGGCACATGCCAGACAAACACCTAAACTACTTTAAAATGACAATACAATGTGAACTTGTATGCCACATTCCAGAAACAGCTCTCATGTTTCATGTGATGAAACATTCCAGACTAAAAGATACTTTCAGCATTATTTGTGAAAATGTCCATTGCCTGTTGGCTAGTGTTCTTGGAAGTCTTCAAAATCAATGTTTCCCATCCGTGTCACCAATGAAATTGGGTAGAAGGCTGGAGCACGGGGTCCTCCAGATGTTGCTGAGACTCCATCAGCCTCAGCTAGTGTGGCCAAAACTAAGAGGCTGTTGGGAATTGCAGTCATCTGAAAAGCCACACATTCTACATTCCTATTTTAAGGGATATACATATATTAAAATACTGAGCTGAAAATCAGTTAAAAATGCTGAGTGCGTCCCCTTCTTTTTTTGCACAATGTTCTTGCTCCATGAATTTAGAAAAATTAGCTCAAGTGAAAAGCAGGTAAGTAAAAGCTACACCTTCTGAAATATGGGCAGATTAATTCTTCTATCTAGCTTTCCAGAGCCAAAGAAAGACCAGAAAGGGCAGGATGATCACATTCTGCCTGCATGTTTGGGATAAACTCCTATTCCTCAAAAGACTAAAATTCCTAAAATTCTTCTATAATTGCCAATGCCAATATAGCCTGAAAAAAAATTCTACGGCAGATGCTTGTTATAGTCAGGAAGGCATTTTTTAACATTTCACCATTGCCCAGTCTTATTTGTTATGGTTCCATGTAAACACCGTACGCATTTAGGCAAGAGCAGCACAACAGGGCAATGCCAGCACTGGGTGTGTACAGTAACATCACCTGAAGGGCTGCCCCTGTTGCTACTCTAGGAAGCCTGTGGAATGGTGATGATTCTGGGCATCACAATAGCTGTTGCAGCCTCACACCTTGGAAGTTCAAAAAGACATGGGCATCTGAACACTCTTTTCAAAACCTTCTGCCTTTCAGACAATTTGGATAGATAGCCATCACAAGCCCATCCTCACCCTCTCGTTTCTAGAGAGACGACAAGAAAACATTGTGCATTATACAAGCCTTCTTTGCTTGGGTGCAAGCAGAGGGCTAACCCAGTCATTAGGTGGATACCCTGGCCCATGCAGAGGTAGACCCAGGCCTCTTACCATCCACAGGTGAAGAGGGAGAAGTGTAGTTAAAGGATGCAATACATACTGCATCTAGTCCTGACACCTAATAGCTAACATTTAAGGGCACACTAATAATGTAATTTTATTGTATGTATATTAGCAAGAGGGACATTAATGGGCATTATTCTTGGCAACCAAGACTTCTCCTACTCTTCAATTTACGAAACCATTTTAAACACCTTTCACTTATCATTTGAAGTAGCAACAGACCACTTGGAAATACCACCAAATCAACCTTCCTTTTAATCCCATCTTCTAATTAGTTGCAACTTGAACAAGTTTGGGTATATAAGACAGATGGTATACTGGCAACACAACTGAAAGACATCTTATGAATTAGGAAAGTATGGTGGTGCTTCACATTGGGATTAACCACCAGAAAAGAAACTAACAATGGTTGCCTCTGTCTTTAGGACTAGCCTCCACAGTTAATTAACAGACAATGCATTTGCTATGGTTTGCATCTTATTTTAGCTTACATTTCACCCACAGAAAAGGTTTCTAATCAAATACTTACATTGGCTGCAGTTAGGTGACAAGGCAAGGAACAGAGAAGGAGACAGAGGCAAAGAAGCTACCATCAAACAGAATTGCTCAGTGATATTTTGGGTGAATGGGAAGCCCACTCAGTGACAGTTCTGTTCCTCACTTCCTCAGCCCGTGAGACTGGCCGGAGCCTGGTCAATTCATATGAGCCTCACATAGGAACTGGTCTTTCCTCTCCCACCTCTATCTCCTAAGCCTTTATCTGAAAAAAAGGATAAAAGTTCACTGACAACAAGCCCAGACAGGAAGCTGCTGCCTTGGAGCTAAAGCAACAAGCTGTGTCTCTCACCTTCAAAGCTGAAAAGTTTCAGCTTACAGCTTGGGTGTGATCTCCCCCAGCACAGAATTTCCCTCTCCAGATATTACTTACACACACACACACAAACACGGGGTGGGAGAGAGAAAAGAAACCAAGATGGTAAGTCCTTGTTTGCAGAAGTGTTTCAATACAGCAGTACTTGAACTCTTCCGAGTGTTGCCAACAAATATTGCCAACTTCTTCAGCCTTCTAACACTAGGGGGGCACCCTAGACCTGTTTATGGTTCCATACTCTGGAACCTTTCAGAGTGGCAAGCTGGATGTGAGAGGCCTAAGAAGGGCCTAAGAAGAATATAAACTTTATAATCTAGATGTCTCTGACACCACATCTTTAAAATGCTTTAGAATTCTGCCTTACTGTGAATGATCCAAAATGCTGGCACATGCCACGCCATCACGCCTCCCTAGAGCCTTCCGCAAAGGTGAGTGGCTGCCACCTGTCTGTCCATGGCTTGTTTGTTGCATCCCGGTTCACATGACACATGGGCTTTCTCTCTCCCTGATCAGCTAAAGTCATAAGCCAAAAACTAATCATGGCTTATGAATCTGACTTGTTTGATGAAATGGAGAAACAAGCAGGAGTCAAGATGGAAACTTTTTGACTAAATGATATTCACTCTCCTTTTTTATATTCTTTTTAGGATTTTTGTAAACTCATTTGATGGTACTACAGCGGAAAGACAAAGCAGAAATATCTTGAAATAAGTAAAATAAAGGAAGTTAAAGTACTGAAAAGAAAGCCATAGGCTTAGAAGCCTAACTGCCAAAATAACTTTGATGGAGCTAATTTCGAGCATTCCTCTATAAACAATAAAGAGCTGCATGTGGAAATATGAAATTAAACACATACCATGGCAACTGAGATAATTAAACTGAAAATGTGATGTGAGCACATTCTTCAATGAAAGTTGTTCATACGGCTCAAGAAGATAATTAAGGCTGGGTTGCGGCTCATGCTGGAGACCATTTTGAATATACAACACACCAATAGGTTTGTCATGTTGGCTAAACCCAGGCATCAGGAGTTGCTTGAGAGTTAAATAACCCTCAAATAAGTGATGGTCTGGTTCCAGGATTATTTGAGGGTTGTTTAACCCTCAAACAATCCAGCTTGCAGGTTTTCATGACACAGGAATAATGACAACCTCCCACTGAGGGACACATATTCAAAATAGCTGCAACTCACTGTGAGCTGCATTCATCATACCAACAGGCTACCTTTCACACCTCAAGTTAGTCTTCTTTCCAAGTCCCAGAGAAAAAAGCAAGAAAAATAGTCACGGTGAGTTGGTCAGAAAACCTATTCTGAAAGAAAAGACCCCAATAATGCTTCCAGTTCCCCCATTCCCAAGGAGCACTGACAGCAGGTATTTATAGCTCAGCGAGGCTGATGAAAATCTACTGCCAAGCCTCACTCTCTCATGCAACTGCAGCAGCCAGCAAGCCTGGCAGCACTCACAGTCACCCAGTGGAGATAATGAATGACCGCCTATAGAGAGGAGGTGGTCTTTCATGGAGTGGAGTCAAATGAGCACAGGATATAACCTTGGCAGGAATTCCTTTGCCCCTAAGAGATATTAAGAAGCAGGCCACAGTTAGAGCAATCGAGCTTAAGTGCAAATTGTACTGTTCATGGCCAAAAAAAGTAGAAGTGCAGTTTTATAAAGCCACAACTTTTCAAAAACAAAGGGTCAATGGGGGGTAGGTTTCACAGATCCCTTAGTATGCAATCACCTAAAGAAAATGTTTCCAGGTGTGGAACAACCATCCATCAAACCCAGAAACTACAGACTAGTTAACAATATACTACTTCCAACGTCACACCTATCCTATCTGTGTAGCACTTGAACACTCTGCTGGGCACTACTGCTCTGGAAGTGAAGAACACCAATGGGTGAGATTCAAAAATAGCACAAAGAAAGATGAGCTGGATTAGTAAGCCAGCCAGCCAGCCCGCCAGCCCATTTATCTACTTTGCACTAGAATAAAACATGCAGTTCTAAAGAAGCTTTGGAAAATTCTATGGAAATTATCCTCCGCTCCACCAAGAAGGAAAAGTAGCAGCTGAATATGACAATGAAGCAAACACAGAAATCTCTGTAGTCAATGCAAAGTTCTACACAACAAGCTATAAGAGTTAATATAGGATCTATTGCACCAGTCCTAAAAGTAAGAGGAACCTTTCATAGCACAGGGTTTGTTTAACACAGATTTCTGTGCTGGGAACTCATGTTTTAATTTAATCCAAACTTTTTACCATCCAGGCCTGCAGATTCATCACCAGCTTTTAAGTCAAAAGTACATACCCACACTACAATAGGCCTTGCCAGTTGGTTTTGTTTGTTTATTTTCATTTTTTATCATTCCCATAGTCAGTTGATCCAAATTACGTGCTTGTCAAGTGCTCGTGCCAGAAGAAAGATTTGGGTCCATCTCTGAGCACAATGGACACACTGAATAATACCAGGCTTTATCCTTTACCCTCCAACGCTGATCTCTAGTATGCCCAAATGGACTATACCCAGTTAAAACCTGATGTCATCACGCAGTTCTACAGGGTAGAAATTGAATGGTATGTGCAAATTTGTATGGGGGGGGGCGTTTCTCCCCCTCAAAGAGGACCTGTGTCAAAATGGCTCTAAGAACTTTCAGAGAACATGTCTCTTGCATACCCAGCTTTTTGGTTAGGCACGAAACAAGCAGTCTTGAAAGCAGGTTGTGGCCTTCAACAGGAGGAAACAATTTGCAGGCACGCAGAGGCCTTCACAAATGTGCTTCTAATTTTGGGAAAGAGTGTTTGCCGGGGGCATTCTCCATGATGCTGCAACCGACAGAGCATGACTCCTCTATGCTCACCCGCCCTTGCTCCCAGCTCATGTGGCCTTGTTTCGTCTATGTGCATTTTATCTATACATGTACTGGAAGGAAAAGGGGAGGGCATGTGGGACAGAAGATGAAAAGGAAATAGGAAAACACCTGAGAAAAGTAGCTGGACTCCTGTGTTCTTGGCTTTATAGTCATTTCTTTCTCCATGCATTGCAAGAAACAAGCAGCTTGCCTTGTAGACTTACATCAGGACAGACCATTTCTAGAGGAAGGCATTGGGTAGAAAGGCTGTAAAAGCCGTGAATCAGCGTTTTGTTTTGACCCTGAAAAGCATGGGTGAATGAGATATGGTAGCTTAAATGTGCCTGAAGTTCCACCTAGCTGGCATAGCAGATATCAAGCAAGGAACAGTTTAGGAAGATGGAAGCAGTGAGAATTTTTAGGTGGAACAGCTGCCCGGTTGGAAAATCAGCCAGTCTTCTGAGGCAGAATATGGCTGGGGAAGGCTCAATATAATGGCAACCTTTGGTTATGCAAAACTTCAATGCTGATCCCATTTCAGCAGCACTTCGCAAAGAAATACAAAGTAATACTAGCTACTGGTCTCTTCTAGGATCTCAAGGTGTTAACCTTACATAAGGCATCTAAACCACTACCTTCACTGATAACTTCTCAAGCTACTGTAACTTGACCCTGCAACAAATTTCACCATTCAAGCGTGGTGAACCTAAAATTGGACACACATAATGTTTCTCACACAGAAAATTATGATTTAAATTCATGTCCTAATTCTCAACCCCGAGAAACAGTGATTTGAGTAATGTCCTCCACAGACTCTTAATATTTATCTTATTTTGTATGCACTAGCACACAGGTTTAAGTCAGTCTTTCTACAGCAGGATAGGTAAACTCTCTCATTTTGCCTGAGAGAATTTCTCAGGAGGAGGATGGCAGGATGGGTTGGGGTCAGAGTCACCCTATACTCACTCTCTATCAGGGATCACCCCCTCTGCCTACCCACCCCCCCACCCCACACATACTGTTTCTTCCTCTCACAATCACCTCATCGCTCTCCAGACACACACCTATTCAACCACATGCACTCACTCACTAAAGCTCAATCTAATAATGTTTCTGAAGCAAGGCAACCTTCCAGAGATGCCATTGGGCTGCTCACCTCTGATTTATGAACCAGTTGTGACATTAAGGTGTTATCTGACCTCTAGGCAGATCCCCAGAACAGACACACATTCTACAAGCTCTCGAAACTTCCTGAATGCTTCAGCTGACACCATATTCTGTAAGGGTCAGCTGTTTATATCCATGCATTATGGATGATAACATGGGTAAAAGACTGATTATAATACAGATGTTCAGGGCTACCCTGCAAAGCTGCAGCAAAAACACTTCCTTCATTGACTTCCTTAGACAAATTGCTCTGTTGTGGTCATTAAATACTGCTTGCTTCCCCCCATAAAAATGTTTAATCTGGGTCTATATTCTTTCTCCTCTTATCTCAGCCATCTCAAAGTGGTGGTGGGGGGGCACATGGAGAACCATTCTGCTTCATCTTCACTTCAATGTATGTAGGCTACAAACATTATTTCTCTTCCACTGAGGTTCTCTCCTCCAACTTGAGAATTCATTTTCTGTTAACCTTTCTGCATGTACCCTAAATCTTTTAATTTATATGCAACTTTCATAATATATAGTAGCAAAGCAATATTTTGCAGCTGCTTACCCAGTTTGAGAGTCTATGTATCTCCTTAAATTTTTTAGGTTGCAACCTTATAAATTAATGTTACTTAACTGAAAGGCTGCCAAAGAGGTAGGATAAACATTTTTATAAACAAAACCAAACAATAACCATGGGATGTCCAAATATGAAAAGCCATAATAATATCATAAAGATTTTATCTATTAGACAAAACATTGGTGGCTTATAAGAATAATAGCATTTATAAAGTTGGAAAATAATCTCATCCATCCATCCATCCCCCTTCTCATCACAGAAACTGCAGCATACCTGACAGCTGTTTCACCTCTGCTTAAACATCCCCCCCTCAAAGCCTTATGCTCTGCTCTCAAACAGCTCTTACTCCCAAACATTAAGCCAACATTTGCTTCTTGCAACTTGTACCCACTGGTTCCAGTCTGCCCTATGAATACTGATTTCTGTGCAAAAGCCATTCAGGTATTTGTAGATCTCTATCACATCATCCTCACTTCCCAACGTTAAATATACCAAACTCATTTGATTTTTGCTCATAAGACTTGCTTTCCAGAGTTCTCATCATCCCAATCACATTCTTCAGGGCATGTTCCTAATTGTCAAAGTCTTTCTCTAACTGTGGAACCCAGAACTTGACAAAGTATTACAAAAACCCTGTAACACTCAGGAGTTTCCCCAAACTCTACAAATATATTCCACGTTTGTAAATTCTGACCTTGTCACCTAGACCAAAAAGCAAGATGTGGCCAAAAAAATACCCCAAAACAAACAAACAAAAAGCACTGAGTCTTTACCAATTACCTGTATTGTTTCTACTTATCTCCTCCGTTTATCAAGGTAACTTAACTGATCACTCCTTACCCAGTATGTGCCATCTGCCAATATCAACAAGTATACTCATTCCCTAGTAATCAATCTTGATTGAAGGAAGAGCAGCATCCTCAGAGAAGACATTCACAGAGCTCCAGCTGATGTTTTCTCTCAGGTGCAGCAGCATTAAACAGTCAGGAACTATCAGCTCAGGTTAAATCATTTGAACTAATCATCCGGAGCAATCACCCCAGAGCAAGGGTAGGGAACCTCCTGTCCTCCAGATTGGATTACAATTCCCATAAGCCCCAGACCCAGCCAGCATGCCCAATGGTCAGGAGTATGGGATGTTAAGTACAAAACAACTGGAGGACACAAGGATGCTTACCCCTGCCCTAGATCAATATGCAACCCAGGTGAATAACCAAGTGTATTTCACGGATTCTTGACATTTCAGACTAAGGGTTGCAGAGATATACTTCAAAGGTGCAATAGCCATATATTGCCACAAAATTAAAAAGGATAGAAATAGGTCTATTATGTAATTGTGTGGCAAATCTTCCTCCCCATTTCAGGAGTGGGTAGTTCATTGCAACCATACCTACAATCAATAGTCTGGTGTCTACCTTATTCATGCAGGCTTTATTCTAGGAGTTTCATTGCAAGTTTATTTAATACTTCCATACCCCACCATTTTTCCTGCAAGGAACCCTTTAACCTCACAAACACACTGTAAGGTGAGTCAGCGACCTGTGTGAAGTCACCTAGTGAGTTTCATGGCTGAGAGGGAAGAACCCAGATTTCCTGAATCTTAGTCCAGCTCAGTCTAACCACCACGCCACACTGCCTCAGTTTGGCAATTCAGCTCTGTCTCTGACAGAAACAGTGGTTTTCAGTGCTGAACAAGTTGCTTATCCTATTGCATGGGTCCTCAAACTATGGCCCGGGGGGTGAATCTGGCCCGCCATGCCCATTTATCTGGCCCGCCTCAGAGGTTTTGGACTCGCTGCGTGCGCGCTTGCATACACAGGCACGCACATGGCGAGGCAGCAGCTTGCTCACGTGGAGATTGTTTTGGACTCACTTGGAGAAAACGATCTCCATGTGAGCAAGCCGGCGCCTCCCCCCTGTGCACCCCCCGCCTCGCACCTGCCCCATGCCCCCCTGTCAGCAGCGCCTTGGTGGCCCGCACCCACCGCTGGCACCTTTCCACTGGCCCCCTGTTGGAAAAGTTTGAGGACCCCTGTCCTACTGGATAGGACTCTCCTTTTACTTTTACTTGCTCAGGAGACTTTACTTGCTTATGTTCACCAAGAGCATTTCCTACATGCTTAGTCAAGGCATGTATTAACCAATTTTTGTCTTTACACAACATCCCCATAGTGCCATATGCTGTCTACATGCCATAGCCTGGGAATGCAGAAAAGAGGAGACTGAGCTAAGGGTTACCCTTAACTCAAGAGATAAATGTTTCATGAGGGGATCCCCTTTTTTAATTATAGGTTTTGCAAGCCAGTTGACCAGTCAAATATTCCATGAGGTCATGAAGAGAATTGACCTCCTGCCTACTTAGCACAAACAACTTTAGAAATTAACCTTGGGGGGGGGCGGGGTTTAATGGCCACTAATACTTTGTTTTAGATGCTTTATTTTTTGTTTGCTTGCTTTGTTTAAATTGTAACCACAAGCTGCCCTTGGTGTCCCAGGAAAGAATAATTGACACTTATAAAGGCTTTATCTCCCAGGATTTATTTATTTAAAACATTTCTATGCGGCCCCCATCACAACAAAGCCTCAGGGCGGCTCACAACAAAAACAAAAACAAACAAAATCATTTAAAATTTTTATACACTAAAAATATTAAAACCCGGTGCATCTTGGCTTAATTTTTTTTTAAAATCCTCCATAATAAATTAACACTTAAATAAGTTTTAAATAAAAAGGTCTTTTTAAAATAAGTTTTAAACTTTTTTATAAGTTTTAAATAAAAGTAATTATGCGGTATACTTCTGTAATTGCATGCTTTTCTGACATTCAAGAAATATTGTTCTTTCAAGCCACCTTCTCAATTGCTTCCATAATCATGCTGAACCTGTTAAGAACAAATGTATCCTACTAAGAGCAGTGGAGAGACCAGTACCCCATATTATGTTGAGTTTGAACCTCAATAAGCCATTGAGGATTGGCCCCTAAACAACCAAGCAGTCTGGGTTCACACATCATTCTCCACAACCTATAAAAAAACTGATCTTGGGTTGTTGGGATGGAAGGGACAAATCTACTGCTAGCAGTGTGCCCATTCTCTCCTGCTTCTGCTTGACAATTTGTCAATTGTTTAACCAGTGGGTTTCATTACACAAGAACCAGGCCTATTCTATGTTTACTGACTTGTAACAATTTGGGAAGCAGCCACCATTCACAAAAACAAAACAATTTAAAAAATTACCAATTTGATTGCTCTTTTTGCCACTTTTTGTAGATTCTAGGGAAGGAGTCACTGGCAATTTCTCCCCAACCAGCTCCTCTTTGTCCCATGGTAAAGAATCAACATCTAGGTCTAACCCTGTGAGACTTTTACTTTTGGGAGATATAGCAACTCTGCAGATCTAACTTAAAGAGAATAGGGATGAATGTACTCAAAAGAAAAGCAGGAAAGACCACTACTGTGTATTCCTGCACCAGCGTTCCCTCACAAAATGGATGTCAGGTCTAAGCTGAGCACAACATTCCACAACAGGGATGAGGAACGTGTGGCCCTCCAGATGCTGTTAGACTGGAACTTGTATCATTTCCCATCACTGGCTGTGACAGATGGAGGTAGCTGCAGTCCAGCAACATATGAGGGGCACAGATCCTTGCTCAGTGGGTTTTCAGGGTCACCAAGATGACTAGCTAAACTGGAAACCAGTTTCATTCAACAAACATCCTTGTTTACTACAGAAGTAAAAAGGGAAAAAAAGGGAAGCAAATGTTCACAAGCCATTTATCAAGCATTGCTTGCAGCTTATTGGGTCCATCATGTAATTCTCACTTCCTACATCCTATCCAGATCTCAGATGGAAGAAAGCCGGTTGTGGAAGAAAGGTGAAGTCAGCAGTATCCTTCCATTAGTCCAGCCCCTTGCTCCCTTGCGAGAAGTCCTAATTTAATTTTTCTTTCCTCTATCACTTCCTGTTCTTTCCGGCCTGGCACAAAGCTCAGGAAGCAATCTGAGTAAGAAACCGCAAGAGGCTGCATGGCTTGGAGGCCACAGGGGACACACAACACCAGATGGCAGCTTTAGGAGGACTGTGAGGCGGCATCAACCTCAAGGAAGAGATCTAGAATAAAAGGGTTCTCAACCATACCCTCTTCTGCTCTGACCACTGGTAAGCTCAATTATTTCCACTTATAGGTTATAAATCAAGGTGCAGTGGTTCATTTGGGGCAATGACCTTGAGAAAGGAGGTGATCGTTAATAACAGGAATGATAGATTCTTGCTCCCGAATGGAGTCAAGAACAAAGCTCAACTGGAAGAAAATGGGGCCTCTCCCTTTCCCAATCTCAAATGCAGAGGGCACATGTACCAACACAATGCAGCGACTACATGGAATATGAGAGAGAAAGCAGAGAGAGAATACGAGCCAATGCTACCTTCCTTGAAGGCCATCTCCAACCTGGCATGCTTCGGTTGCTGTGGACTACAATGCCTATCAGCCCCAGCCAGATTCCCCACGGTCAGTTGTTATGGGAGTTATAATTCAAAATCTCTGGAGGAACCCAGGGTACGGAAGGGGAAGAAGCAACTGTGCTGGGTTATTATTATTTTTCAATTTTGTCCAGAGCAGCTGTCCAGGTGATGACCAGGAGCGGGTAGAAACATGAGCATACTCAAATGATGGGCACCCAGCCAAGTGTTCGCCTCTTTCTTCCCACTGTTGCCATTTGGGAGTGTATCAGTAAGGAAGAGCAAATTCTTATTCCTGAGCCAGTTTTTTTTTAAGGACCCACAATAATATTGCCTCCACCCATATGCAAGTCATATCTAAATGTTTGGTGTAGGAAGGGTTTCATAAAGTAGAGGTCACACACGAAATCCTAGGGATGCAAAGACCAGAGTAAGAAATGGGGAAGGGGGGGAATATTTTCCTTGCCCCAAAATAGAAAATGAGAGCTTGAGGTCACATTTTTAAACACGCTTACGAAATATGCTTTTAAAAAGTCAAAAGGATTTACATTACCAACATCAATATAGTGCATTTTTCTGTTCTTTATAACTTGAATTCTTCTATTTCTTTCAGCTGAAATCTACAGAATTTGCTAAGGCCCAAATACTGCATGTTACCTTTTTACTTGTATACAATGTTAATGTCTTTTTTCCACCTTGTTTATTCCTAAATTGCAGCTGACAAAAAGGTATCTACAGGTACTTTAGAAGAGGAACAATAGGCAAATCCTAATACCAGGTATATCTCTATCATTACTGGCATGAAAACAGCAATACTGGTTCCCTATGTTGAATATGTGAAAAAGGAGTGTTTTATTCTGGAACTGCTAATGATAAACTGAATCCATGTCATATTCTTAAAGGGCTAAATAAAGTTAAGTTTTGATAATTACTGCCTATATATTGACTTTTCCCAAAATTTCCTCAGTCCTTTGTTAAATGACAAGTGGATGCCTAATACATCCCTCTTGCTTACTTCCCTCTTGCTTATTTATTTATTTATTTATTTATTTATTTATTTATTTATTTATTTATTTAAAACATTTCTATGCTGCCCCCATCACAACAAAGCCTCGGGGCGGCTCACAAAGAATACATAAATACATACATAAATAATGATAATATAACAATTTTAAAAAATCGTTTAAAATATACTTCTGAATATACGTGAGATAAACACGTATTTATTTGCAAGTAGACATACTACTCATGTTTTCTGTTGAGTCAACAAAGGCTTGGTGTTTGGGAAACTATTTGAAGTGCTGCTGAGTGATTCTGTCCCACTTACTTCTGAGCAGTTTTGTGATCACAGTGCCACCCTGAAAATGCAAGAATTCATCACATTTTATGCTTTAAATTGTTTTTAAATCACCATGAACCTCCCAGAGAGTAACGGGCAGCATAAAACACTGGGGAGTATCTATAAACAAACAAACAACAAACCCACAGTAAGCAAGGAGCACATGGGTGTGAAGTCAGGAAAATGGCTAGCTTTAATCCCATTGCATATCACAAGATGTTTATAAAAGGGAATTTCTCCTAATTCTGTTAATACAAGATATAGCACCAGGAAGAGAGAGCCCACACAAGTCTTTTTGATGAGGAAAGGGTGTTCCAGCAAGGCTTCAGCAAACAAGAAAATGTAAGGAGCAAATATTACACAGCAGCAGTGTGACTTCTCTCCATATTCAGTATACTTCTGAAAAGCAAGTTTCTTGCCCATAATCATGCAAATATTATTTTTAAAGTAGGCAGGCAAAGGCTAGTAAAGTCTTTGAAGCCTGTGAGAAGCGGCTGAATTGGTTTTCCAGTGTCCAGGATGTGCCCAAGGTGGCCCCTTACCCCCTTTTTCATAATCAGCAGGTGCAGAACAACACAAAGTAAGCAGTACAATCCAGTTTACGCAACATTTAAAGTTTGCATAAATTTATAACTAGCAGAGAAGTACACTTTTCTTGGTGCAGAATTTGGATATATATTTCAAGTGTAGCTCAACTTAAGCTTTTCATAGTCTCTACATCCCATTTAATTTTGATGGCAACTCTGCCTAGGTCAACCTCTCACCAAGATGCTGAATGGTAATATCCAAGACTAAATGTAATAGCCCAACTCTGTAATATAGCTTTGGATTCCTAGAATCCTATCTCACTGAACTGGGCAATATGTGAGCAACATAAATCTGAAATTCCTTCAATTTATGTACCTGTTGTTTTATAGTATATTTGTACTGCACTAGTATGAAATATTAATGGCAGAAAGAGAAGAGGAACTAAAGAGCCTCTTGATGTGGGTGAAGGAGGAGAGTGCAAAAGTTGGCTTGAAACTCAGCATTAAGAAAACTAAGATCATGGCATCCAGTCCTCTCACTTCCTGGCAAATAGATGGGGAAGAAATGGAGGTAGTGACAGATTTTATTTTCCTGGGCTCCAAGATCACCGCAGATGGGGACTGCAACCAAGAAATTAAAAGATGCTTGCTCCTGGAGAGGAAAGCTACGGCAAATCTAGACAGCATACTAAGAAGCAGAGACATCACACACTGACAACAAAAGTGCGTATAGTCAAGGCTATGGTTTTCCCAGTTGCAATGTATGGCTGTGAAAGCTGGACCATAAGGAAAGCTGAGCACCGAAGGATTGAGGCCTTTGAATTGTGGTATTGGAGGAGACTCCTGCGAGTCCCTTGGACTGCAAGGCGATCAAACTGGTCAGTCCTAGAGGAGATCAATCCTGACTGCTCTTTAGAAGGCCAGATAGTGAAGATGAAACTCAAATACTTTGGCCACCTAATGAGAAGGAAGGACTCCCTGGAGAAGAGCCTAATGCTGGGAACAATTGATGGCAAAAGAAGAAGGGGATGGCAGAGGATGAGGTGGCTAGATGGAGTCACTGAGGCAGTTGGTGTGGGCTTAAGTGGACTCCGGGGGATGGTGGAGGACAGGAGGGCCTGGAGGAATGTTGTCCATGGGGTCACGATGGGTCGGGCACGACTTCGCGACTAACAACAACAACAGTACAAAATGTATCTCTGTAATAACCTTCTCTCAAAAAGAACTACACTGGCAAAACATATATTTAAAAGAAACGTTAGCTGTATTGCACTACCAGTGATTTCCTGAATTAGACAATCTCTTATTAAAGTAATGTTGTGGTTTCCAATAGACTTTTTTTTTTTTTTTGGCTGAGCAAGATGCAGCCTAAAAGCTACAGATACCAAAGTGATGATCCACGGATTAGGCATTTTGTGTTGGTGCCCACACAAAGGACCCCTTCCTTGCTCAGGCTCTGTAATGTGGGTCAATATCACTATCTTCATACTGCAGAAATGTTGCCTGGAGGTAGGAGCAGCTCATCCTCAGGCTGAGACAATGTGGCTTGCCCAAGGCTACTTAGTGAGTTCAGTCTAGAGGGGAAATTTGAATTAGAGACAGTCCAGCCTGCACTGTTATCTGCTACACTCAAACAAGTTCTTTTCTGCATTCACTCACACTATTTCTTCTTGGAAGACAAGAAGGACCTGTTTATGTGATGCATAAATGAAGTCAGTTTTCCCCATTGTTTCCAACAGCATTCATGCTCAATATTGGAAGACCTAACGTGGTGGTGGTGCAGACTTCCAGTCCAATTAATCATATTTACATTTAAAGTTCAAAAATGAGTATGGATTAGTTATTTCCCGTGGTGGCAGCAGCAGCAACAGCAGCATCTGACTGAGGGCAAGATTGTATGAGGTCCCCATGATAGTTCACTATCATATACCTATTGAAAGTCAGTGGTATTTAGGGGCCTAGCAATCCAGCGGTACTCAAGCCTACTGCCTTAAATGAAATGTAGCATGCATTACTTCAGGAATATATATAGTCCTTTTAAAGTCTCTTCAAAAACAGTATGTGCAAGTTTTCCTAATGGGCATGCCAGCAGCCTCCAAAAAATTGCACTTTGGAACTTAAGTGCAAGGTTACTCTGTATTTATTTATTTAAAACATTTCTATCCCATCCTTCACGGAAGATGTCTCAGGATGGCTTACAACTTTAAAATCAACAATAATAGTAAAAATACAATCAGTATTTGTAAACTGATAAAGTTAAAACAATAAATAGCAAAAATGAGTAAATCCCATTCATAAAGAAAATACATACATAAATAAATAAAAATAAATAAAATAAAAATGTGAATGATAACTTAAACATCCAAAATCCCTAATTCTTAAAATGATGGCTGAATAAAAAGGTTTTCACCCAGGACCAAACAGAATATAAGCTCCGCGCCAGGCAAACCTCTCTGGGGAGCACATTCCAAAGCGAAGCTATTCCTGTAGAGCCAAGCTATTACTATGAGGGCCAAGGAGCAGGCCAGAACCATATTCACCGTACTGGGCTCTTTGAGAGGAAGGTGGACTATGAATCAAATCATACTAAACTAAATAACTAAATGAAAATGTTTGTATCTTTTCTAAGCCCTAAATTTGCACAATCTTATTCCAGTGCAAACACCAAAAGATGCTTAGCTGGATTAAAAGCAGATCCAAACGGGATCATGTTCTCAGCAACACTGCACGTCTTCCACTCAGAACTCGGAATACTGACATGCCTGTTAGGTCTAAACCACAAGCTGCACTAAGTGTCATGCAACTCCCCCCGCACACACTTCTTTTGTTTGTTTAAGAAAAGCAGCTCCCTTCCCAAACTGGTGCTCTCCAGCTGTGCCAGACTGCACCTCCCACTGTTTCCACTATCAGGATTGGGGAAGACTGCACTAGAGATTGCTATCATAGCAAGGATGAGGAGCGAGAGGGCTATGTAACCCTATGTTTCCCTGATGGCCATCTGACCTCTCAAAAATAACAGCAAGGTTATCTTTTTGCGCACAGTTATTCTGACATGTAATATAGCATTACAGGTATTTCACAAGACTTAATCTCCTTTTAGTACATTTGTTGACTTCAGTGCATTGTCCTGCAGGGAAACCACCATTGACCAACAATAGCATGAAGATGTTTGCCCCACATTCCCACCCATTTGTGCAATCATCAAGTGGTATAAGACAACCGTCTTGCCGTGGTTATTACATTAGAAACCTTGATCTGATTATCTGGAGGTCTGTCCCACTGATGACAATGGGATGTACTTGAGAGCAACCCTTACAATGATGCTGATATTTATTTATTTATTTATTTGCCATATATGCTGCCCAATTAGCCACAAGCTCTCTGGGTGGTTTACATGCAATCAAACAGAATAAAATTCAACAATACAATAAAACAATGCTATCAATACAGTACATTAAACAATAAAACAGTTAAAACGAAACCAATAAATGAAGGATTACAACAGCAGCAACTAAATCAGGATTCCAAAAGCCATTCAATAAAAGCTGATCAGAATCAAAAGGTCTTAAAAATCCACCTATGAGGACCATATACACTTCCCTGGGGAGGGAAATACAAAGATGTAGGACCACCCCCACAATGGTACAAGAAAGGCAGGAAGCTACTTTAGCCTGTTTTCAGATTTTAGATGCTTCTCATTCCCTGCAAAACACATTAGGCGGCACTAAAGTTTCATTACTGGCACTTCTGAGAACTAGTTTCTCCTTTTGCATTCTTTCCATCTCCAAAATATACCTGCCTGACTGTTTTTACCCACTCAGTTTAGCTGTAATACAAAAACATTTAATACATTTCAATACAGTACGAACATACTATAGTAAAAGCAGTGAACATGTTGCCCTTCAGATGTTGTTGGATTGGAACTCCCACCAGTTCCAGCATGGCCCACAGTTAGCAGTGATGGGAGTCCAGCAACTTTTAGAAAGCCACATACTGCTCAAACCGGAGCTACAGCACTTACCTGGGTACAAGGTTAAGTCTCTCACTTTTCTAAGACAGCTGACAAAACTGCTCCTATAACGTATTACAGTGAACTCTGAAAATTGTCAGGTTATATACATTATCTCATCACCCACATGAAATTAATTCAGAATATATGCCATGATTCTAATTTTGGCCCGGCAATCATAAACATGGATTAGAACAGCTACTCCAATTTTGAAAAGTTTTTCTTCTACACCTCATTTTGTCATGCTTACAGGAACATATTCAGAACTTCAGTGCGTCATTGTTTACACTGAGTAAACTAACCTAAACCAGCCATGGTTATATTGGGTAGGAATGTTGGGAGTTATGGTGCAACACATCGAGAGGGCATTAGGTTGGAGAAGAGTGATATAAATCATCTTCACAATCACCAATTTAGATTAGGAATCACCACCATCTTTTGGAAAAGGGGAAAATCCCACTTTTAATCATCCCTTAATGAGCCTATTTCAAGGATGAGTGGTTAATATATGTCACCAAGGCAGAGTCTGTTCCAGCTAACCTTATAGACTGTTGCGCCATAATGCATCTCCCCGACACCCATATGGGATCTCCACTACTATAGAACCATAGGCCAAAAATAAACTGGGTAGATGTTTGTGCAGAACCTGAAGCATTTCTCCTTTGAATCAGTTTAAGGCTCAAAAACAGTAATTCATTAGGTTATGCATTAACACCCTGTATCCTGCTGCATGCACAATTAAGATGATCAAAAATAGGAATAAAGCTGTGAAGCTTCTCTTTTCAGCTCCTTTTCAATGAATACTTGCATGCAATGTAGGGATCCTCCTCTGAATTTTTGATTAAGTGTTTGAAATCACTACTAATTTATTCTGCATAAATTAGCATGAGGTACAAAAAGGTGTAATCATGTATATGCTTGTTCACCTGAGAATACAACTCACTGGTAGGAGAGAAAGCAACTTTTTTTCTCTTTTTTATGGAGGGATGGCAACTTTTTTTTTTTTAATGGAGGGATGGAATGACTAGATTTTACAGTGCGCTTTATTACTCTGCAGGAAGTTAGAACTGGAACTTAATATCTAGAGCTCTGATCTAGGAAGCAGCATCATCCATGCCCAATTTTGCCTCAGAATAGGAGACATTCACTTTAATTTAAAATGAATCTCGGGACAGATTTATCTAGTAAATCTTGTATAATGACCCATTCATGAACACAGATAACACAGAAGGGATTAAGCACTCAGCTTAAAAAGCAATTGTCAAGGTATCTCCTCCATGCAAAGGTGAAGGCCCTTACTTTGGGCAGCCTTCCCATCCAGTCCTCTTGACAAAAACAAGAACTAGAAGACAGCTATGTTTCAGAGGCATGTTTTTGCAAGCCCCTGTCCACGTTTTATGACCAAGGCCTGGGGAAATTCAAATCAACCAGAGCAGTAAGAACACAAATCTTCAAAAGCCCATCCTGGATGAAGTATAAACAAACTGGGCACAAAGCAGCAAAGCCTATAAAACAGGAATGCTAATGGTACCCCCACCCCCACCAAATAAAAATATATCTTTTCCCAAGCACAAAGCTCAGCAAAAATCGGGACATTGGTCCACTCAGATTGCATGAATTGTCCCTTGCCACACATCACAACACCAGCATAAGCATTTGGAGGGCTTCAGCTATGTTATAGTTTTCCAAACTAGGTGGGTGAATTTAATGTAATATACAAACTACATATAAAAGAAAAATCTTTCGTGGTCCATCAGTGGACTGGGAATTCCATTTAATTTAATGCTCCTCCTTCCATTCATACACAATTCACCAGTACATCACAGATTCAAGGAAATGGTCATGATTATGAAGTCAGATATGCCCTTCTGAAGACAGCTAAGGTGAAAACAGAATTCCAAAAGAGGTCACATCTATCTTCACAGTCTAAATTGAAGGAATTACTGGTTTATTTCCACGTTGTTACATTTTGGCTTTCAAAAAGGGAGTGCTTGCAACAATGCTCTTTATAACAAAAATCCTATACCCAGTGGGACTAATGTATCTTTTTTGAGATGATCCACATATTATCAATAACATACGCTGTCCAATATGAATGAATCTCACCACTGGGTGGGATTACAGGGAAACATGGAGTTAGATGCCATCAAGTGGACAGCAATGGACTCAGTCTTCTCTCTGCCTTCGATCCTTTGACCTACATCCTGCCATCTGAGAGCTTGCTTGGAGCCTGGTAATGGGGGTGGGGGGGGCGTGATGCAGGAGAGCCAAATGAATGACTCCAGATGGGACTAAAGGTCTCATGGCCTAAGGAAAATAGTCAGACAAGTTTAAGTTGCTCCTGAATGCACTGCTGTATAACAGAGCTGAAATGTTCACCAGGGAGAGCTTTTAGTCAGCCTTTCTCAACCTGGTGTTGTTCAGGTTGGATTACAATTTCCAGTATTCCTGGCTACTTGGCATGCCAGCTAGGGCTGAGAGAAGCTGACCTTAAAAACATCTGGAAGGTGCTTTAATCTGTGCAAAGGCTGTGGACAGATTCAGACCTGGCAGACTCAAGGTAAGATCACTGCAAAGTGTTCTGCATTTGTCTGCTTGTGCAATACAGTAAGCTTAGTCATTTCGAATAGACAATCCTTGATCTGTGATTTCTACATGATGTCTCAAAACCCAAAGACTATTGGTTAATTGTGAATTAAGCTATCCACAGAGAATCAGTAGTTAGGTTATCTATGGAGTGTTTAACCCATGATTAACCTATACTGTCACCTATCAACCTCAGATCAGGGGCTGGTTATTCAAAAAAATAGCAGCAAGGACCATCACATGCCACCACCATGTGCAACAGCCCCTCTGTAAGGGTAACCACAAGCTGTATGCCAAGTGTTATAGCGCTGATGAATAAAGGCACTACAATACTGCCAGTTTGCATACCTACCCTTGCATCATAATCCCGAGCATCATAACTGTTGCATACTAACTCAACATTTTCTTTGAGATGATTTCCAGGGGGAAGTCTGATGAAGCAAAAAAAGCAGAGTCTTGCCACACTTTAAAGACAAAGAAAATTTATAAGAACATTTGTTTGTGTGGCTACAGCCGTCTTTATCAGCACTTGATGAAGTGAGTTATAGTCCACAAAACCTTATGCCATAATACATTGTTAGCATTTAAGGTGCTACAAGACTCTACACTGTTTATGTGAAGTTAGGATATTTTCCCCTCAATTTGCATCGTTCTAAACTTACTTACAATAAACCACATTTGCCATAGTATTGCTCATTTGAAGAGATCATTATGTAGTTCTTTGCAATCCTTTTTTTTTTCAAGAATCATAGAACAGTAGAATTAGAAGAAACCAAGGTGGGCATTGGATCCAACCCACTGCTGCTGCAGGACACCGGTTTACACCATCTCACTCAGGTGGCTGCCCAGTTTCTTTCTGAATGACTCTAGTGTGGGCTCACCCACGACTCTAAGCAACTGGTTCCATTTTCTTTTCCCAATATCTAGCCTGAATCTGCTTTGTCACAACTTGAGATAAGTATTATTGTTTGTTTGTTTCTACCATCTTGTACAATTTGGAACCATCAGCAAATTGGCTCACCTCACCATTCACTCCTAACTCTAAACAATTTAAGAAGCCCCAATCCCAATATGGGGAAGCAATGGCGCAGTGGGTTAAACTGCTGAGCTGGTGATCAAAAGGTCAGCAGTTTGAATCTGTGGGACAGGGTGAGTGCCCTCTGCTGCGTCCCTTGCTCTTGCCAACCTAGCAATTCAAAAGCATGCAAATGCAAGTAGATAAATAGGTACCTCTCTGGTAGGGAGGAAACAGCACCCTGCGATATCATGCTGGCCACCATGGGAACATCTTTGGACAGTGCTGGCTCATGGCCTAAGAAATGGAGGTGAGCACCGCCCCTTCTAGCCGCTTCAGCTAGTGGAATAAAATCCGCAGAGACTCCTTTCCTTTAACCCCAATATAGCTTCCTGGGGGATCCCACTGCTTACATCTCTCCATGGCAGGAACTGTGCATTTATTCCTACTCTTTGCTTCCTGTTCTTTAAACAGATACCAATCTATTTGAAGACTGACCAGTGCTATACACTTTCTCCAGTATCGGAGATGGTACGTCTCTGAATACCAGTTGCTAAGGAAACTGAATAGGGTGCTAGTGTTGCACCCACGTCCTGTGTGTGGGCTTCCCACAGGCAGCTGGTTGTCCACGGTATGATCAGAAAGCTGCAATAGGTAGAACCTTGGGCTGATTCAGTGTTGTGCTCTTGTTATCTGATCCCATTGCAGCTAAATGTGTGCAGGAGTCTTTATGAAGGAGCTCTATCAAAAGCTTCTGAAAATCCAAATATCCATCTAATGGACTACCCGTATTGACATCCTTGTTAACATGCTCAAAGAACTCTATGGGACTCACTCTGCAGAATCCATGTTGATACTTCTTCAAGTCTGCTTCTAAATGCATGATCATCTTTAATGATGTTTTCCACCAATTTCCTGGATTCCTTTTTAAAAATTGGTATTATATTAGCCACTTTCCTGTTCGCTGGCAATAAGACTGATCTTAGGGGCATGTGGCATATTTTTATTGAAACAGCAGCAATTTTGCATTTGAGTTCATTAAGAATTTTTGAGCAAGTATCATCCAGACTCAGTCTGTATTTTGTCATAAGGGTTGAGAACCTCATCTGTTATCAACAATATTTTCCTCAGTTCTTCAGATTTGCTTCCTGAAAAAAAGTAAGTTTTGTCTTTCTTCCTGGCTGGTTTACAGTTTTATTTATTTATTTATTTGAATTCTGTACTTCCCCACAGAATTGAAATGGGTGGTATAGAAATTTAAATTTAAGTAATGTATTATTGGTCTTAACGTTTTACCAAAATTTGCAAATTCCTTTTTGCTCCCCTTACCAGTTCATATTTTTTGCGTACACATGATTGTGTTCCTTTTGTTCTCATTTGGGCAGGTCTTCTATTTTCTGAAGTAAGCCTTTTTACCTCTGAGTGTTTCTTCATGCTATTTATTAACCACACTGGCTCAGTATCTTTCCTGATCTGCAGTATTCATTCTAGCTGAGCTTGTTATGGTGGTTTTGGCTTGCTTCTAAGCTTTCTTAGTTCCCTGTGCAACTTATTTTGAATCAGGGTTCTAATTTTTTTTGGAAGTTTCCTCTTTTGTGAAATAAAATGTGTCTGTTCTGGACTTCCACAGCAATTTTCTTAATAGAATTGCTGCTGTTTCTGATAAGTTCAACAATGCTTCATCTCCTACAAGGTCTGGAGATCACTCAGGATTAAGTCCAGGATTACCTCTCCTTAAGTCAGTTCCATGAGCAACTGTTTTAGGGTAATCATTTAGCATATCTGGAAATTACCTCACTGAGAGATCCTCAATTTGCATTTATCCTGTCTCTGTGAGGGTAACTGGAGTCATCCATTGCTGCAACACTTCATCTTTCGGATGCCTCCCTAATTTCATTCTCCATCTCAAGATCTCCCTGGTCAGACTGTCCCCAGTGCCAAGTTACTTCTGGGGTCTGATGCAGCTATTCTGTGGAGGGGCCTGCTCCATTTAAGATTTCTAGTTTGTTTGATTGCATGCCTTTCCTGAGGTGGGAAGAAGTGGTTAGATGAGCTGGCACCCAAATAACAGCCCATCCTCCAGTAACTGGAAGTCATTCTAAGCCTGTGAACTCTGAGCATCTTCTCTGGAAGCCAGTAAGTACTGTGAACAGCTGGATCTAATTTAGAGAAAGATGGGAGGAGACGGTCATCCAGCAACAATAACATATCTCAAGACTCTTCACAAAGTTCCAGAGTTCACAACAGTTCCCAAAGAGTACTGCTAAGGCTTTCACTGAAGTATGAACGGTTTGGGGGGGAAAAGTCATTCTCAACCTGCTGTTATAATGCAGACATTTTGGCACACTGAAAACTAAAATAGTTTGTTACTGTTCCCCTTATTCCCCACCTCCAATCAGATAAACTGAAATAAAAACTCAGGTCAAAGTAGGATGCTCACATGGGAGCTAAATGAATGTTGAAAGATGCTACTGAAAATTCAGAGGTTCTGTTAATAAACTTTAATTTTGTAACATAATATCACCCAGTGCTTTTTTTGTAAGAAAAAAGGTGGTGGAACTCATGAAATTATTTACCTTTCACATGTAGTCAATCACTGTACAGAAACCTACACACGTCAGTTGTGTAATGAAACATAACAATTGCCACCCGCAGTAAGCTCAGCGCGCGACCACACAACCGATCACAAGCTGAGCAGCGCCACAAGCCAAGCAGCACCATCACAACCAGCGTGGATGAAGTACGCATGCATCGGACTCGACACACAAGCAGCCTGCATGCACCGTTTTAATGATTTTTCCGCCGACCTGCTATGCTCGACAGGGCGATTCGAATCTACGTGGACCAAACATCAAATTTTCAAAAGTTACTTTTAAAACTTGGAAAATCCATCAAAAAAAGGTGCCGGAACTCTGTTGCAGTGCGTTCTATGACAAAAAAAAGCACTGGTATCACCTGAAACTCTACCAGAACAAAGCAGAACCCAATCTCTTGCTTGGGCACCTGTGAAGAGCCCACCTTTGAGAATTGCCAACAAACAGCAGGAGAATTTTTCTGAGGCACAAATAAACTTCTCTGGGAAGTTTGTTCCACAGCCAAGATGCCATGGCAAAGGCTCTCTTCTTAGTAGCCACATGCCTCTTGTCCCTTTTCTTAGGGTTCAGGCAGGTACACATGAGAGAGAGGCTCCTTCAGCCATTTGCAGCTCTGAATGTTAATATCAACACTTTGAATTAGATCAAGACATGGACCGGCATCCAATACAGAGAGGTAAAGTACTGGCTTAATATGATCACATTGGCCAGCCTGCACTAGCACGATTTGATTCATTTATTTCTAAACAGCCTAATAGCCACAGCTCTCTAAGTGGTTTACAACAACGCTTTAAAAATGCAGTATAAAATACACCACATTATAAAATATCATAAAAAGTTGCCAAACAAAATTTAACACACACAAAAAATTATGAACACTTCTTATTAGCAATGTGTGTGTGACCAGGCGAATTATAAAGCAAGACAGGCAGACTTAACTGGGGAGTGGCAATTGACCCATGACATGCATGGCAGAGAACTGATTGTCAAGGCCACACACAACACTACAACCATTGGATCTCTTTTTTTTTAGATTACAGTATTGTAAGAAACTCCTCAAGCAAGGTAAATCAAATAACAGGGGGAATATTGGTTTTTTTTTTTTTTTAAATTAAAGACAGATAGAAGAAGGCATTTAATGCTGGTCATCCATCCAGGTTTCCTGCAGTTTTGACACAATTTTGAAATCTCACTAGGGTTGGTAAAAATGATGACTGCTTGTAAAAGCCAGTATTGAAATCCAGGCCATTCTCATGGCAGAGACTGGGCAGCACAGTGCGTCCTTCCCATGCAAAAATCCTTCCCCTTTCCGAAGATCTGGTGGAGAAGCTCTTCTTAGTGCCTTGACCGGAGTGGAAACCCAGTGTTGACACAACTGAAAAAGAATCTCCTCAGAGGCTAAAGCTCTGGCGTACCTTGCCCTGCAGTGCTCATTTGGCCCCTTCCCTTGCCCGTCTCCCACTACTCATTCCAGCAAGCTAAATGTGTGTGTGTGTGGGGTGATGAAATTTATTTTACTTGTTAATTCTTTCTCTATTCTCTATTCTATTTTATAGTATTTTATTGCTGCTTTACGAGATTGCATTCTTTCATTTGTTACAAGCCATTAGAAGGGTAGGAATCAAATAATCAACAAGGCAAGCATCAGAAGTATAGCAGAACAAGAAGTATTTCAAAATCAAGACTCTCTGTGGTGGAAAAGGTCAATTTGAGTTTAGACTTTTAAAAAGTGTGGTGTAGTGGTTAAGAGCGTGGGACTGGGACTCAGACGATCTGGGTTCTAGTCCCCACTCAGCCTTGGAACCAACTGGGTGACTTTGGGCCAGTCACAGGCTCTCAGCCCAACATCCTGTTGCTGTGAGGACAATATTGAAAGGAGGAGGAGAATTATGTAAGCCACCTTGAGTACCTTGAAAGGAAGGCAGGACATAAATATAATAAATAGATAAAATAGTCCTTGCATCAGGACAGGGAAATTAATTGCCCAATATTGCTGTCTCCATATTGTAAATTGGGATAGTGTGGCAAGGTGGAGAGTCAAAGAGAAGACCAAACTGCCAGGAGTGGCGGGAACTAAAGCTGAGAAAACATCATTTACAACTAACTTGTAATGAAGTCCAGTATTATCATCTCCTTATTTATATATATATATATACACACACACACACACACACACTGTCCTAATCGCAAAAAAGCCTCAGGACGGCTTACAATATAATAAAATATAAATATTTTAATGTAAGTGCATTAAAAGGATAACTGCCCACTGAAAGAAGCCTCTCATTTGGCCGGTGTGCCCCTTATCCTGCCCTTGCTCCTTAATCTGGTGCTTTGTAGCATCCTTTTCTTGAGAAAGTCTAGCATCTCGAATAATCTAAGAACCCTGGCACTCACTGAGTGACCAGTAGCAAACTTAACACAATGAGACTAGTGGAGAAATAGTTACCCAGTCATACAGTAATGCCATTGGTTAGACTAATGAAGATATTGTGCTGACCCAAACCCTTTGGAAATGCATATTGTAAACTAGGAGGGGTTGGGGGACAAAAAAAATAAACCAGTATGTGAATCTTCTACAATGGAATGTAGCTCACTCTATGGCAATAATGTAATTAAGATTTTATTTTATTTATTTAAAACATTTCTATGCTGCCCCCATCGCAACAAAGCCTCAGGGCGGCTCACAACAAAAACAAAAACAAACAAAATCATACAAAAATTATACACTAAAAATATTAAAACCCGGTGCATATTGGCTTAAATTTTTTTTTAAAATCCTACATAATAAATTAACACTTAAAATAAGTTTTAAATAAAAAGGTCTTAGCCTAGTGCCGAAAAACAAATAACGACGGCGCCAGGCGGACCTCTCTACCAATATTACTGCTAGGAGTGGCTCAAGACAACATCCTTAAATTTAAGAAAGGGCTGGAATTGATAGGTAAGTCATTTAGAGCAACTATTCAATAAAGGCTTTTTTCACTCATTTTGTCTGTATTTATACATCACTGATACAGTACACAGGTTATCAGGCTACAGACAGATGATTCAACAATTACATACGATACACTGCAAAATGACGATGTGATATTTCAGGTCTAGGTCATCCAAAATATTCACACATTCATGCGAAAGCACACGCATGCACACACACACGTGCACACACACAAATCATATGCCTTGGGTTGCATTAAGGGCAAACTGGATCAAATGTCCACCTCCACAGCCTTTTCCCGAACTGAATCCAGCACCCAGGTGACTGCAGGTAGAGTGCACTTCATTAAACTGCATGCAGACATGTTGCATTTTAGCAGTCTACGGGCACAATCTCATGCACCTTTAGACTGAAAAAAAGTCCTAAAATTGACTGACTGAAGGAATGCTGGGAGTTGTAGTATTTTTTCCCTCCCCAGACATGCATGGCATTGTGTCTTAATAGTAGAACACAAGTTCTCATCTCAGAACTGGGAGCCTGGGGAAATGTGTTACTCAGGTTCAGCCTTTCCCAAGCTGGTGCCCATTGGCTATGTTAAGCTACTACTCCTATTATTCCTAGCCAGCTTACTCTGGCCATGCTGGCCATGAATGATGGAAGGTACCATCTAATGTATCTGAAGGGCACCAGGTTGGGAAAGGTTGGATTTAGCTCATTCTAGATTTTCAAATGGTAATTTCCTGTTGTGCCTTGAGTATAACAGGCACACAGAGTGGCTGGAAATCCTTAAGAGATTGTAAGATTCTTATTCGATGTCTCTGGGTTCCTTTAGGCATGGGGTGGGAGAAGCTAGACTACAAGCTAGACTAAAAAAAGGACTATCTTCCTTTTTTTTCCAGAGCGATTCATCAAATTCTTAAGTATCAGATTCAAAAGCACAAGTCAAATCCATTTCACCCTCTGTCCCTGCTTCTCCCTGCGTGTGGATCGCCTCTGCAATGAGATAGCAAGCCCCAAAAGCCATCTGGGATCTCACTGTAACCCACAGGCATGTCTCACTTCCTGTGTTATAGAAGAAAGTGTGAGTCATTCCCTAAGGAGATACCCTGCCAGGTTCTGAGAATTAAACTTTTCCCAACCAAATGAAGGGTGCATTTCACCAGGCAGACAAATCTCAAGTCACTCAGTAGTGAGGTCAGATACAGGAACCAGTTCTCATATTGCACGGTATCCAGGTTTATGATATGGACTTCATGCGCCCCAGTCCACCAACATGCATGCACCAATGGAGTCACAGTGTTGTACAGTGACCTGAATGACTGGTTGCTAGTACATAAACAGATAGGAATTGCAAATTCACTTTTCTAGAAGTAATAACACAAGAGTAGGAAAAAACAGGTACATTAGGAAGTCATAAATCTGGTGCGCTTGTATAACACACAGCAAAAATAAAAAATAAAATAACATTGTTTAAAAAGTGTTGCCAAAACTATGGGTATTATTTGCATGGATATAAATAGAATACATACCATAAGGTCTGGGAAAAAAATCTGGCAAGAATTCTTTATATGTTTTAATTGTAGAAAGATAGGAGATAATAATAAGATTCACAATAAAGAAGCAGCAGGACGGACATTAAATGATGCCCCCTCCCCCATATTGGTATTTCAACTACTTAATAAATAGTTTAGAAAAACAGGGTGCAAATGAAGTGATGACATATAATGACATATTTTTAGGAGGCATTAATGTTTTGCAGCCGTCTGGTGAGCTTTACTGAAAGAACTCTCAACACTTGTGCTTGAATTAGGAAGCCATCCGGAAGCATTTTTATACAGTGTTAGTGCAATGGTCCATCTAGTTCACCTTTACTCTACATTGACTGGCAGCAGGTCTGTAGCATCAGGCAGAAGTCTCTCTTAGCCCTGCCTGGAAATGGCAGGGGTTCCACCTGCAACGTTCTGCATGCAGAGCAAGTGCTGGGGCTACAGCCCTTCTCTAAATTAACTGATAAGCAACCTGCGATGCTAAGAAGGAATCCCAGAGGTGGGGACACAAACTAGAATCTCCATGGCACTACTAATGAAATAGATTTCTTTCGACTGTTTATAAACCGTCCAATTAGCAACACCTCTCAGAACACTGTACAAATTAAAACTAAAAACATAAAACATACAAGGTATCACAATAAATCACGGGGGAGTTAAAAAGGCTACCAATAATAACAATTAATAGCAATAATAATATATCATATAATAATATATAATACAAATATAAGGCCAAGTCATACCATGCCAATGACCAATAGATAAAAACCAGTATAAAATGCAATGACGTTAATTAACAATAACTGAATAACTGAAATGCTGGGAAAATAAAAATATTTTGGCATGGGAATAAGTAAAGAGTTGGTGCCAGGAGTACCACCCTGAAAAAATGATTTCATAATTGGGGTGCCACAGCCAAGAAGGCCCTTCCCCTTATGGCCACCTTGCCTTACTTCTTTTAGAGGTGGCTCTTGGAAAAGGAGCTGCATAGATGGCCTTAGGGTCCAGGGAGGTGCATATAGGAAGAATTGCTCCTTCAGATATCCAGGCCCTAAACTTTTTATTTCAGCAGACTTTCAGTCAGTGAAGAAGTATAGCTGGCTGAGATGGAACGGATGTTTAGTGGGTGCGTGTGTGGTATCAACTGCTTTGGCTTTGGAGAGGATTCTGGAGGCCAAGCAGTGTTGCTTGGGAAGTGGGATTAGATAGTGGGGAGTTAAAGTGCCCAGTGTAGATGAAAACTGGGTAAATGCTGGGTGGGGTAGAGAGCTGGTAATTGAGATAGAGCTGGTGTTGGTGAAGAGGCATGAACAGACAACTTGTAGGTTAACATGTTGGGGACAGGAAGCAAATGGTAGTTTTTAACATATCAATTACCCAATTACCCAATAGTCCTACAACCAGCTTACTTCCCTGTTAAAGTTTGCTGGGTTTGGGGGCAAAATTGTGGCAACAGGAACTGGGTGAAAAACTTGCCACTATATGTTCAACCTCCAAGGGGGATCCTACAATTGACACATAAAAGGTAGAAATCTGTACAGAAATCTGTATTGCAGTATCATTTTTTTTAAATGACATGGTTAGTCTCTTAGAACTGCTAGGAATGGAGAAGCAAATCAGTCGGACTAGATGGCACTCACCTCATATGAAGTTTAATTATATTATTTCTTCTCTTAAGGTTGATGTTGTAACATGGTATCAATGTTACAACAGCAACCATGCAAAATCC